>NC_089509.1:34322880-34633449 GCF_036850995.1 Saccopteryx leptura
CCATATGACCCAGCAATTACTCTACTAGGTATATACCCCAGAATTTGAAAACATTGGTATGTAAAGACACATGGACCCTCATGTTGATTGCAGCATTTATTCACAGTGGCCAAGACATAGAAACAACCAAAATGCCCTTCAATAGAGGATTAGATAAAAATGTGATACATATATACAATCAAATAGTACTCAGCCATAAGAAACGATGACATAGTATAGTTAACGACAACATGGATGGATAACATTATACTGAGTGAAATAAGTGAATCAGAAAAAGGTAAGAACTGTATGATTCCATACATAGGTTGGGCACAAAATTGGGATTCATGGACATAAAGAGGAGTGCAGTGGTTTCCAGGGAAAGGTGAAAGGGGAAAGAGGAAAAAAGATGGGGAACAGGGGAGACATATAGAGAAACAAATATAAGTGATGGAGGATAACCTCACTTTGAGTGATGAGTATACAACATAATTTACTGTCCAAATGACATGGAGATATTTGCCCAAAATCTTTGTACTCTAGTTTACCAATGTCACCATGTTAAATTTAACCATCTAAATAAAAATTTTAAAAAATCAAATAGTAGCCATATTTGTTTCTATTTTATTATTGTTTAAAAAGTGTTTGTGTATGTATGTATATATGTGTGTCTAAATATAGGCACTCACGAAAAGGATTTATATAATGGCTAAATGTGACACTTGAATAACTGACATTTTAAAAAAGTATTTGACTGTAAATGGATAAGGCACAAAAAAGTAATTAATTAAATAGACTTATTATAAAGCTGCAATTAAATAATTTTTTTAAATTTGAAACTAAGAATGTTTTTATGCATTATACTTTTCTGTGTGATGGAAATGCATTGACAAAACAGTGAAAACACAGTTCTTACTCTGTAATGGGTGAGAAAAACATTGAATAAGTAAATGATTAAAAAATGCATACTTAGAAACTTTAGTAAGAGTATAACACCAACAAATACTGAGTAGGTAAAACTTGTACTACCACTTCATGGAGGAGAAAACTGAGGTATGTTTATGTTAAGCAACTTACTCAAGGTCAAATAGTTTATAAATGAATCAAACCCAGGCAGTCTGACCACAGTGGCCAAGCTCCTTTGCTATACTGAATAGGAAATCATTTGAATATGCAGAACAATAAAGTTTATGTTAGCTTCTATTGGTCAGGAAAGACCTACCTGAAAACTTATTTGACCTTAGAAATAAAGCATCAGATAAAGCAGACTTTATCTCTTGTATGTCTTAAATAATGTAAGTGGTAGGAAGTCTAGAAGGCAGATAGGCACAAGGAGAATACAGAAGAGAAAAGTCATAAAGAGAACCCTTTGTTCTTCAGCTCCTCCACTCATTTTCTCAGGCCTCATGAGGAGCATATGGCAGAGGGGATTGTAATAAAATGTTTTGTGAGGGCCTGGCATCAGGCAGCAAAAGATCAAGACAAGAGCATCAGTTACCACCTTAACTGCAGCTAGTATTTCTACTTTGGCTTCCCCTCGGGAAACTCTAAGGTTCCAGATAAGTACCCAGGCCCTGAAAAGCTACTTCTAAATGTCTTTCTTTAGTGTTCCTTTGTTTAACTGAGTCCTGCCTAACACTTTCTTTAGGGCCAGGCCTCTATTCCGTGCTCAACCTAGGCAACTCCTTTAAGGTATTGCACTCTGAACAAGTCTCAAGCCTCTGCAGTAAGCAGCAGGCTAGTTGCCAAGAAAAATAATTGAATATAGTAAGATGATTACAATACACTTTAGAAATTACTCAAAATATTGTCTATTATTAAACAGTCTTCCAAGAATGTGGTGCCATTTAGTATGAAAACCAGAAATACTTGTTTATAACAGTGCAATCACTATTTGACTTGGGAACATGATGCAATAAAACAGGATACACATTTTAAAAATGATCACATTAAGAAAATGCTAGATTATTTTTTAATAATATTATTTTATAGACATAGATAGGGACAGTTAGGGACAGATAGAGAGGAAGGGAGAAAGATGAGAAGCATCAATTCTTCATTGCAGCATCTTAGTTGTTCACTGATTGTTTTCTCATACGTGCCTTGACTAGGGGGATACAGCAGAGTTAGTGACCCCTTGCTCAAGCCAGTGACCTTAGGCTCAAGGTGGTGAGCTCTTGCTCAAGCTGAATGAGCCCATGCTCAAGCCAGCAACCTTGAGGTTTCAAACCTGGGTCCTCTGAGTCCCAGTCCCCAATGTTCTATTCACTGTGCCACCATCTCATCAAGCAACAATGCTAAATTTTGAAATTAGTGTTGACTTCACAGATAATGTACAGAGAATTAATGATGTTTTTATTATTGTTTTCATAAGAAAAAAATTGAAATTACTTAAACTCTAGAAGAAAATACATTATTGCTCCTGAATCTCATTCATAACTAAAATCTTCAGTTGTTTCTGAGCAGATTTTTTAAAGACGAACTCTATGAACAGTTTGCTTGCAGATAAAGCTGTGAATTTAACTTAAAGAAATAGATAGATAAGAAAATATATTTTATGAAACTGATAGCAGACCCTAAACTATGACTGCAAAGATGAAAGATAAAAATTTTAAAAGCAAAAAATTTTAAACACACGTGAATGTGATACATTAATGCTCTCTTATCCAAAACTGTTTTACATAAATATTACAAAATGTAAAAGGTGACATCAGAGTAATAGTGGTGTGAGAGATACTCCTGACCTCTCTCCTTTCAATTTCAGTAAATTGAACAGCTATAATGCAGTAAAGCAACTCTAGCTGAGCTCACAAGTGTGCCTGAAAGATCCATGTACCAAATGGCCTATAGGTGAGAAAGTTTGAAAAAGTGAAAGACGTAACACAATCACGGTAGGCTCTTGAGTAAGCCTGGAGTGACTGGATTTTTTTTCCCCTACTGGTGTTACTGACAGGATAAAATCCTGGAATTTATTGGTCTCCTTCTGCTGAGAGAAGCAGAGAAACTAAGGGGCAGAGAAGGCGATACTAAACCATAGTGGTAACAGAATGAAGGAAAATAGCCAGTGTTTCCATGGTCTTCTGGCACCTTGCATTGAGTGCAGAGAAAAAGAAAAACAAAGTGCAGCCCCCTAGCCACCCAGATCCTGCCTCCCTCACCTCACAAGGTACAGATAGTGGCAGTGACTGACCCTACAGCTAACTGTCCAGAACTCTCCCCAGGAAAACAGAAGTGCTTTGCATCTGTTAAGATATGAGATTGCCATTGCTGAAGCCAAAAAGCCTTAAAGCTGTCAAAATACACCCTACCCACCAAAGTGGCTGCAGCCCAGCCTACATCATTGCAACAGCAACATCTCAGCAGAGGTGAAGCCAATAATCTCACCAAGCTAAAACTTGTAATACAGTGCCACCTGCTGGAATAAAAGTGACCACTTAAAACTGATCTTTTTTTGTATTTTGATTTTTTTCTTTTTCTTCTTTTTCTCTTTTGAATTTTATTTTCTTTAACTTTTATATTTTAATTTTTATTTTAATAAGTATTTTGGGTTTTTTTGTTTTTCACTCTATTTTTGTGTATTTTTTACTTGTCATTATTTCTTAAATTTTCATATTTTTATTGTTTTTTTAATTTCTGTTTGTCACATTTTTAGTTTCCGTTTGTTTGAGTTCTTAACAATACCACACTCAAATGCAATCAAGGAAGAAGAAATTGATCACTATGGTTACACAACACAGACTACTAGTTCAGAAAAAAACTTTAAATCTCCAGAAAGCAATCTCAATCACATGAAAACCTTGGAGTTAAATGACAAAAAATTCTAACAAAGTTCTGACAATACTCAATGAGATGCAAGAATACAATAATAGGCAATTTAATGAAGTCAAAGAATAAATTATGAAAGAAAATGAGTTACTTTACTAAGGACATTAAAACATTATATAAGAACCAAACAGAGGTTGAGAACTCAATTCATGAATTGAAAAATAAAGTAGCAAGTTTAGCTAATAAAACAGGCCAGATAGAGGAAAAAAATCAGTGATATTAAAGACTATAAATGTGACAGTGAGAAGAGAGAGACTCAAAAATTTAAAAAAAAATATAGAGCTCTACAAGAATTGTATGACTTCATCAGAAAGAGCCATATAAGAATAATAAGTATAGCCTGACCACACAATGGTGCAGTGGATAGAGCATTGGATTGGTATGCAGATGACCCAGGTTAAAACCTCGAGGTTATCAACTTGAGCACAGGTTTATCAAGTTTGAGAGCAGGATCATAGACATTACCTCATTGTCACCAGTTTGAGCTCAAGGTCACTGGCTTCAGCAAAATGTTACTCACTCTACTGTAGTCCCTCCATCAAGGCACATATGAAAAAGTAATTGATGAACAACTAAGATGCCACAACAAAAAGTTGGTGCTTCTTATCTCTCTCCCTTTCTGTCTGTCTGTTCCAATCTGTCCCTCTCTCTGTCTCTCTTTCTGTCTCTATCACAATTAAAAGAAAAAAAATAATAGGTATATCACAAGGGAGAAGAGAGATGGAAATGGTGATCCTATTTGAAAAAATAATTGATGAGAACTTTTCAAGCCCACAGAAAGAGATAAATCCTCAAATCCAAGAAGAAAACAGAACTCTGAGTTACCCAAACCTAAACAGACCTTGTCCAAGGAAAATGATAATAAAATTGTCAAAAATCAATGACAAAGAAAGAATCTTCAGGCAGCTAGAAAAAGAACATAACATATAAAGAAAGGCCCATTACATTATCATCAGACTTCTCAGCAGAAACTCTACATGTCATAAGAGAGTGGACACAAACATTTAAAGCACTGAAATAGAGGAATAACCAGCCAAGAATACTATATTCATCAAAAATAGCCTTCAAATATGAAGGAGAAATAAAAACTTTAACATACATACAGAAGCTGAGGAAATCTATCACCAGAAAACACTCACTGCAGAAAATCCTTAAGGGGATTATTTCACCACACACAAAGAACAAATCAAAAGGACAAGTAAAAACTCCAACAAGGTCACAATAAAAACAGGAATAATCAGTGACAACAATAACATAAAAGGGAAGAGATAAAAACCTGTAGTAGCAAGGGAGGATGGAGTGCAAAAGCACTCCTCACACAAAAAATTCTTGTAAACATGAAAATTTTTTTCTAATAATCTAATCATAACCACAGGCAAAAAAGCCACTACTGAGACACACCACTTGAAAAATGAAGCAACGGCAGAAAGAAGTATGGAATAACCATACAGAAACAACTAGGAGGAGTACAAAAGAGAACAATGAAATGAGATGCAGAGCTACCAGAGGAAAACAAACAAACAAACAAACATAAAATTACTGTAAAAAATTCTCAAACATCAATAATTACCCTAAATATAATTGTACTGACAACAAATAAGATGCACAGAGTAGCAGATTGGATTCAAAAGCAAAACCCAAACATATGCTATCTTTAGAAGAGACATCAGTTTTGGTGACTGTGCTGGTGTACATTGCAGGCACCAATACCAGTACCTCCCCCTGAGGCTATTTCCATTCACACTGGGACCAGTTACACAGAGCAAAACTGATGGAATATCTTCAAACTGTCAGCGCCAATGCTGCCAGATTAGGTGAAGTACAACCTGCCCATCAGGATTTTACAGAATTCTGTCAATGTTTTAAAACATGGTTACAATTACTTGCTTAGAAATCATCTCTGTTTATAGCCTTTGAATTTGAACTTTCAGAGTTTTGTGGAATAGAATGGGAGAGTGGTTAGCCTTGTCTTGTTCATCATTTTAGAGAAAAAGCTTCCATTTTTTCAGCATTTAGTATGATATTAGCTGATGGTTTATTATATATGGCCTTTATTATGTCGAGGTACATTTTTTCTATTCCAATTTTATTGTTTTAAATATAAAGGGATGTTTTATCTTATCGAGTGCCTTTTTTTCATCTATTGATAGAATCATATGACTTTTATGCTTAGTTTTGTTGATGTCCTGTTATTACATTGATCAATATATGTATGTTGAACCATCCTTGCGCTCCTGGAATGCATCTCACTTAATCGTGATGTATTATTTTTTTAATGTGTTGTTGTATTCAATTGGCTAGTATTTTGTTTAGGATTTTTGGATCTGTATTTATTAAAGATATTGATCTGTATTTTTTTTCTGTTGTCCTTGCCAGGTTTTGGTATGAGGGTTATGTTGGCCTCATAAAATGTTTCAGGGAGAATTGCTTCTACTTTTCTTGAAACATTTTCTGAAAAATAAAAACCATATCTTTTTGATAGTTGTTTCTATTTTCTCCCTGCATATATATATTCCACGTCTTTGTGACTCAGTCTAGGAGAATGTGTAGTTCTAGGAATATATTCATTTCTTCCAGATTGTTGAATTTGGTGGCATATAATCTTTCATTATATTCTAGTATGATCCTTTGTTATATCTATGATGTCTGTGGTAATTTCTCCTTTTTCAATTCAGATCTTGTTTATATGAGTCTTTCTTATTTTTTCCTTAGTGAGCTGACCAATAGTTTGTCAATTTTGTAGATCTTTTCAAAGATCCAACCCTTTGATATATTAAATTTTTCTGTTTTTCTTTTCTCTTTCATTTAGTTCTGTTCTAATTTTTACTATATCTTTTCTTCTGCTGACTTTGTGTAGCCTTTGTTCTTTGTTTTTTTTTTTGTTGTTTATAAAATAATATTACGTTGTTTATTTATGATCTCTCTGGATTACTGACCTAAGCCTGCAGTGGTATAAACTTCTTTATTTTCACTGCTTTTGTTGCATCCCAGGTATTTTGATATGTCATTTTCTCATTTTCATTTGTTTGTATATATCTTTTTTGTGTGTGTGACAGAGAAAAAGAGAGAGTGACACAGAAATAAACAGGCAAGAATAGAGAGAGATGAGAAGCATCAATTCTTCCTTGTGGCACCTTAGTTGTTTATTGATTGCGTTTTCATATATGCCTTGACCAGAGGACTACAGTGGAGCAGATGATTCCTTCCTCAAGCAAGCGACCTTGAGCTCAAGCCAATAACCATGGGCTACAAGCCACCAAAATTTGGGCTCAAGCCAGTGAGCATGGGTCATGCTTATGATCCCACACTCAATCCAGTGGCCCCATGCTGAAGCTGGTAATTTTGTTGACAAGCAGGATGAGCCTAAACTCAAACCAGCGACCTTGAGGTTTTGAACCTGGGTCCTTTGCATTTTAGTTCAATGCTCTATCCACTACTTGGTCAGGCTGTATATATCTTTTAATCTCTGCATTTATTTCTCCTTTGACTCAGTAATTTTTTAGAAGTATATGTTTAATGTCTACTTGTTTATGGGCTTCTTTAATTCCTTTTTACAATTGAATTCCAATTTCAAACTTTATGGTTAGAAAATACACTTGTAAAATTTAAATCTTCCTAAATTTACTGATGTTAGTTTTGTGTCCCAACATATGGTCTATCCTTCAGAATGTTCCACGCAAACTGGAAACGAATGTATAATCTGATATTTTTGGTTAAAATCTCCTGTAAATGTTATAACCATTTAATCAAGTATGTCATTAAAGGCCATTGTTTATGTTTGGATTATCTATTTAAAACCATCAATTTTTGAGTTTTGAGGACTCCAAGTATGATTTTGTTTTTGTCAGTCAATTTTGCGATTAGTTGGTAGATGTCTTTTATATTTTGATGCTCCCTGATTTAGTGTATATATACTACGCAGTATTACACTAACATCTTGAAAGAGGTAGAGATCCAATCCAGAGAATGATGTTTTTTCTTAGCTTGACTATTTCAGGTTTTGAGAACATGTAGCATGTATGATGAGACCAGTGTTGCTTTTGTAACATTATAAATAAAATGGGAGCCTAAACCTGATGGCCTCCTCCTGGGGGACATTTCCATATAAAACAATGATGGAGTAGCTAATTAATGACAGAGACTGTAAAAATGTGTTAATGCCTTTTGAATTTTATAATTGCTTTTGCTGTAAGGGATGTATGTTTAAAGACCACAAAGGAAGATTATGATGTTGTCATTTACCAAAACCTCATAGGTAGATTAATCAGTTTAAGAAGGGAGGAAAGAATCCAGGGGCTTTTTGGCTAAATTCTTCACTGGAAACTGGCAGCCTTTGTAAAAGTGGTGAAAGTGGATCTAGGTTAGAATAGAGGGCTCCTTGTAATAGTATTCTCACAAACTGAATCTAAATCTGTGCATTAAGATTTAAGAAAGCTATACTTAGTAACGAAGGAGTTGATGAAATGAAAGTAAAAGTTTGCAGGAGAATGGGTATGTATTATCAGTGCATTATTTGAAGTGGTTGAATCTGTTATTAACTGACTGTAACATGAAAATAAAAATTGTATCAGATCAGTGAACATTTTCGCACCTAGTGTTGTAAAATAAAAGGCATGTAAATCTACCCTTCAAATGATGTTATATGGACATGGTCATTGGGAACTAGTAATGTTGCTTGAGCCCACACTTTGTAGCTTGGAAGCAGGAGTGCTAATAGGGACAGATTGTCTGTGCCATAAATCATTGTAGGGAACAGACTGGAATTGAAAGTAAGAGCTTGTGAGTGGCTACCATTGACCACTACTGGGACTTTGGACTGCTGGCTTACTGCTGTCTGTAGAATGCAAGGAGAAGGTACAGAAAAGGCAGGGAGCCTACTCCACTCAGATTGCCTTTAGAACTGCATGAAGAGAGGCTATTTCTACCTCACTTGGACATGCTCTCTTAAGAGCTCTGACTGATTAACAGGAGCTGATTGGGTTGTAAATGGCAGTCCCAAGGGGAATGAACAGTATACTGTTTGGAGAGCAGTAATATTAAACCAGCAGATGAAAAGAATCTAATTGAAGAAAGTAAAATCAGATCAGTTCCTTTTGGCTAAACTGCATGCTGGAACTTTTGTGGGAGACCTGAAGATGGCAGTAGAGTAGGCAGATGCACAAACTCCCAGCTCACACCACCAAACTGGATTACAAATTAATTTAGGAAAAATCAGTGAGAAAAACCAACTCTGGACTAAAGAATAGTTCTCAAAAACCAAGGAACGAAGAAGAAGCCACACCAAGCCTGGTAGGAAGTGCCGAAGAGCAATGTACCTTCCTTGCTTACAGAAATGGAGTGGGGGTGAGGGTGAGAACACAGAAGGGCTCAAACTCCAAAGAAAAGAGCAAAAAATATCGCTCACAGCCACTTGCCTGGGGACCTGGGAAAAAGCTGTGTTAAAAGAGCTAGCATTTCTTCCAAAAGGAAAGGAGAGAGATGTGGGTGAAGTGCAGAGCACATTCCTAGCAGCTGTGGCTGATGCAATGCTGTGAGAATACTCCAGCTCCCAGAACCCTCCTCGGCATACCCAGGAAGGAAGCTCACCCACTATAAGGAAGTGATTAGTGCCAACCACGCAGCTCTCTGATCTTTTCAGCCATTGGCTATGAAGGACATGCTGTAACATCCTATTGGCTGAACCCATGTATATAAGCTAGTTTACTTCCTGAATAAAGTGGATCTGTGTCACTGAACCTGGTCCCTGGAGTTGTGTCTTTGCATCTACATCATCCTCACCCCTGGCAGGACTTGGCAATCAAAATAAAACTTTGTTTAATGGCACCTAGATGGTCTCTGTAACACAATGGGAGGGAAATGAAATCCCGACCCCTAGGAGGAATCCCTTGTTTAAGACCCCATTCTATTTCCTAACTAGTCAAACATTACAGAAGCTTGCCTCATTGTTTGATCCAGATAATCTGATGGGCCCCCAGGCCCTGGTGTCCTGCTCTTGCTTAAGTGTGCTATAGTAACCGCTGACTACCAGATGCAGGCAGTGGCAGCCCGGCGCTTGAGCCTGGCAGCATGAACTGGTGTTTTCAGTTCATCTTTGGAGGATGAGGAGAATTGGGCTGGAGTTGTGATTCACAGACTCCAGAAAATAAACAGCTGCAGTGGGCGGATGAATTAAAGCCAGGCTTGCATTGCCAAGTGGTTGCTGGAACAGCAGAGAGTGCCTGCTAAGCCGCTGTTGGGTTCACTGACATTTTGGGAAATAGGGGTTAATGCCATCATGATCTCCAGAGCAGAGATGGAAATGCTGACTGCCATTTCCAAGTGCTCCTCTTTGGGACAGTGTAAGACCTGCCAGGATGGCAGGAATGAGGAGAATGGCTGAAGCCTCCTCAATGTTAGCATGTAGTATAATAGGTATTATAGTTGTTTTAGTTCAACTAGGGTTTCATTGCATAATACATAGCATTCAGAAGCTACAACAAAAGCAAGCTGTCATTCTTCAAGTACAATTGGCCTTAATTAAAAGAGAAGGGGGAATGTGGTTGAACCCATGTATATAAGCTGGTTTACTTTCTGAATAAAGTGGATCTGCATCACTAAACCTGGTCCCCAAAGTCAGGTCTTTGTGTCTTCTTTGTCCTCACCCCCAGCAGGAACTGTCCACAACTGGCACCTAATGTCGGGCAGGGACCTAACCAGCATTCAAGGGATGGGTGAGCCACCCTCTGCAATGGGAAACCTTCTCCCCCACTCTTGAGCCCCACAGGCTTGAGCCCTGCATGCCCTATTGCAGAGTAGGTGAGTTAAAGTTTGTGAAAAGAATCCCTGTACTTACTGGGAGATCCTCTCTGGTTTCAATCTCTGGATTAACGACGCACCTCTCTGGGACCTAGATACTTGGCACCAAGCTTTCCAGCATGTCCATTCAGCCAAAATACATAGGGGACAAACCTTTCCTCTTGGCATCACTCCTACCCTATTGGCAATACATGCCTGCTTGACCGGTGCTCCTGCTGGGGATCATCCGCTGATTCCTAAAGTTTTACAGGCTACTCCTCTTTCAGAGGAACCCCTACCTCCGTATTCACCTCCACCTGTAGAGGAAGAAAAGGGTTTGGCCACTGAGTTTCATGGACTTGCAGCCGAGCATGTGGAAACAAAACTAGATACATTAGAAACTGCACCATCAGCTCTGCCACTGGAAAAAGCGGAAGTCGCTACTTCCACATTTCCTGCCGAATCTCAATGCCCCACCCCAGCCTCTCAGACACCATTTTCTCCAACACATGTTCCAGCTGCAGACACATGGGCCAGCCTATACACCCCTATGTGTCTTTTTTCTTTCTGTCTGTCTGTCTTGTCTATTTTTCTGTATCTCTCCCTCTCCCTCTCCCTTGTCTCTCTCTCTGAAATGATACTGGAAGGACCAAGCCATGGCACAGTGCCAAGGATCACACCCTCTTCTAATGCAAGGGAGAGGTTATACTTGTGTTTTTCAGCCAATTTGGATTCCAGGAACCCCCAACCTGTTTGACAGGGTTTCTTGGGCATCCACTAAATGGCTCAGTCTTCACCCACCCAAAGCCACAGCCTGGCCTTCTCCACACCAACTATTCTTGAGGGGAAGAGATCCTCAGCACTCCAGAAAAAGACCTTGCAGCTGGCGTGTGTGCCCCATCACCTGGTAGGATGTGGAGGCTTTGGCAGGGTAATCCAGAGAATTGCCCCTGATGGGCCCCCAGGCCCTGGTGTTCTGCTCTTGCTTAAGTATGCTATAGTAACCGCTGACTACCAGATGCAGGCAGTGGCAGCCCGGCGCTTGAGCCTGGCAGCATGAACTGGTGTTTTCAGTTCATCTTTGGAGGATGAGGAGAATTGGGCTGGAGTTGTGATTCACAGACTCCAGAAAATAAACAGCTGCAGTGGGCGGATGAATTAGAGCCAGGCTTGCATTGCCAAGTGGTTGCTGGAACAGCAGAGAGTGCCTGCTAAGCTGCTGTTGGGTTCACTGACATTTTGGGAAATAGGGGTTAATGCCATCATGATCTCCAGAGCAGAGATGGAAATGCTGACTGCCATTTCCAGGTGCTCCTCTTTGGGACAGTGTAAGACCTGCCAGGATGGCAGGAATGAGGAGAATGGCTGAAGCCTCATGTGCATGGACTGATTTCCTGGACTATGATAGAGTGGGCACTGGCTCTTTTGTTGGATAGACTTACGAAATTTAGACAATGTGAAATACCCTGATGGGGGTGAGGGTGGCTTTGCTTGAAGCACTCCCCTGCCCCAGGAAGCTTTTCCCATGGCTTGAAAAAAGGCCAAGGACATTTTGGGCTTTTGGCAAAGTACTCGGAGACTGGTGAAAAGTACCTTTGTAATTGTTGAAATTGTATGATTTGTCATGCTGTAATTTGTGTAATGTGCCTTGCAACCATATACAGTATACATCCCACAACAAGCTATTTGTTCTGTGTTTGGGTGCTAGGATCTTTGTGGGAAGGGGGTGTGCATGGACCTATGTCCATTTTTTACAATCAAAATGAAACTGTGTTTAACGGCACCTAGAAGGTCTTGTAACACAATGGGAGGGAAATGACATCCCGACCCCTAGGAGAAATCCCTTGTTTAAGACTCCCATTCTATTTCCTAACTAGTGAAATATTACAGAAGCTTGCCTCATTGTTTAATCTAGCTAATCTATTAGCATATAGTATAATAGATATTATAGTTGTTTTAGTTCTACTAGGGTTCCATTGCATTCCTAGCAGCTGTGGCTGATGCAATGCTGTGAGAATACTTAAGCTCCCAAAACCCTCCTCAGCACACCCAGAAAGAAAGTTTGCCCGCTATAAGGAAGTGACTTAGCGCCAAACACACAGCTCCCTCATCTTTTTAGCCATTGGCTATGAAGAACATGCTGTAACATCCTACTGACTGAACCCATTTATATAAACTAGTTTACTTTCTGAATAAAGTGGATCTGCGTCACTGAACCTGGTCCCCGAAGTCAGGTCTTTGCATCTCTGTCATCCTCACTGCTGGCAGGACTTGTTCAGAGAGAGAGAGACAGACAGACGGTGAGGGGAAGGATAACGCATAGGATAACCTGAGAAGCTGATTCATCCAGGGCTGGAGGCAGCCATAGCTTGCGGAGGGGTTGAATCTTCCACACTATACAAGATTTAAATACTTTGGGGTGACTCATCTCCAGACATCTATCCAGTTCCAATCAGTGCAACAACACAAAGCTGAAAACAAGAAGTTGTCAGGAGGGGCAGTAACTCAGGTTTCCATGGAGATCTGAGATACATCTCTTCCCTACTGATGCTGAGAAAATACCCCACCCCCAGAGAGAGTAACTGGTAGATCAGGTATCAGGTTTTGCCCATCACATTCCTGGATACAGTTTTAAATACCCCCCCTGCTGAGATCAGTAAACAAGACTACCACCGATTTAACTGAGAAGAAAAAAAACAAATCAAGGCTTTAAAGCAGCCTGACCAGGCAGTGGTGCAGTAGATAAAGCATCAGACTGGGATGCAGAAGGACCCAGGTTCAGGACCCCGAGGTCGCCAGCTTGAGTGCGGGCTCATCTCGCTTGAGCAAAAAGCTCACCAGCTTGGACCCAAGGTTGCAAGGGATTACTCAGTCTGCTGAAGGCCTGTGGTCATGGCACATATGAGAAAGCAATCAATGAATAACTAAGGTGTCGCCATGAAAAACTGATGATTGATGCTTCTCATCTCTCTCCGTTCCTGTCTGTCTGTCCCTATCTATCCCTGTCTCTGACTCTCTGTCCCTGTAAAAAAAAGAAAAAAGACTTTAAAGCAGCTCTACTAGAAAAGACAAATCCCACAGTGGATTACAAAAAACAGCTGATGCCACCCCAATAAATCCTGGAAATAACACAACTGAAAACTGGAAGCAGAAAACACCAAGCTTAGACCCAACCAGTTAAACAATACACACAAACACACAAATAAAATGAGAAGAAAGAAAAGTGCAATCCAAATGAAACCATAAGAGAAACCTCCAGAAAATGAACTGAGTGATATGAAAATAACCAAACTTCTGGATGCAGAGTTTAAAATAATGATTGTTATGATGCTTAGGGATCTTAGAAAAACAATGGATGGTCATTACAAACACCTAAATAAAGAAATAGCAAGTATAAAAAATAACATTGAAAAATTTAAAAAGAATCAGTTGGAGATGACAATACAATATCAAAAATGAAGAACACAAAGGAAAGAAATAAAAGCAGGATGGATGAAGCTGAGGATTGAATCAGCAAGTTGAAGGACAAGTTGAAAGAATGTATAAAAGCAGAGCAGAGAATGGAAAAGAGACTCAAAAAGTCTGAGGAAACTCTTAGAGCGCTCTGTGAAAAAATGAAGAGAAATAACATCTGCATCATAGGGATCCCTGAAGAAAAAAAGAAAAAAACAAGGGATAGAGACTTTGTTTAATCAAACATAGTAAAAACTTTCCTAAATTAATGCAGAAAAAAGTCTCACAAGTTCAACAAGCACAGAGAACTTCATTAAAAAAAAATCCAAAGAAATCTACACCAAGATACATCATAATAAAAATACCAAAGTTAAGTGATAAAGAGAAAATATTAAAAGCTGCTGCAGAAAAAAAGTCTATCACATACTAAAGAGCCCTCATAAGGATGACATTTGACTTCTTAACAGAAACACGTGAGACCAAAAGAAAATGGCAAGAAATATTCATGGTAATGCAGGAAAAGAACCCTACAACCAAGACTACTTTATCCAGCAAGACTATCATTTAAAATTGAAGAAAAAATAAAAAGCTTTCCAGACAAAAAAACAACAACAAAAAACAACTGCAGGAATTTGTTACAGCCAAACCAATGCTGAAGAAAATGTTAAGGAACCTGTTTTAAATAGATCAAAATGAGAAAAGAATATAGCAAAAGAGAAATACAGCTTTAAAGAATAAAATGGCAATGAACAACTACATATCAATAATAATCTTAAATATAAATGTATTAAATGATCCAATCACAAGACATAGAGTAGCTGCATGGATAAGAAAACAGGACCCATATATATGCTGTCTACAAGAGACACATCTCAAAACAAAAAATACACATAGACTGAATGAAGGATGAAAAAAAATATCTTACAAATGGAAATGAAAAAAAAGCTGGGTAACAATACTTACATCAGACAAAATGTACTTTAAGTCAAAAGCCATAGTAAGAGATAAAGAAGGCCACTACATAATGATAAAGGGAAAAATCCAACAGAAACATAAAACCATTATAAATATCTACGCACCTAATATAGGAGCACCCAAATATATAAAGCAGACTTTGATGGATATTAAGGGCAAGATCAACAGCAATACTATAATTGTAGGAGATTTCAATACCCCACTAACATCACTAGATAGATCCTCAAGAAAGAAAATTAATGAAAAACAGCAGAATTAAAGGACACACTAGAGCACCTGGATTTAATTGATACCTTCAGAACCTTTCCCCATAAAGCAGCAGAATTTACATTCTTTTCAAGTGCTCATGTTACATTCTCTAGGATAGACCAAATGATAGGGTACAAAAGTGGTCTCAACAAATTTAAGAAGAATGAAATCATATCAAGCATTTTCTCTGATCACAATGGCATGAAACTAGAAATCAACCACAACAGAAAATTCCAAAAATTCTCAAACAGATGCAAACAAAATAACGGGTTATTAAATAGTGAATGGATTAAGAATGAGAGCAAAAACGAAATAAAAAATCTCTAAAACTGAATGATAATGAGCATACAACAACTCAAAATTTATGGGACACAACAAAAGCAGTACTGAGAGAGAAGCTCATAGCACTACAGGCATACTTTATGAAACTAGAAAAAGCTCAAATAAACAACTTAACCTTGCATCTAAAAGAACTAAAAAAAGAACAGCAAGTAAAGCCCAAATGTAGTAGAAGGAAGGAAGGAAATAATAAAGATCAGAGAAGAAATCAATGACATAGAGGCTAAAGAAACAATACAGAGGATCAATAAAACCAGGAGCTGGTTCCTTGAAAAGGTAAACAAGATCGATGAACCTTTAACTAAACTCATCAAGAATAAAAGAGAGAGGACTCAAATAAATAAAATTAGAAATGAAAGTAGAGAAATAACAACTGACACAACAGAAATGCAAAATATTGTAAGAAAATACTATGAAAAACTCTATGACAAAAACTAGACAACCTAGATAAAATGGACAAATTCCTTGAAATGTACAATTTTCCATAAATCAATCTGGAAGAATCAGAACACCTAAAGAGACTGATCACAACAAAGGAGATTGAAACAGTTATCAAAAAACTCCCAACAAAATAATGTTCTTGGCCTGATGGCTTCACAAGTGAATTCTACCAAATATTCAAAGAAGAAATAACTCCTATTCTTCTCAAGCTATTTCAAAAAATTCAAGAGAAAGAAAGACTTCCGAGCTCCACTTATGAGGAGAGCATAATTCTGATTTTAAAACCAGGCAAAGACAACACAAAGAAAGAAAATTATAGGCCAATATCCCTGATGAATATAGATGCTAAAATCCTCAACAAAATATAAGCAAACTGGATTTAGTAATATATGAAAAAAATTACACACAATGAACAAGTGGGACTTATTCTAGGGATGCAAGGCAGGTACAATATTTGCAAATCAATCAATTTGATTCATCATATAAACAAAACAAAAAAGAAAAACCACATAATAGTTTTGATAGATACAGAAAAATCATTTGATAAAATCTAGCACCCATTCATGATCAAAACTCTCAGCAAAGTGGGAATACAATGAACATACCTCAACATGATAAAGGCCACCTATGACAAACCCACAGCCAACATCATACTCAATGGGCAAAAATTAAAAGCAATCCCCTTAAGATCAGGAACAAGGCAGGAGTGCCCCCTTTTACCACTCTTATTCAACATAGTCCTGGAAGTCCTAGCCACAGCAATCAGACAAGAAGAAGAAATAAAAACCATCCAAATTGGAAAAGAAGAATAAAACTATCATTATTTGCAAATGATATAATATTGTATATAGAAAAACATAAAGTCTCAGTTAAAAAATGACTGGACCTGATAAATAAATTTAACAAGGTTGCAAGATATATATAAAATTAATTCTCAGAAATCAGAGGCATTTTTATACACCAACAATAAACTGTCAGAAATAGAAATTAAGGAAAGAATCCCCTTCACTATTGCAACCAAAAAAAATAAAGTACCTAGGAGTAAATTTAATCAAGGTGATTAAAGACTTGTACTCAGAAAATTATAAAACATTGATAAAAGAAATCAAGGAAGATACAAACAAGTGGAAGTATATACTGTGCTCATGGTTAGGAAGAATAGACATCATTAAAATGTCTATATTACCCAAAGCAATTTATAAATTCAATGACATATCAATTAAAATACCATTGACACACTTCAAATAGATAGAACATATATTCCAAACATTTATATGGAACCAGAAAAAAAAACACGAATAGCCTCAGCAATCTGGAAAAGAAGAATAAAGCGGGAGGTATCACACTTCTCGATATCAGGTTATACTACAAAGCCATTGTACTCCAAACAGCCTGGTACTGGCATAAGAAAAGGCATATAGATCAATGGAACAGAACAGAGAACCCAGAAATAAACCCACAGCTCTATGGACAACTGATATTTGACAAAAACGTAATATTATACAATGAAGTAAAGACAGCCACTTTAATAAATAGTGTTGGAAAAATTGGACATCTACCTGAAAAAAAAAATGAAACTAGACCAAAAATTTACACCATTCACAAAAATAACTCAAAATGAATAAAAGACTTAAATGTAAGCCATAAAAACATAAGCATCTTAGAAGAAAACATAGGCAGTATGCTCTCCGACATCTCTCGCAGCAACATATTTGCTGTTTTATTCTCAAGGGCAAGTGAAATAAAAGACAGGATAAACAAATGGGACTAAATCAAACTAAAAAGATTTTGTACAGTGAAAGACAACAAAACAAAATAAAAAGACAAACTATACAATGGGAGAATGTATTTGATAATATATGTAATAAAGGGTTAATAACCAAAATTTATAAAGAACTTGTAAAACTCAATACCAGGAAGAGAAACAATCTAATCAAAAAAATGGGCAAAATAACTGAATAGACACTTTCCCAAAGAATACATACACATGGCCAATAGGGATATGAAAAAATGCTCAACATTACTAATCATTAGAAAAATGCAAATTAAAACCACAGTGAGATATCACCTCACACCTGTCAGAATGGCACTCATCAACAAAACAACACAGAATAAGTGCTGGCAAGGATGTGGAGAAAAGGGAACCCTCCTGCACTGCTGGTGGGAATGCAGACTGGTGCAGCCACTGTGGAAAACAGTATGGAGATTCCTCTTAAAATTCAAAATCAAACTGCCTTTTGAGCCAGCAATCTCACTTTTAGAAATATACCCCAAGAAGACCATAGCACAGTTTGAAAAGAAGAAATGCACCCCCATGTTCACGGCAGCATTGTTCACAAAAGCAAAGATCTGAAAGCACTGTCCATCAGGGGACGAGTGGATTATAAATATTTGGTACATATATACTATGGAATACCACTCATCCATAATAAATAATGACATCGGATTATTTACAATAATATGAATGGACCTTGATAACATTATACTGAGTGAAAGAAGTAAATCAGAAAAAACTAAGAACTATATGATTCTATACATAGATGGGACACAAAAATGAGACTGAGAGACATAGAAAGGGTGTGGTGTTTACCGAGGGAGAATGTGGGAGGAAAGAGATAGAGGGGGTGGTGGGAGGGGAGGGGCACAAAAAATCAGATCAAAGGTGACTGAAGACAATTTGACTTTGGGTGAGGGGTATGCAACATAATCTAATGTCAAAATAATCTGGTGATGTTTTCTCTGAACGTATATACCCTGATTTATCAATGATACCCCATTTAAACTAATAAGAAAATAAATTCCATGCTGTTTCCTTAGCAGTGACTGAGAAACTCAGCAGTGCTTGAAGCTCCTAGGTTTGGGTGTCTGCTAAATCTTTGACATGAAGATGCCCTGGCCATAAGGGCACAGTCTTGTGAAAAGTTGAAAGCTCCATTAAAAGACATATTGATGTTCATCAACAGAACTCACTTCCAGGTCTGGAAGGTGATTGGATTTGACAAGCAAACAGAATTTCTTACTCTCTTAAGAAGGCCACCTATATCCATGAAAAGAGTGGATATATGAGTCAGTGGCTTGCAGAGATGGGCTAAACCTAGAGGTATTTTTTTTCAACCTGAGGCAGAAGCTTAAAGAGTTGCTTTGTCTGCCAGGAAATGAGACTGACTACAACTGGCTATGTGGTATATTTCCTGAGAGGAAGTCCCTGAGCTTAACTGGCAAGAACAAAATGCTGGTGGCCCTGTTGCTCTAAGAATAAGCTGCAATCTCTGAAAGTAAACCTCATAAAGGAATTTTAAAAAATTTTTGAGCAATTGCAGTGTAAGTTTATTTTCTCCCAGAGTGGTTATTTTGAAGGGGACAATACTCACTTAAGGGGATAGCTTCTGATGTAGTCACTGAAAGAACACTCTCAAGTCTTCTGTAAATATACTCATAAAAATGAAATGATTATACAAATAACCCAGGATTAAATATAGTTTTAATGAGGTGAATCTGCCTTTGCTTAACTTCTGCATTTCTGAATTTTATAATAAAATTATCTGCAATGAAACATGTTGCTCTTTAATTTCAATTTCCTGCTCAATCTGTCATTGTTTGAACAGTTAATGTAGAAGTCACATAATGGTTTAAAAAATATTATGTTATCTTTGAACTACTGTGACATATGTCTTTCTTGTGGTTATTTTTCTATAGAATTTGGAAAATTTTCAGATAGGAGTGTGCTGCTTTGTTTTGTTTTTCCTAAAAGCAGGTTCTTTCTCAGCTCTCATTCTACCTGAACTCTGTGAAATGTCAAGGGCTTTTCTTAAATTCCTCTTTCTCTCTGTGTCTTGCATTAGCAACTCTGTTGTGTCTACTTCCCAAAGTCTCCCTGAGATCCACTGCTCCCAGCATCGTTCCCAACCACCTTTGTCCAAACCATGATCATCTACCTACTGGCTTGGATACCTGCAGTAGACTCCCAGGCGTTCCTACTGTTTCCATCCTTGCCTTCCACAAACCTGTTTGCACACAAGCAACATGCTGTGTGATGCTCTTAACATGTAGTTTGGGTTATGTTAGTCTCCTGCATAAATGTTCCACTCTCTTCTCATGACATCTAAAAATTTCTAGCTTAGAACCTGTTCTCTGCCTTTCTCTCTACCTCATCTCTGCTCATTTTTTTTTAATAAATTTTTATTAATGTTAATGGGATGACATTAATAATTCAGAGTACATATATTCAAAGAAAAACATATCTAGGTTATCTTGTCATTAAATTATGTTGCATACCCCTCGCCCAGAGTCAGATTGTCCTCCGTCACCCTCTATATAGTTTTCTCTGTGCTCCTCCCCCTCCCCCTAAATCTCTCCCTCCCTCCCTCCTGCGTCCTCCCTCCCCCCACCCCTGGTGACCACCACACTCTTGTCCATGTCTCTTAGTCTCGTTTTTATGTTCCACCAATGTATGGAATCATGTAGTTCTTGTTTTTTTCTGATTTACTTATTTCACTCCGTATAATGTTATCAAGATCCCACCATTTTGCTATAAATGATCTAATGTCATCATTTCTTATGGCTGAGTAGTATTCCATAGTGTATATGTGCCACATCTTCTTTATCCAATCCTCTATTGAAGGGCTTTTTGGTTGTTTCCATGTCTTGGCCACTGTGAACAATGCTGCTATGAACATGGGGCTACATGTGTCTTTACGTATCAATGATTCTGAGGTTTTGGGGGTATATACCCAGTAGAGGGATTGCTGGGTCATAAGGTAGTTCTATTTTCAGTTTTTTGAGGAACCCCCATACTTTCCTCCATAGTGGTTGTACTACTTTACATTCCCACCAACAGTGTATGAGGGTTCCTTTTTCTCCACATCCTCTCCAACATTTGTTATTACCCGACTTGTTGATAATAGCTAATCTAACAGGGGTGAGGTGGTATCTCATTGTAGTTTTGATTTGCATTTCTCTAATAACTAATGAAGCTGAGCATCTTTTCATATATCTGTTGGCCATTTGTATTTCTTCCTGGGAGAAGTGTCTGTTCATGTCCTCTTCCCATTTTTTTATTGGATTGTTTGTTTGTTTGTTATTGAGTTTTATGAGTTCTTTGTAAATTTTGGATATTAGGCCCTTATCTGAGCTGTCGTTTGAAAATATCATTTCCCATTTAGTTGGCTGTCTGTTTATTTTGATATCAGTTTCTCTTGCTGAGCAAAAACTTTTAATTCTGATGTAGTCCCATTCATTTATCTTTGCCTTCACTTCTCTTGCCATTGGAGTCAAGTTCATAAAATGTTCTTTAAAACCCAGATCCATGAGTTTAGTACCTATGTTTTCTTCTATGTACTTTATTGTTTCAGATCTTATATTTAGGTCTTTGATCCATTTTGAATTAATTTTAGTACACGGGGACAGGCTGTAGTCGAGTTTCATTCTTTTGCATGTGGCTTTCCAGTTTTCCCAACACCATTTGTTGAAGAGGCTTTCTTTTCTCCATTTTGTGTTGTTGGCCCCTTTATCAAAGATTATTTGACCATATATATGTGGTTTTGTTTCTGGGCTTTCTATTCTGTTCCATTGGTCTGAGTGTCTATTTTTCTGCCAATACCATGCAGTTTTGATTATTGTGGCCCTATAATATAGTTTAAAGTCAGGTATTGTAATGCCCCCAGCTTCATTCTTTTTCCTTAGGATTGCTTTAGCTATTCGGGGTTTTTTATAGTTCCATATAAATCTGATGATTTTTTGTTCCATTTCTTTAAAAAATGTCATAGGAATTTTGATGGGAATTGCATTAAATTTATATATTACTTTGGGTAATATGGCCATTTTAATTATATTTATTCTTCCTATCCAAGAACAAGGAATATTTTTCCATCTCATTGTGTCTTTTTCTATTTCTCTTAGCAATGCCTTGTAGTTTTCTTTATATAGGTCCTTTACATTCTTTGTTATGTTTATTCCTAGGTATTTTATTTTTTTTGTTGCAAACGTGAAGGGGATTATTTTTTTGAGTTCGTTTTCTAATATTTCATTGTTGGCATATAGAAAGGCTATGGACTTCTGTATGTTAATTTTGTATCCTGCGACCTTACTGTATTGGTTTATTGTTTGTAGTAATCTTTTTGTGGAGTCCTTTGGGTTTTCGATGTATAGGATCATATCATCAGCAAAAAGTGATACCTTTACTTCTTCTTTTCCGATATGGATGCCTTTTATTTCTTTGTCTTGTCTGATTGCTCTGGCCAGCACTTCTAGCACCACGTTAAATAAGAGTGGAGAGAGTGGACACCCCTGTCGTGTTCCTGATTTAAGGTGGAAAGTCCTTAGTTTTATGCCATTTAATATGATGTTGGCTGATGGTTTATCATATATGGCCTTTATTATGTTGAGATATTTTCCTTCTATACCCATTTTGTTGAGAGTCTTAAACATAAAATTGTGTTGTATTTTATCGAAAGCCTTTTCTGCATCTATTGATAAGATCATGTGGTTTTTGTTCTTTGTTTTGTTGATATGATGTATTACGTTAACTGTTTTACGTATGTTGAACCATCCTTGAGATTCTGGGATGAATCCCACTTGATCATGATGTATTATTTTTTTAATATGTTGTTGTATTCGATTTGCCAGTATTTTGTTTAGTATTTTAGCATCTGTATTCATTAGAGATATTGGTCTGTAGTTTTCTTTTTTTGTGCCATCCTTGCCAGGTTTTGGTATGAGGGTTATGTTGGCCTCATAAAATGTGTTTGGAAGTATTGCTTCTTCTTCAATTTTTTGGAAGACTTTGAGTAGAATAGGAACCAAGTCTTCTTTGAATGTTTGATAGAATTCACTAGTATAACCATCTGGACCTGGACTTTTATTTTTGGGGAGGTTTTTAATAGTTTTTTCTATTTCCTCCCTGCTGATTGGTCTGTTTAGGCTTTCTGCTTCTTCATGACTCAGTTTAGGAAGGTTGTATTGTTCTAGGAATTTATCCATTTCTTCTAGATTGTTGTATTTGGAGGCATATAGTTTTTCATAGTATTCTACAATAATTCTTTGTATATCTATGATGTCTGTGGTGATCTCTCCTCTTTCATTTTGGATTTTATTTATTTGAGTCCTGTGTCTTTTTTCCTTGGTGAGTCTTGCCAAGGGTTTGTCGATTTTGTTGATCTTTTCAAAGAACCAGCTCCTTGTTTTATTGATTTTTTCTATAGTTTTTCTGTTCTCTATTTCATTTATTTCTGCTCTGATTTTTATTATCTCCTTTCTTCGGCTGGTTTTGGGTTGTCTTTGTTCTTCTTTTTCTAGTTCCTTAAGGTGTGAAGTTAAGTGGTTTACTTCGGCTCTCTCTTGTTTGTTCATATAGGCCTGAAGTGATATGAACTTTCCTCTTATTACTGCTTTTGCTGCATCCCAGAGATTCTGATATGTCGTATTTTCATTTTCATTTGTTTGTATATATCTTTTGATCTCTGCGCTTATTTCTTCTTTGACCCATTCATTTTTTAAAAGTATGTTGTTTAATTTCCACAATTTTGTGGGTTTTTCCCCCTCTTTTTTACAGTTGAATTCTAGTTTCAAGGCTTTATGATCAGAGAATATGCTTGGCACAATTTCAATTTTTTTAAATTTGCTGATATTGTCTTTGTGGCCTAACATATGGTCAATTCTTGAGAATGTTCCATGTACACTAGAGAAAAATGTATACTCTGTCGCTTTGGGATGAAGTGTCCTGTAGATGTCTATCATATCCAGTTGTTCTAGTATTTCATTTAAGGCCACTATATCTTTATTGATTCTCTGTTTGGATGACCGATCTAGAGCTGTCAGCGGTGTATTGAGGTCTCCAAGTATGATTGTATTTTTGTCAGTTTTTTTTTTAAGGTCAATAAGTAGCTGTTTTATATATTTTGGTGCTCCTTGGTTTGGTGCATATATATTAAGGATTGTTATGTCTTCTTGATTCAGTGTCCCCTTAATCATTATGAAATGACCGTTTTTGTCTCTGAGTACTTTTTCTGTCTTGTAGTCAGCATTATTAGATATGAGTATTGCTACACCTGCTTTTTTTTGGGTGTTGTTTGCTTGGAGTATTGTTTTCCAGCCTTTCACTTTGAATTTGTTTTTATCCTTGTTGCTTAGATGAGTTTCTTGTAGGCAGCATATAGTTGGATTTTCTTTTTTAATCCATTCTGCTACTCTGTGTCTTTTTATTGGTAAGTTTAATCCATTTACATTTAGTGTAATTATTGACACTTGTGGGTTTCCTATTGCCATTTTATAAATTGCTTTCTGTTAGTTTTGTATCTTGTTTGATTCTTCTCTTTTGTTTTTCTATCATTTGTTTTTGTTTGTTTGTATTCCATACTTCTTTCCTCTGTTGATACCTTTTTTAAGTCAAGTGTTTTTGTGGTGGTTTTTTCAAGGGTGGTTACCATTAAGTAATGAAAAGGGTACCTACCATATTCATTGTAGTACCCTTTCTTATGAGTATTTCTGTGCTTCATCGTCCTTTGCTACTGTTAATCTTCATCCTTTCTCCCCCTTTTTTTTCTTTTGTTGTCACAGTTTAAGTTTGGTTTTATTGTTTTCTTCGTGGAGCTGTTACTTGTGGTTATGTTTTCTTTTGTTCTTTGAATCTGGTTGGAAAACCCCCTTTAGTATTTCCTGGAGTGGGGGCTTTCTGATGATAAATTCTCTCATCTTTTCTGTATTTGTGAATATTTTTATATCTCCTTCGTACTTGAAGGATAGCTTTGATGGGTATAGTATTCTTGGCTGAAAGTTCCTCTCTTTCAGGGCTTTAAATATTGGGGTCCACTCTCTTCTAGCTTGTAGAGTTTCTGCTGAGAAATCTGATGATAATCTAATAGGCCTTCCTTTATATGTTGTATTCTTCTTTTCCCTGGCTGCCTTGAGAATTTTTTCTTTGTCATTGGTTTGTGTCATCTTCATTATGATGTGCCTTGGAGTGGGTTTGTTGTGGTTAAGAAAACTCGGTGTTCTGTTTGCTTCTTGAATTTGAGGCTTTAATTCTTTCCACAGGCTTGGGAAGTTCTCATCTATTATTTGTTTGAGTATATTATCCATTCCATTTTCTTTCTCTTCTCCCTCTGATATACCTATTATTCTTATGTTATTCTTTCTGATGGAGTCAGACAATTCCTGTAGGGCTTTCTCGTTTTTTATTATTTTTGAGTCTCTTTCTTCTTCTCTCTGTTGTGCCTCAAGTTGCTTGTCTTCTATTTCACTGATCCTGTTTTCTATCTGGGCTGTTCTATTAGCTAAGCTTGCTACCTCGTTTTTCATCTCTTGAATTGAGTTTTTCATTTCTGTTTGATTTGTTTTTATAGTTTCAATTTCCTTGGTAATATATTCTTTGTAATCGTTGAGTTGTTTTCTGATTTCCCTAAATTGCCTTTCTGTGTTTTCTTGTATATCTCTGAGTATTTTTAAGATTTATATTTTAAATTCTCTGTCATTTGGCTCCAAGGCTTCCAATATGTTAAATCTTTTCTCCATAGATTTTTCCACATCAATTTGCGTTACCTCTCTGTCTTTTGTATCCATAATGTTAGATTTCCTTTTTCTTATTGGCATCTGAAGGTGGCCTTGATGATAGTGTTAATTAGAATTAATAAAAAATAAAAAGAAAAAAAAAAAAGAAAAAAAAAAAAAAAAAAAGGAAAACACTCCACAAAAAAAAAGTAATAATTTATTATTTCCCCCTTTTTTCTCTCTTCTCTTCCCCTCCTCTCCTCTCACCTCCTTAGGGAAATATCGTGATGACCTGTGAATTATACTATGCCAAATGGAACAAAAACTGCCTATAATGGAGGGCCTGATTTGGGGTGAAGAGTTCAAGGGGCAAAAAAGGGATTAGGGACCCACTAAATACAAAAAAAAAAAAAAAAAAAGGGAGAAAATCTTATTCAAGCATAAAATGATTTGCCTGTAAGTGATGGTCGACCAAGAGATATAATGATAGGGATGAGAGGGAAACAGAAAAAAGGAGAGAAAAACTATAATTAAAGAAGAAAAAAACAAAAATAAAAACAATAAGCAAAAATCTGTTGTATTAAATGGAGTGAAGACTAAATACAATGGAGACTTTGGGTTGGGAGGAATGCCAGTGAGCCAAAAAGCAATGCAAAAAGTGCCCAAAATGCCACAAAAACAAACAAATAAAGAAAAACCAAGAACAAAAGCAGAAGAAGAAAAAAAAGAACAACAACACCAAAAAAAACCCCACAAAAACTTGAGTCCCAAATCAAACAATCTGTTCGCGATTGAGGCCTAAATGGGAGGAAAAGCAAAAGGAGAAAAGAAGAAATGAATAGAAAGGAAAAAATAAGAGTAAGAGAGAAACGAAGGAAGAAAAAAAGGAAAGGAAAAAAAAACAAAAGGGGAGAGAGTGAGAGTCAAGGGTCCCGGAGTGCAACCCCAAAGGAGAGCTAGGATGAAGAAAAGAAACAAAATGTAACACTCATGGGCAGTGTAGTTCAAGAAAAGGGTAGCATAAGATGGGCAGAGAGCAAAAGGACCGAGGTGGAAGAAATAGAAACAACAACAAAGGCAACAAAATAGAAGAAAGAAACAACAACAACAAAGAATTAGTGGAACAAGTTATAAAGTCTGTGGATTTTTCTTGATTTTGAGAGGTTAACTTCTTCCTTTTTTCTTTTCTCTCCCTCTTTCTGGTCGGTGACTCTATACCCCAGGTTCTGCCCCTATGTCACTCTTAGGTAGGAATTTGCAGTTGATGGGATTCTATGGCAATGTCATATAATTGGCTTTAGTCTCGCTGGTAGTCAAGGCTTGTTGGCGTTTGCAGAGTCCAACAATGAGAGAGTTTGCTTTCCTGGAGTCTCTTTCCTAGTCTCCCCTTCCTGAATTAGCAGCCTGATGATCCAGCTATGAGGCTGCCACTGCTTCTGTCTGGGGAGTAAGAGGCTCAAAGAGCTGGGAAATCCCCACTCTATCCTCACTCAGCGCAAGGCTCTGGGTAAGGCTTTGGCAGTCAGAGCCTCCAGCGTAATCAGGTGGGGCTGGGAGTCAATTGTTGTCAAGGTGACTGTTTAGCGCCTATCATTCAGTTGGACCACTCAACCCAGGCTTTCCACACTTGGTAGCCTGTTTTGGCACAGGTGTACTCCCTCCTGGGCAACAGTCCCTCTGCTTTCAGTGTGTGTGTGGAAGTCCAGAATGCTCCGAGGATAAATTTTTCTGTTTCTAGTTGATAAATTTGTTGAGATTTTGGGGAGATCTGTCGGACGTGCTGCTCACGGCGCCATTTCCGTGACGTCCTGCTCATTTTCTACTGAATTGCTCACAGTGACTTCAGGTATACTCTTGTCTTGTCTGTGACTTGATTTGATTTGCTCTGGCTGGAATATTCTTTCCACTGAAATTCTAAAAGCTGGTTGCTACTTGTCCTTCAGATACCAGTTTAAATGCCATCATTTCAAAGAGTTCATTTTAGTGTCTCATTAATCTAAATTATCTACCTCGTTACACTCCATTGAATCACCAGACTTAAATTTTCTGTAATAATTAGCAGTTTCTGATATTTTTGTCTGCATATATATACTTCCTTTTTATTGCACATCTTTTCTCACTGAATTGTAAGATCTATGGAAGCAGATACAACACTTCTTTCACTAACCAATGACTAGAATGGTACTGACACATGGCATATAGTCAGAGACTATTGGTAGAATAAATGAATGGCTATCAAACATGAAGACCATCAGTGCTATATTGAAATTTTTGCAGATTTTCAGTATCTGATTTCTCTATTTACTTTGTTATTCTTATTCCATTCCTATTCTGTATTGGTGGCCTCTAGAAGCCTCAATCTTGAGACTCTTGTTACCTTTTGTAATGGTTAGGAGACTGATATGTAAATCATTGAGCATAGCATGTCTACTCCTCTGGGTGAACTTGGGAAAGCAAATTACATTTTTTATGTTTTATTTTCCAATCAATAGATAGTGCATATTTCCATTGTTAATAACAATTGCTAAATTTTCAGAAATTTGCCTGGCATATAGTAAGAAGGAGCATGCTACCTATCAATATATTTTATTAAATCTATTTTTTTTTTAGCAATTTTAAGTTCAGAGAAAAATTAAAGGGATGGTATATAGATTTCCCATATACCATCAGTCCCCACAATACAGTCTTCCCCATTATCAACACCCATTACCAGAGTGGTACATAATTGAAGAATCTACATTAATGCATTTCAATCACTCAAAGTTCATAGTTTACATTGCAGTTCACTCTTGATGTAGTACATTCCATTAGTTTAGACAAATGTATAATGGTATGCATCTATCACTATTAATACATCAATTATTTTCACTTTCTTATAACCATCTGTGTTCCACCTGTTCATTTTACACTCTTCCCCTTCACCAACCCTGGTAATCATTAATCTTTGCATTGTCTACATAGTTTTGTCTTTTCCAGAATGTCATATAGTTTGAATCATACAGAGCATATCTTTTTCAAATTGGCTTCTTTCACTTAGTAAAATGCATCTAAGCTTCTTCCATAGCTTTTTATGCATTGATATCTCATTTCTTTTTAGTGCTAAATAATTTTATGCAGGTTTTCAAAAGAGTTAACCACCCTATAATGTTTGTATAAAGATTATAGAGTCTATCTAGTGTTTGAAAACCACTGTCATAGTGTATTGATTCACATTCTTAATGGAGGATATTTTGGTCTGAATACAAGTTTTGGTAATTATGATAAAGCTTCTATAAATACTAACGTGCAGGTTTTTGTGCAGGCATAAATTTTTATCTCTTTTTGGTAAATACCAAAGAGTGCCCTATGTATTTTTTGTTTTTAGTACTTAAGTGATAGTCATTCTCTATAACCTTTTTCTGCTATAGATTTTAATGTATTTATCTTTGATTATCAATTAGAGGGTATAGCAGATCTAGCAATCTGGAAACTTGAATTATCATTAATTGACTAGAAGACCCTAGGAAAATAATTTTATCTTTCTGGAATTCTTCTTCTTCTGTAAAGTAAGTGTGGTCAAATAATAATCATCATAAAATTATATAAATGTTTATAAAATAGTTGTAGCAGAAAAACTACTTTACAAACATACTAAGTTCCAATTTTAATAGCAGGCTAATATAGATATTCTCTAGTTGAACAAGTTTAGCCACAAGCCTCGTTCTGCCTGGGCTTCCTCCTCTCCTTTCTTTCAACATTGTGACAGTCTCCAAGCAAAACCCAAGTTGTGTTTTCTCTTTGTTTTGTGCTTTTCTTCTTATTTTTGTGACTGTTCTCAATAGATCTTTAGAATTTTATTTTTAATCACTAGTCATAAATGATTTAATTTTAAATTATTTTTTATTGTTTATAAATTGCTAACTTATCTTCTATTAGAGTTCATAACTATAGACTTTATAGCTTGTGTCAATCTCTATTCTGTACATGTGTGAAGTTGACTAATAATCATGGCATCATTCAACTCACTTTCGTTGACTTTTCTTTGTTGTTATTGGTTAGAATATTAGATGATAAGGACTGTTCCCAAGAGTGTAGCTTCCGGTAACTGCTCTTACAATGGACAAATGTTTTCCATATTTTACATGGCACATATTTATTAACATAAATGTTTAAAAATATTTATTTTTCCATATTATGTGAGTATGTAAAATAGCTTTCTATGTCCTGTACAAAATTTTTTTTGAGAAGATACATTCTTATATGTAGGATTCTTACATGAAGCAAAGGTGAAGAATTCTAGACTGTATTCCTGTTCAATGTTTATTCCATTCCTTACGTGAAATGTCTCATACTAAGGAATATTCCTTTTGTGTCTACAGAAGTACTTAGGTTGGGAAGTTTTTACACAACTGGGGTATACACCCACTGAAAATTAATTTTAGACTGACCAGGTGGTGGTGCAGTGGATAAAGCATCAGACTGAGACATGCAGGACCCAGGTTTGAAACCCCGAGGTCACCAGCTTGAGTGTGGGCTCATCTGATTTGAGCAAAGTTTACCAGCTTGAGCCCAAGGTCGCTGGATTGAGTGATGGGTCACTTGGTCTGCTGTAGCCAGCCAGTCAAGGCACATATGAGAAAGCAGTCAATGAACAACTAAAGTGCTGCAATGAATATTCATGCTTCTAATCTCTCTCCCTTCCAGTCTGTCTGTCCCTATCTATCCCTCTCTCTGTCTCTCTCTCTTTGTTATAAAGAATTAATATTGTATTTCAGCTAATCATAAAATAATTCTTTCTAGAATTATTTCATTTTTAACATACATCACTAAATTATTTGTTCTGTTGATTTAGTTTTTTAAAATTTGGGTTTAGTTTTTATGTTTTCAATTTTCTAAAAGCAAAGTATACATGAATATTATTTCCATTTGATTCTGACCTTAATTTTTTTTTATACTCAGTAGAAACTGTGACAAATGTTTTGCCATCACTATAGCATTATTTTGAATGTAGTTCTGAAATCCAATTATATCTTCTTTTGGAAGTTTCTACCCTCCAGTCCCATATATATTATTTGGCTTTTTTTCATGTGGATGGTCAAAGTGGAGGTAAACATTTCAGGTAGAAGATTTAGTCCTCTCAGTTTCTCTTCACATTTTCTGCTTGCAGATCTGTGTTCCATATAAACATCTATCCCTCTCCCCCTTATTGTTAAAGATAAAAACATCCTTATAGAGTACTGTGTTCTGTAATGAGCCCAATGGAGAGTTGTATTCTAACTTATCCAGGTGATCCTACAAGAACCCTGCCCCTGTAGCCCACCCATGGCACTTCTGGTTTCACAACCACCCTCTTCTCTACACTGTCAAGATGAACTGCGTTATGCATTTTCTTCTGTGTAAAGCAGTGGCCCTTACCTCTCTCTTGGACCATACTCTAGGCATAGTTGCAGCAGGATCAATTATATTCATACTCATTGCTCTTTCCCACAGGGTCACTCTGTCTTTAGATATTTTCCATTCCAGCATTTACTATCTGAGATACTTAATATTTTACTTACATACCTTTTTTTCTCCCCCAATGGAATAGGAGCTACATTTAGAATAGTATGTAGTATGTTTTACTTATTCATTTATCTCTAGTTTCTGGAATAATAACACTCATATGGTGAGAACTTAGTATTTGTTGAAAGAGTGAATTAATAAGAAAGTAAGTCCCCTATTGTCTGAATCCTTTGTAAATATTGATTTTCTCTTAATACCTCTAGATAATGTTTATAATAGAGATTATGTATTAGCTAATATATTGTTAGATGCTACAAATAAAATCTCAGTACCTTGACACAATTATTGATTTCTGTAACTTTCATAAGAAGTCTAAATGAGTGTTCATGGTCATTTGGCAGCTCTTCTACAGACAGTGATTTGAAAATTCAGGCCCTTTTCACCCTTTGGTCATACCCCTCTTCAGATAGATTTTTTTTTTTGTATTTTTTTGAAGTTGGAAACAGGGAGGCAGTCAGACAGACTCCTGCATGCACCCAACCGGGATCCACCCAGAACGCCCACCAGGGGGCGATGCTCTGCCCATCCAGGATGTCACTCTGTTGTGCCCAGAGCCACTCTAGCGCCTGAGGCAGAGGCCAAGGAGCCATCCCCAGTGCCCAGGCCATCTCTGCTCCAATGGAGTCTTGGCTGCGGGAGGGGAAGAGAGAGACAGAGAAGAAGGAGAGGGGGAGGGGTGGAGAAGCAGATGGGCGCTTCTCCTGTGTGCCCTGGCCGGGAATCGAACCCGGGACTTCCGCACGCCAGGCTGACACTCTACCACTGAGCCAACTGGCCAGGGCCAGATAGATTTTTAAGGTAAATCTGCTTATCTTCATCAAGCCAGCACAGGAAGAAGGACCAGGAATCACAGCCGTGACATACAGTGTCTCAGCTCTTGTTCCCATAGCCAGAATCTGATTATCGCCTTCCCCTAGAGAGAGGCTGAGAAATGTAGAGCTGCCATCCCCAGATGAGAAAAAAAACAACAACAGGTTTTAAAATTAACCAGTATTTATCACAAGTGTACACATCCTATTTATGGAGTATTATAAATTAAGTAGATCTTCCTGAGTTGCCTCAGTGTTATTCCAGTGAGATCCTGTTACAAAGAGATGAGTGGAAATGATGCCAAGAGGACAGCCTCATTGGTGAACCAGAACAAACTCTTGCTTGTGAAACTAGTCAGTGGTGCTTTAGCAAATTCTTGTTGTCTCCCTTTCTCTAGATTTTAGGCTTGTTAAGAAATTTTTAATTTCAGAATTCCACAACCTCAGAATCCAATCTGTAAATTAGATGACAATACTGAGAACCATTTTTAACATTTTTTATATATTTCCAAATTAGGTCACAGTGTGAGGTACTGGAAGTTAAAAATTCAGCATATGAAATTTGGGGGGACACCATACAACCCATAACAAGTGTGGACACATTTTAGCAATGGTCTAAAAATGAGGCCAAATTGATGCTTATTGCTAAACTCTCAAGTCTTAAGGATAATTTTTTTTTATTTTTGAAATAGAGGGCTTACAGAAATCTTTAAACAATGGAAGTGCTCTTATGCTAAATCATAATTTAATTATAAAAAAATAGAAATGTATAAAGATAGTGGTCACATGCAGTCTAAGGGGGGGCAGTTTCTCTAAACTACAGTCCTAGGCTCACACTACGGGGACAGAAAAGAGACAAGAGATGTTTCTGGGACATTATTGCTGTAAATATGTATAAACTGTCAGTAGGCACCCGAAAGTTGTATTCAGTTCTGGGCATTCTTCTCCAACAGGGTGATAGTCAAGGTTGGGCACACACAGTCTGGAGTAAGCAGGAGGAAAAGAGACTTTATAACATGCCACAGGGCTAAGCTCAAGAGAAAGAAAATGTCATGAAACTAAACACTGCTTTCAACTCTTTGAAGGATTGTCCTGTGGGAGAGATTAATTAAACTTTGTTTTGTGTGACCCAACAGAACTAGGACCACTGAGTTAAAACATCAGACAGCTTTCCGCTATGATATATGGGCTAAAATTCTTTCATCAGAGCAGTCCTAAGAGGGAATAGTAAGTAGGGATTCCTCTGGTCCTAAGATTTCAAGTTCTGTTGTGAGCTAGAAATTGCAGGTTTTGTAATATTATATGACATTTATGTATGTAAAACAGCTTTCTCTCACTCCCTTTGTGAATGGATTATGAAGATAGAGTGCCAGACCCCCAAATGATAAGACATTATTAAATTGTGCAATAAAAATTGAATTAACATCTTTTTTGTGAACTGAAACAAAACAAAAATAACACCTCCCACCAAAATTATAAGATATCCAAAAGTAATTTTATGTTTAAAATATTGATTTCTTTTTTGTATATTGCCCTTATAGTTTGCTTCACATAATTAGCTCCTTATCATGTGTTGCCTTATTTCTAGTTATTTTAGTTTCAGAATGCATAAATTTAGTTTCTACTTACTGTATAGTTCCAGAGCATGTAAAACTTTTCTTTTCTTTTAATTTTCCAATTTTTTATCTTCCCAAGTAGATGTGTCTTTTGAGCAGAACCAAAGACTTTATACTTTTTATTAAAATGGCATATAAAAGTGTTCTCAACTTAATTTTGCTGGTCTAATAAAAATAATAATTAAGACACAACTTTACTTCCCCAAATTATTTTATAAACAGGAGCAAATAATTTATATATTTATTATAAGTACATTTATTAAACTAAGAAAGTAATAAACTTACCAATAATATTCATAAGAGGTTCATTGTCTGCACACAAGAGTGTTAGGTATCATGAAGAATGAAAAGTATCTTGAGATCATTTGCTTTTTATATATTTATTTTCACATTTATTTTTTAGTAGTACAACTTAGTCATTTGGTAATGGCCTTGGTGACATCAGACACTGCATACTTCACCAGCTCCTCAGAAAGCAGCAGGCAAATGGCTGTCTCGGCGTTCTAGAATGTCAGTGTGTTTTGGCCTAGTACCAGCTAGGCAGCCTTGCTGACCAGACACTCAAACATGTTATTCATATATTAGTTCATGATGCTCATGGCCTTGGAAGAGGTCATGACTGGTTGATGTAAGGGTGCACCTGCTTCAGTAGTTATATGTTGAATGGGTTTCATAGCACCAGTTATACTTTCTGGATTTCTTGTCCCACAGACTATAGCCCTTTCAGCCTCCATACTGGTGCTGCTGTCCATTCTACATGCTCATCTTTTTCCTCCATGAATAAGGTAATTCGCTTTAAAATAGCTCATAGTCTAGCTTGGCAGGCAAAACTAAGATATACCAAAAACATTAAGTTCTCAACTGCATGAAAACATGAAGAGAAATAATCGCTGTATTAGAGAGGTATGCTTTAATAGATAAGTTAGCTATAAAGGATGGAACATTAAGAAATATAAATTACAGATAAAAGTGAGAGAATTACATATAAGCAGTGTTTCTAAGTTACTTTTAAGGATCCTATTCAAAATTTTATTTGTCTCTGACACATTTACGCTCCCTACACTACTTCTGGCTTTATTATTCTTGTTAATATTCATCACAATCTAATACACTATGTAATATACTCTATGTATATTATACTATGTAATATACTCATGTGTCATGTTAGTTATCTCTGTCTTCTTTCTAAAATGCAAACTACCAAAGCAAGAGTCATTGTCTATCAAACATTTCCTTCTGGATGTTCATAGTCCATTCCAGAAAATACATACTCTATGTCAAAACGGTAACTGGGAACCTATTTCCCATTATTATGAGTGGGGAGGGTGATGTCAACTCAAGACCCAGAACTAATTTTCTAACATGTAATTAAAGCATAATATATGTACAAAAATATGTAAGAATATAAGATATATGAAAAAATCCTTTTCTGTGCTCTAAACAGATGACATAGATGTTAATAGTTGCTTTTTGTTCAGGAACATGTCACTTCTTAGAACAAGAGATACTCCAGACACATCCTCTGTGTTGACACCATAATTTTCTGGATATTGACATGCAATTTTGATGTGTTACAAATACTTTCACAATGTAACTTGAGACTTTTCATATACAATGTTTTGTGGAAAACTGGTGTTTGGAGTAAAAAAACAACTTTGTAAATAATTTTATATCCCAAATATTGATTATTCTAAAAATGTTTTATTAAAATATATCTTCTATAAAGTTTGAGAATTAAAAGCCTAGATGTGGTCTACCCAGAAACATTTACGAGGAAAATATTATTCAAAGACTGCCAAGATTTTGTTCACTGCTCCCTCCACAGCCCTTAGAACCATAACTGACAATAGGTAAGTTCACAATAAACATTTGATGAATGAAATAATTTAGTATTTACTAGGCTCTGGTTTCCAAAACAGATGACCAACATGTAGACCCCAAGGATAAATCTGTACAAAGTCCACTCTGCAAAACTCCAAGAGTGAAGATTGTGCCAGGAAAGAAGAGGGCTCAAAGACTGGTCCTTGTCTCAGTAGATAGAGCATCCACCTGGCCTGGGGACTTCCTGGGTTTAATTCCCAGTCATAACACACAGGTGAAGCAAACATCTTTCTCCCTTCCCCCTTTATTTCTTTTCCCCTCCTGCAATCAGTGGCTCCATTGGTTCAAGCATTGCCCTAGGTGCTGAGGATATCTCAGTTGGTCTGATCACATCACTCTCAGACACTAAAAATAGCTCACTTGGTCTAAGCACTGGCCCAAGACTGTGGTTTCTGGTCAGGATGCATGCAGAAGTCTGCCTCACTACTCCCTTCATCTCACCTAAGGAAAAAAGAGAAAAGAAAGATCTGGGCTCTGCTGACACAGTTTGTTGATGAGATGTGACCCAGGGTACATGACAGGCTTTTGAAGTCCAGTTGCTCCCTCTGTATTAAAAACAAAACAAAACAGAATAGGACTGAAAAACCCTTTAGTTCTATTGCAGGCCGAATATGTTACAATTCATAAAATAAAAACTAAGATACCACCTTGATGGGTTCTGAGTGAATTGAATGATGATTGCATTTACATCATTTCACAGTGCATGACAATGCACTTAGTGGTTCCCAATAAGTGGTAGATATCATTGTTATTATTTTGATTATGTTTAATCTGTGCATAAGGATGCATCATTTTACTTAATTTCCCATTTTATTTTAGCTACCACTAAACTTCAAATGCAGTAGAATGGTAGTTTTATAAATAGTTTTAGAGAAGATTTTTGCCAATTGTTCACAAATAGGATGAACAGATATGTATTCATTTTGTTGTGGTGAGATTATTCAATTATTTTTAAAAAGACATAAATTGTCAGATTTCGAAAACTTTTACTGGACATTCAAAAGAAGTATAAATCATTTGGGTTTATTCACTTTTTATGTTTTCTGCCCTTCATTAGTTTGAATAGCTAAGCATGAACCAAACAAAATTTTCAAACAAAGAAATTATTTTATCTTGAAACACTCCTTGTTTCAATTCTCTTTTGTTTTGCAGCCCTTGTATAGAGGGCTGCTTTTGTCCTCTCCTTCCTCTGATTTTCCAAATTTAATTTTTAATTTCTTTCTTAGGTTGAAAAAAGCATATAGGTAGGTAGGGCTGATGATTGGTGTGCTTTAGCATTTTCATACTTTTTTATAAAGTGAGAGGTGTGACAGTAGCAAAGAATAACTGTGTAGAGCAGAACCCAAAGCTGTTTAAATCACTGTTTTATGTATCCAAAAGAGTGTGAGGATGAAGGAGACAGGATTAGAGTGATAATCCTGTGTTACTAAAAGTTTTAAAATGAAAAAACAAAACAAAAAGAACAAAACCTTTTTCATTCATGGAGAAGCATAGGAATATTTTCAAAGGTTAGTTTGTTGTTTTAAAGTTGTTTCTCCACCTCCCATTAGTTTCATCAGTGGATTTCATCAGCTCAACAACAGTTTTCAGACTAAGATGATTTTCTTTGAACACTAAGCTCATTTTATGAGAGTACCAACAACAGATGAGCAAGCTTAAAAGAAAAAAATCTCCTTCATATTCCTGGAAATATAGCTATGCCTATGACAATAAAGCTTTATACTGTGACAGCATTATTGAAGATTATTTTAGGGGTAAGGAAAGGGAAGGATAACAATTAATTATAGAAACACTTGAGAGCTGGAAAGAGCTAGTAACCTAGAAGGAAATGATTGTGTACATGTGTCTTTTCATAAATATTGATACTGTGTTTATATATGTTACTACACAGAATTTAAAGTGAAGGTAAAAAAAAGTTATGCAAAAACAGTGTGGACATTACTTTTCATACATGCATCTCTCAATAAAAATGTGAGGGAGCAATATGTGTACATTGGGAAGGGCTTTATGTGTTAAGGGCATGGCCATTTTTTCAGCTGAGGAGTTGTTACTGCTTTGTTTTACAAATGACGTGGGAGCTGAAGAGGTCTTTTGCACAGGAAACTTTAAGACAGCATGTCATTTAATTGCAAAGATTGGTGAATGAGGGCTGCAGGCAGAATCTAGACTGCCACCTGTTTTGATCTGGTATTCCAACTGAGAATAATTTTTACCCTTTCAAATGACTCAGGGGCAAAAAAACCTCACAAATGAATAATATCATACGGCATTAAAATGATAAAAATTTCAGTGTCCATAAACAAAGTTTTATTGGAGCATGGCAATGCTCAACTTCTAAAATATTTTCTGTGGCTGCTTTTACACTACAATGGCTGAGTTGAGTAGTTGTCCCTGAAGTATCAAATAGCAAATATTTTAGGGTTTAGGGTCATTCAGTGTATTCCTTGTGGCAAAGTTTGCTAATGCCTGTTAAAGGCATACACAGTCCTTAAACAGAATCAGGGAGCCTAGGGCTTGCCTTTGTCTGAATCTTCCCATGTATAATACTCCAGGCTCTGGGATTGGCTCTATTTGTTATCAGAATTTAGGTATCTATAACTCAACAAGAAATCAAGCTTGTTGTTGGGTGTTACAAATCTTCTATCATGATTATAACAAAAAAGCTCCTACCTGCCTTGATTTTTGTAACCTCGTCTTCAACTTTTACTGCAGTTTACAAACTTGGGATTCTGGTTTGTTGCTGTAGAGTTGAGACATCATTTTTAGACCCTGTTATCATCCGCATACTCCACTGAACTTGCAGTTGTGTCTCACTTTTACTTGTCCATCTTAAAACCTTTATACATTCCCTATGTACTTATTCTGGTGATTGGTTCCTTGCCACCTGCTGTCAGAGTGCCCTAACACAGCCTGCCTGCTGGTCTTGTGCTTCAGATGATACCCTAAGGCCATTTTTCTTTGTTATAAATGCAAATCATCCCATCAACATTAATAAAAATTTATAAAAATAAATAAATAAATAAATAAATAAAGTTTAAACATTTTCTCTATAAAAAAAATAAAAAAAAAATAAATGCAAATCAAAACTGCAATAAGATACCACCTCACACCTGTTAGATTAGCTATTAGTAACAAGACAGGTAATAGCAAATGTTGGAGAGGCTGTGGAGAAAAAGGAACCCTCATTCACTGTTGGTGGGAATGTAAAGTAGTACAACCATTATGGAAGAAAGTATGGTGGTTCCTCAAAAAACTGAAAATAGAACTACCTTATGATCCAGCAATCCCTCTATTGGGTATATAACCCCCAAAACTCAGAAACATTGATACATAAAGACACATGCAGCCCCATGTTCGTTGCAGCATTGTTCACAATGGCTAAGACATGAAAACAACCATAAAGCCCTTCAATAGAAGACTGGATAAAGAAGATGTGGCACATATACACTATTGAATACTACTCAGCCATAAGAAATGATGACATCGGATCATTTACAACAAAATGGTGGGATCTTGATAATATTATACAGAGTGAAATAAGTAAATCAGAAAAAAACAAGAACTGCATTATTCCGTACATAGGTGGGACATAAAAATGAGACTAAGAGACATTGACAAGAGTGTGGTGGTTACGGGGTGGGGGGGAAGAGAAGGAAAGGGGAAGGGGAAGGTGGAGGGGCACAAAGAAAACTAGATAGAAGGTGATGGAGGATAATCTGACTTTGGGTGATGGGTATTCAACATAATTGATTGACAAGATAACCTGGACATGTTTTCTTTGAACAAATGTACCCTGATGTATTGATGTCACCCCAGTAAAATTAATTAAAAAAAAAAAACTTTCTGACCTTTCTCTATCCCCACTGAAGGGCCTACTATGATGTCCATTCCTACTTCTGTGAATGCATTTTTTAACATAGATATCTAAGACTTGCTTTTGATAATATTTGACCATTAAAGCTGACAACTTGCTGTGAGTTTTTTAGATAGATGGCCCTTGTTGACCTTATCATCAGGGCATGTGGGCTGTGAATGAGTCCGCCTCCTTGTGCCAGTCCACAAATGCAGAGAGAAAGATTTTTTCCTGCAACTAGTGAGAAAATTGAGATATTGAGGTCCTTTTAATCTTGACTCTGGGCTAGTCAAAATCTTTCTGAAACTAAAAGTTTGAGTAGTTCTGACAAGCCTCTCTTGCCACTATCTGCAGAGACAAAATTAACCATTGAAAAGGAATCAGAGTATGCTGTACCTTAGGCATTTTCAAACAAATCAGTGTGTGTGTTTTTTATTGTTTGTTTTTTTAGTGAAAAAGTGAGAGAGGAAAAGAGAGAGATAAATGTCAACTTGTAATTGTTAGCATCTGTGGGATTATGTTAATGATCCCAGGCTCAAGCCAGTGATTTTGGTGTCTTGATCCCGGGACCTCAGAATTTCAGGTTCATGCTCTATCTACTATGCCACCACCAATCAGGCAGTATGTATGTACTTTTCCTTAACTAAATTAAATTTAATTACTTTATGAGAAGACACACATGCTTTGTCATCCTGACCTCCTCACCATTTCTCAGATTTTACATATAAGAGACAGATAATAAACTAAAGTATATGTAATTCTTCCTTCTCTATTTTTGTAGGGTAAGTCATGCCACTGTGATCTAGAGAAATTTACTTTTACTCTCCAATTCTTTGTTTTCTCATCTGTAAAATAGAATCTTACTTGCGTCACTATGAACATGAATGGAATATTGTGTGTGAAGTGAACATAAGAGACACTAAATAAATGTTAATTTCTATGATTAAAACTGCAACTTTGTCTTCTCCATGGAAAAATCTCTATCTTGGTTGGAGTAATAGGGCAACAAGCAATCTTTCTTTAGTGGCTTTACATAGTTACAGTAGTAAGAAATTTTGCATTATAGCCCTGAGAAGAGCTGGGAAAGTTGGAATTAATGCTGAGTGTGAAAAGATATTGAGGAACGCTAATTCAGCAGGAGTTTTTATTACTTAAATTTATCTATGACTTCTTTAAAAAGAGTTCTTCAATTAAGTAAATTAAGATTAAAAATAAAAAAGATGGTGTCAGAGAAAGAGGAATTTAACAAAAAAATAAGTTCTGACTTTAAAATAACCTTAAAGATCTCGCTAGTGATCATATTTGGTTGGTTAACAGACGGTTTGAATATACTTAGGTTGTGAAGAAATTAAGGTGTGGTCATAGAAGAACAATTACCAAAAATAAGTAAATGAGCCATAAAAGTTTATTACTCTTTAAGTTTAAATTGAGCTGGAGGATTTAATGTGGCAATATCAACCCTATCTAAATGACATGGCCTCTAAGTTACTACTGTCATATGTATGACTCTAAAGAGCTATATTCATTTCAAACTAAAGACATTGGAACTGGACATATGCAGCCTCAAAGTGAAACTTTCTAGTCATAAATCTTTGGCCAATAACATTGTGCATTATGTTCACAAATTTTACATTGAGTCTCCTTGAATAACTTGAGAAGTTAACCTGGAATAAGTGTGCTTTACTTTTTAAGGTTTTTTTAAACACAGGTTTAGACAAGATTTTTTAAGTAAGTCTGTGCTATTTACTCTATAGTGTTAAGTTTAGTAGTAAATTTTACTCTCATTGGGACAGTCTGTTGGTTCAAACCTTTAATATTTCAATTTAAGACTTTAGGTTGCTTTCTAATAACTAATATTGATTTGGAAGTATTTAGAGATGTTTTTTAAAACAGCTATTTGTGTATAATATTAGTTACAAAATATTTCTGAGGTTTATTTATTTATTTATTTTTTGTATTTTTCTGAAGTTGGAAACGGGGAGGCAGTCAGACAGAATCCCGCATGCGCCCTACCGAGATCCACCTGGCACGCCCACTAGGGGGCGATGCTCTGCTTATCTGGGGTGTTGCTCTGTTGCAACCAGAGCCATTCTAGCACCTGAGGCAGAGGCCACAGAGCCATCCCCAGCACCCGGGGCCAACTTTGCTCCAATAGAGCCCTGGCTGTGGGAGGCAAAGAGAGAGACAGAGAGGAAGGAGATGGGGAGGGGTGGAGAAGCAAATGGGCACTTCTTCTGTGTGCTCTGGCTGGGATTCAAACACAGGACTCCTGCACGCCAAGCTGACGCTCTACCACTGAGCCAAATGGCCAGGGCCTATTTCTGAGATTTTTAAAAACAAAACACCAAAAACTGAAAGTATATATTATATTAAGAACTTTTAAAACATGTAAGTACAAAGAATAAACATCATTAAAATGTCTATATTACCCAAAGTAATTTGCAAATTTAATGCAATACCAATTAAAATACCAATGACATACTTCAAAAATATAGAACACATATTCCAATAATTTATATGGAACCAGAAAAGAATATGAATAGCCTCAGCAACCTTGAAAAAAAAGAATAAAGTGTGAAGTATTACACTTCCTAATATCAAGTTATACTACAAGGCCATTGTTATCAAAACAGCCTGGTACTGGCATAAGAACAGGCATAGAGATCAATGGAACAGAACAGAAAACCCAGAAATACACCCACAGCTTTATGGACAATTGATATTTGACAAAGGAGGTAAGAGCATACAATGGAGTAAAGACAGCCTCTTTAATAAATGGTGTTGGGAAAATTGGACAGCTACCTGCAAAAAAATAAAACTAGACCACCAACTTACACCATTCACAAAAGTAAACTCAAGATTTATAAAAAACTTAAATGTAAGCTGTGAAACCATAGCATCTTAGAAGAAAACATAGACAGTAAGCTCTCCAACATCTCTCACAGCAATGTATTTGCTGAGTTATCTCCATGGCCAAGTGAAATAAAAGACAGGATAAACAAATGGGACTATATCAAACTAAAAAGCTTTTTCACAGCTAAAGACAATAAGAACAGAATAAAAGACAAACTACACAATGGGAGAACATATTCAACAATACGTCTGATAAGGGGTAAATAACCAAAATTTATAAAGAACTTGTAAATCTCAACACCAGGAAGCCAAAAATCCAATCAAAAAATGGGCAAAAAAATGAATAAACACTTCTTCAAAGAAGACAGATGGCCAATAGGCATGTGAAAAAATGCTCAACATCACTAATCATTAGAGAAATGCAAAATTCTGACCTCACACCAGTCAGAATGGCACTCATCAACAAAACAACACAGAATAAGTGCTGCTGAGAATGTGGAGAAAAGGAAGCCCTCCTGCACTGCTGGTGGGAATGCAGAATGGTATGGCCACTGTGGAAAACAGTATGGGGATTCCTCAAAAAATTAAAAATTGAATTACATTTTGACCCAGCTTTCCACTTTTAGGAATATACCCTAAGAACACCGTAGCACTATTTCAAAAGGAGAAATGCACCCTCATATTTATGGCAGCATTATTTATAATAGCAAAAATCTGGAAACAGCCCAAGTGTCCATCAGTGGACGAGTGGATTAAAAAGCTTTGGTACATATATACTATGGAATACTACTCAATCATAAGAAATTATGACATTGGATCATTTATAATAACATGGATGGACCTTGATAACATTATTCTGAGTGAAATAAATAAATCAGAAAAGAATTAAGAACTATATAATTCTATATTAATAAAAAATGAATAAAATAAAATATGTAAGTACATTTATTTAAATACATTTTTGAATGGCACATAATATCAAAATGTAATTTAAACTGTTGGTTCATCCTCTCAGCAGACTATTTAATAAATATTTACTATAAGTGCACCAGCTTCCAAGATTTAAACATACAGAAAGGAATAAAACAAGCCATTTTTTTTGTTTTTTAATTAATTTTAATGGGGTAACATTAATGAACCAGGGTACATATCTTCAGAGAAAACATCTCTAGGTTATTTTGACATTTAATTATGTTGCATACCCATCACCCAAATCAAATTGTCTTCTGTCACCTTCTATCGGGTTTTCCTTGTGCCCCTGCTCTCCCAACATTCCCTCCCTCTTCTCCTCCCCACCCCCTGGTAACCACCACACTCTTATTCATGTCTCTGAGTGTCATTTTTATTTCCCACCTATGTATAGAATCATATAGTTCTTAATTTTTTCTGATTTACTTGTTTCACTCAATATAATGTTATGAAGGTCCATTTATGTTGTTGTAAATGATTCGATGTCATCATTTCTTATGGCTGAGTAGTATTCCATAGTATATATGTACCACATCTTCTTTATCCAGTCGTCTATTGAAGGGTTTTTAGGTTGTATCCATGTCTTGGTCACTGTAAACAATGATGCAATGAACATGGGGCTGCAAGTATCTTTATGTACCAATTTTTTTGAGTTTTGGGGGTATATACCCAGTAGAGGGATTGCTGGGTCATATGGTAGTTCTATTTTTAATTTCTGGAGAAACCACCATACTTTCTTTTATAATGGTTGTATTAATTTACATTCCGACCTACAGTCAATGAGGGTTCCTTTTTCTCCACAGCCTCTCCCACACTTGCTATTACCGGTCTTGTTGATAATAGCTACTCTAACAGGTGTGAGGTGGTATCTCATGGTAGTTTTTATTTGCATGTCTCTAATAACCAGTGAAGATGAGCATCTTTTCGTATATCTGTTGGCCATTTGCATTCCTTCCTGAGAGAAATGTCTGCTCATGTCCTCTTCCCATTTTTTTATTGGATTGTTTGTTTGTTTATTGTTGAGTTTTATGAGTTCTTTGTATATTTGGATATTAGGCCCTTATCTGAGCTGTAATTTGAAAATATCATCTCCCATTTAGTTGGCTGTCTGTTTGTTTTGTTGTCAGTTTCTCTTCTGAGCAAAAACTTCTTAGTCTGATGTAGTCCTATTCATTTCTTTGCCTTCACTTCCCTTGCCTTTGGAGTCAAATTCATAAAGTGCTCTTTATAACCAAGGTCCATGAGTTTAGTACCTATGTTTTCTTCTATGTACTTTATGGTTTCAGGTCTTATATTAAGGTCTTTGATTCATTTTGAATTAATTTTAGTACAAGGGGACAAACTGTAGTTCAGTTTCATTCTTTTGCATGTGGCTTTCCAGTTTTCTTAGCACCATTTGTTGAAGAGGATTTTTTTTCTCCATTATATGTTGTTGGCCTCTTTATCAAAAATTATTTGACCATATATATGTGGTTTTATTTCTGGGCTTTCTATTCTGTTTCATTGATGAGTGTCTATTTTTCTGCCAATAACATGCTGTTTTGATTGACGTGGCCCTATAATATAATATTAAGTCAGGTATTGTAATGCCGCCAGCTTTTTCTTTTTTCTTAGGATTGCTTTGGGTATTTGTGTTTTTTTTAGTTCCATATATATCTGATAATTTTTTGTTTTATTTCTTTAAAAAATGCCATTGTAATTTTGATGGGAATTGCATTGAATTTATATATTGCTTTGGGTAATATGGTCATTTTGACTATATTTATTCTTCCTATCCAAGAAGAAGAAATATTTTTCCATTTCATTATATCTTTTTTGATTTTCCTTAACAATGCTTTGTAGTTTTCATTATATAGGTCCTTTATATTCTTTGTTATGTTTATTCCTAGGTATTTTTTTTGTTGCTACCAGGAAGGGGATTATTTTTTTTTAGTTTGTTTTCTGATGTTTCATTGTTGGCATATAGGAAGGCAATGGACTTTTATATATTAATTTTTTATCCTGCAACCTTACTGTATTGGTTTATTGTTTCTAATAATCTTTTTGTCGAGTCTTTGTGGTTTTCAATGTATAGGATCATACCGTCTGCAAAAAGTGAAACCTTTACTTCTTCTTTTCCAATGTGAATGCCTTTTATTTTTTTTCTTGTCTGATTATTTTGGCTAACATATTCAGCACCACATTAAATAAGATTGGAGAGAGTGGACAACTCTTTTGAAAACAGGCCATTGTTTTAAAGGAGCTTAACTTCTAGTGTGTGAAGACAGAAAAACAAATAATGAGTACTTATGAATATAGAATAGTTCAGGCAGACCTAAATGTCCAGGTAAGAATGAAGCACATAGGGGGATGATGGTTGTAGCCATGAGGGTGGAGTGTGTGGGTTATATTTTACAAGGTGGTAGGGAAAAACTTAATTGGGGCAATGTTGTTTGATCAGAGATCTGAGAATAAAGAGCAATGATCATTGCTGGAGAAGCATGTTTCAGAAAAGGGGTAGCAAACACAAAGTAATATGTTTAAGGAGCAACAGGGAGGCTCGTGCCCTGGAGAAGATTGGCTGAAGGTAAAGGACATTAGGACATCAAAGGGGTTACAGAATCCTGGATCACTTAAACCCTTGTAGCTGATCTGGAGGAATTTGGCTTTCTCTTCTGAGTTTAATGGGGAGTCATTGGAGCATTTAGAATAATGAGGTGATCTGATTTGACTTATGTTTCAGAAAAATTGCTATAGCTGCAGTGTCTCCCCTCTGTAAGGGGAAAGAACTAACAGAAAGGCCAATTAGGTTATAGCAGGAATCCAGGTGGAAAGGTTGGTGGCTTCAAACAGTCATGAAGGGGTCCAAATGTTGAATGTATTTCTAAAGTGCAATTAGCATGATTTGTGGAAGGCTGAATTTGGGTTTTGAGGAAAGATTACAAATGATAAAAGTACTTCTGCTTCTGTGTATGGCAGTGTGAGACCTCATTAGATTTTATGATTACAAAAAAACAACTATAAAGGCTGGAACTCATGCAAAAAGGACTTCTCTGGAGTTGCTGGAGAGTGACGAGAAATAGACTTTAGAAAGGATACTTTTTTTTTTGGAGGATGGGAGATTATCATCTATACCACTGTGTTCCCTCTATGAGATTTATAGTCTAAATTTAAGTGTCCTCTAAGTGACATAGTAAACACTTGTACTGACACAGTCTATACCATATACAGTGGCAGTGGGAACTCAGATAAAAAAAAATCTGCCTATTTATCCTGGGAATCACAAAAGTAAAGCTGGAAACAATGAATGCTTAAGAGCATGGAAAAATCCCAGAGGTTAAAGAGTAGAGTATCTTTAAGCACAGTTTACCTACATCTATGTCTTTCCCCTGATTGATGTGTGTGCAGAACAGACTCAGAGCAGCTCAGACAAAACACAACCAAAACTAAAGATCAAAATGAGACTAGAGCTGTTGCCTGAGAAACAAGATTGCAAATTTAAGTCCAGCCAGAAAAATTACCTGCTAAAATTAAAAAAACAACACTCACAGAAAAAAAACCCCAGAAGAATCCAAATATTTTCACAAATTAACATTTAAAATGTTGAAACAAACTCAATTTTTTGAATTATTTATCCGGATTACCTTTCTTTTAAACCTATAAATCTCCTGTTATGTGACTATTTTTGGAGGACAGGGGAGTAGAAAAGCCATTAGCTTTTACTCTGTCCAGGTTGTTCTCAGCTTTCTGGATGCTATCTCTACAGTATAAACACAGTGAATAATTTTGATAAATTAATATTTTATGATGATCTGGCAAACGTAATGATTGGGGTGATTCTTAAGGTAATCTCATTACTATTTGCTTAAGGGACAGATGTTCTTTATGTTTTTAAAAGTATTTTTTGTTTGGCTTCTTTTATTAAGTTTAAATTTTGATCATATTGTATATTTTTGGCTTTTATATCCCCTAAGAACAAATAGCATCGAGTAACCTCTTTATAAATATTGTTGAATGAGCATATGTACAGTTCTATTTATAATAGATAGATATGGCCGGGTGGATCCCGGTCGCATGTGGGAGTCTGTCTGACTGCCTCCCCATTTCCAAATTCAGAAAAATACAAAAAAAAAAAATAGATAGAAATGGTCCATGGTTTTTTTAGGTATGTTCAATGGCAATCAAACTATGCTAAACATGTTGCAAGACTGATAGCAGTTCTGAGTGACATTTGGAAAAAATTCACAAGTGAAAAAAGGCAACATGGATAATGTTTCAAATTTAATCAGTAGTAGTCTTGTGAACTCTAGTGAAATGTAATAGATCTGTTATCTCATTAATTAAACAAAATCCAACTAGAATTTTAAATGACACAAAAGAAAAGAGGGAAAGTTATTGTCTGGTATTGCAAGCTGGCAAACTTGCCTTAAATGTCTTTTTTTTGTGTGTGTGTGTGTGTTTTCTGAAGTTGGAAACGGGGAGGCAGTCAGACAGACTCCTGCACGCGCCCGACCGGGATCCACCCGGCATGCCCATCAGGGGGCGATGCTTTGCCCATCTGGGGCGTTGCTCTGTTGCAACCAGAGCCATTCTAGCGCCTGAGGCAGAGGTCACAGAGCCATCCTCAGCACCCAGGCCAACTTTGCTCCAATGGAGCCTTGGCTGCAGGAGGAGAAGAGAGAGACAGAGAGGAAGGAGAGGGGGAGGGGTGGAGAAGCAAATGGGTGCTTCTCCTGTGTGCCCTGGCCTGGAATCAAACCTGGAACTCCTGCATGCCAGGCTGACACTTTACCACTGAGCCAAACGGCCAGGGCCTTAAATGCTTTTAAGGACAAGATTAATAACATCCACTACTGGCTTCAGTTTCTGGTACACATTTCCTATGTGTTATCAGCCGTATATGCTTACTATTAATTAACTCTAGGCACATACTTTTCAGACATTTTGAGGTAGAAAAGTTATTTTAGGGGCAGCACAGATATAAGTACTTTTACCTCCAGATCTGTGATAAAATATAAATAAAAGTAATCTTTATGCTGTCATTGATAAAAATGTTTCCATTAATCTATCTTATAAATTTGAGAAAATTTCTTTAAAGGAAAAAAACAGTTTCAGTAAAAAATAAAAAAGGAAATTATTTTAAGTGAATATACATATTATTGAGCTAAATGTATATACACAAATACTACAGCTTTCCAAGTAATACTCACATACTTGGGTCATGTACAGAATCAAAAGAACTCAACATAAATGATGTTTGTTTCACAGAACAATCTAAAGCTGTACATTCTAACATAATTTTGAACATTAAATACTTCAAAATTTTCATACACACACACACACAAAAAAAAAAACCCCCAAAACAAAACATGAAACAACCCTATTCTTCAATGTTGATAGAAATTAGCCTCATTTTTAAGGAGGACTCAAACAATTTTTTTCACCTGACAAGCATTTATTGGATGTCTCATTTTGGTTTAGAAAAACAGTAGAATATGCAACACAAAATTATCTTGTTTTTATGAGCTTACATTTTTATGGAGAGTGAAAAAGCAAATAACAAGCAAGAACATATATGTTTACATTGTAGTAAGTACTCTGGGAAAAAATAAAGCAGCAAAGGGGGACAGGAAAGATAAGTAAATAATAGAGCAGTCACAAAAGCCTCACTGAGAAGAAGGTATCTGAATGGTAATCTTAAAAAAAGGAAAGAGTGAGTCATGATGGATAAGGAAAAGCAGTTTGGCAGAGGGGTTATTTTCCAGAGATGGTAGCCTGAGGAGGAATTTTGAGAGCCAGTAAAGGCACTAGTGTGGTTTGGGCAAAGTGAATCAAAGGAGCTTAATAGAATAGGGTGTTAGAGAGCTAATAGAATGTTTAATATTGTTAAACACCTTTTAGGCTGATGGCAGGATAGTTGTTTTTTACTGTGTGTGAGCCCGAGGAAACCCTGGAATGTTTGAGCAGAGTAATTTTTAGATTTGGTATCTGATTGAAATGAATTGCTCTGTGTTCTGTGGTGTGATTAGGTTGTAAGAGTCAGAAATAGAAATAGGGTAACAGTTAGTTAAATAAAAAAGTGGTGCTCAGGCCTTGGATGGTTTTCTCAGTGGATAGAGCATTGGTCTGTCATGTGGACATCCTGATTTTGATCCCTGGTCAGAACACACATGAAGAGTGACCATCTGTTCTCTCCAACTCACACCTCCCTTCTCTCTTTTTTTCCCTCAATAGCTCAATTGTGGCCCTGGCCGGTTGGCTCAGTGGTAGAGCGTCGGCCTGGCATGTGGGGGACCCAGGTTCGATTCCCGGCCAGGGCACATAGGAGAAGCGCCCATTTGCTTCTCCACCCTCCCCCCTGCTCCTTCCTCTCTGTCTCTCTCTTCCCCTCCCGCAGCCAAGGCTCCATTGGAGCAAAGATGGCCTGGGCACTGGGGATGGCTCCTTGGCCTCTGCCCCAGGAGCTAGAGTGGCTCTGGTCACGGCAGAGTGACGCCCTGGAAGGGCAGAGCATCGCCGCCTGGTGGGCGTGCCAGGTGGATCCCGGTCGGGCGCATGCAGGAGTCTGTCTGACTGTCTCTCCCCGTTTCCAGCTTCAGAAAAATACAAAAAAAAAAAAAAATAGCTCAATTGTTCCTTAGGCCCTGAGGATAGCTCAGTTGGTCTAAGCAACAGCCCAAGACAGGCATTACCAGGTGGATCCCAGTCAGGGTGCATGCAGGAGGGAGTCTGTTTATTGTTGTTATTTTTTAAGTGAGAGGAGGGAGGTTAAGAGACAAACAAAAAAAGTAGTGCTAAAAAAAATGCAACCTCCAAGTCTTACCTGAAAATTTGCAGTGACATAAGGCTTTAAAGGAATACATTTTCAGATCAACTAACTGCCAACAATTTAGCTGCCTGTTAATGAATCTGAGGTCAAGACATTTTACTTGCTCATCTTTCTGATCTCTTTTGACTTTCAACAGGCTTACTTCTCTTTAATTCCAGATTTTACTGTAGTACGTTTCTCCAGGGTGTAAAGACAATTTATTCCAGATATTTTGATTTGACATTCTCACCTCTTGACCCCTCCCTCCATTGCCAGAAATTCAACTATTCTTGTGGAAGATCCATCTGAGAGGAAAAATAGAGAGATTGAGGACAGTACCATACTTTATCCTGACAGAATTATACTGTCTCTTTTTTATCCATTTATACATCTTTATATTTATCATTGAATTTATTTTTATTGAATTTAATAGGATGATATTCATTAATAAAATTATATAAATTCTAAGTGTACAATTGTATAATACATCATCTATAAGTTGTATTGTGTGTTCACCACTTTAAATCATCTCTTTCCATCACCATTTATTTTCCTTATACCTTCTTCTACCTCTATTATAGAATTTGTATTCAGTAAGATAATTTCTGCATGCATTTTTATTAAAAATACCACTTAAATTAAAAAATCACGCCAAGGCCCTGGCCAGTTGGCTCAGCGGTAGAGCGTCGGCCTGGCGTGTGGGGGACCCGGGTTTGATTCCCAGCCAGGGCACATAGGAGAAGCGCCCATTTGCTTCTCCACCCCTGCCCCCTCCTTCCTCTCTGTCTCTCTCTTCCCCTCCCGCAGCCAAGGCTCCATTGGAGCAAAGATGGCCCGGGCGCTGGGGATGGCTCTTTGGCCTCTGCCCCAGGCGCTAGAGTGGCTCTGGTCGCGGCAGAGCGACGCCCCGGAGGGGCAGAGCATCGCCCCCTGGTGGGCAGAGCGTCGCCCCTGGTGGGCGTGCCGGGTGGATCCCGGTCGGGCGCATACGGGAGTCTGTCTGACTGTCTCTCCCCGTTTCCAGCTTCAGAAAAAGAAAAAAAAACACAAAAAAACAATCAAGCCAGATTTTTTTTCTGACAGAAAATAAATTTAATTGTGGGAAACTGGTTTGATGATAACTGACTTTTGTAACTCCATATTCTCTCAAAAGTAAATTCACTAAATCTGCAGGTTTATGCCTTTAGCAAAACAAATAGATATATACATATATGTGTGTGTATATATTCTTTATATATGGGTATGTGTATATATATGTGTGTATATATGTGTGCATATTTATATCTGTATATGTATATAAGTGTACATGTATATATGTATATAAATATATGTGTGTATATATGTATTGATACCTACATATGTGTGTGTTTTTATTATATAAACTTTTGTGTGGGTAACAGGACAAAAACAGATGTTCAATTCAACTAAAAAAGAATTTAATATTTCTAGCTGTTAGTATTTATTCATATATTTTTTTAGTTGAAACATGATGAGATGAAAACAGTGTGCCCCTTTAGGTTCCATGAGGTATATGTAAAATTAAATTTTTACAAAGGATGAATTTTTTAACTCATAAGAAATTTTGTGGTTATTGACTTAAAAATATTTAAAGAAGTATGTGAGTAAACATGTTTGAAGAATACTAGGCTATTTTAGAGTTACTGGTAAGAGATGAAGGCAACTTGAGCCAGATTTTGAAGCTCATTAGAATTCTGGATATATTTTATTAAATTTATTGGGGTGGTGTTGTGTAATAAAATTGTATAAGTTTCAAGTGCAAAATTCTATAATACATCATCTGTATATTGCACTGTGTTTACCACCCAAAACAAAATTTTTCTTTGCCATATATTTGACTCCAGTTTACCCTTTAGTGTCCCCCAACGCCCCCCTTTCTTTTGTAGTTTTCTGAAGTTGGAAACAGGGAAGCAGTCAGATAGACTCCCACATGCACTCGACCGGGATCCACCCGGCATGCCCACCAGGGGGCGATGCTCTGCTCATCTGGGGCATCGCTCCACTGTGACCAGAGCCATTCTAGCACTTGAGGCAGAGGCCATGGAGCCATTCTCAGTGCCCAGGCCAACTTTGCTCCAATGGAGCCCTGGCTGTGGGAGGGGAAGAGAGAGAGAGGAAGGAAAGAGGGAGGGGTGGAGAGGCAGATGGGTGCTTCTCCTGTGTGCCCTGGCCAGGAATCGAACCCGGGACTTCTGCACGCCAGGCCAATGCTCTACCACTGAGCCAACTGGCCAGGGCCCCCCAAACCCCTTTTATTGTGGTAAACACCATACTGTTTTCTACGTCTACAAATTTTTGTTTGTTTTGTTAGTTCCTTTATTGTTTTCAATTTTATATACCACATGACTGAGATCAAATGGTTTCTGACTTTTTCTGTCTGACTTACTATTTTGCTTTGTATGATAGTCTCAAGATCCATCCATGTTGTTGCAAATTGCAGTATTTCCTTTTTATATGGTTTAGTAGTATTCCACTGTATATATTTATATCTTTATCCTATTATCTGTCAAGGGACAATTCAATTTTTCCATGTATTGGCCACCATGAATAATGTTGCAGTGAACACAATGCTGCAATGTATGATATGTTTTTGTGAATGAATGTTTTCAAATTTTGGGGGTAGAAGAGGAATTTCTGGACTATATCATAACTCTAGTCTTAAAGTTTTTGAGGAATTGCCATATTATTTATCATAACTCTAGTCTTAAAGTTTTTGAGGAATTGCCATATTATTTTATTTTATTTTTTTCCATATTTTTCCGAAGCTGGAAACAGGGAGGCAGTCAGACAGACTCCCGCATGTGCCCGACCGGGATCCACTCGGCACGCCCACCAGGGGGCGATGCTCTGCCCATCCAGAGCGTTGCTCTGTTGGCCATATTATTTTCCACAGTGGGTCTAGCGAGGGTTTCTTTTTCTCCACAACTTGTCCAACACTTGCTATTACTTGTCTTATTGGTAATAGCCATTCTAACAGGTGTGAGTTGGTATCTCATTGTAATTTTAATTTGCATTCCCCTAATAGCTAGTCAAGTTCAACATCTTTCTATGTATCTGTAGGCCATTTGTATGTCTTCTTGGGAGAAGTGTCTGTTTAAATTCTCTGTCCATTTGTTAATTATATTGTTTGTTTTTTGTTGTTGAGTGGTATGAGTTCTTTATATATTTTGGATATTAACCTCATGTCAGAACTGTTGTTTGTGAATATCTTCTCCCACTTGATTGGCTACTTTTTTGTTTTGTTGACAGTTTCTTTTGCTATGCAGAAATTTTTTAGTTTAATATAACTACATTCATTTTATTTCTTTACTTTTCTTGCCTTTGTGGTTAAATTCACAAAACCCTCTATAATATCAAGTTCCATAATTTTGTAGCTATGTTGTCTTATATGTATTTTATTTTTTCAGGTCTTATATTTAGGTTTGATCTATTTTGAGTTAATTTGTATGTGGGGACAAACAGCAGTCAGTTTTTTACATGTGGCATTTTGATTTTTTTTTAAAGCTGTGTGTCACTATCCAACTTTTGAAGACAAAAGATACATAGAAGTGTGTGCTTTTTTTTCTTTCCTCCTTTTTTATTAAGTAAGAGGCGAGGAGGCACAGATAAACTCCTGCATGTGCTCCAACTGGGATTCAACCAGCAAGCCCCCTTCCAGGTGATGCTCTGCCTCTCTGTGTCTCTGCTCTGTTGCTTGGCAACCAAGCTTTTTAGACGAGGCATGGAGCCATCCTCAGTGTCCGTGGTCAACTTTGCTTGAACCGTTTGAGCCATGGCAGCATGAGGGGAAGAAAGAGATAAAGGATGTGGAGGGGTGGAGAAGAAGATGGTCACTTTACCTGTGTGCCCTGACTGGAAATCAACCTGGGACTTCCACATGCCAAGGCAAGCTCTATTGTGCTGAGCCAATTGGCCAGGGCAATGATTGTTTTGCAAGCTTAAATATATTGTAAATGAAGGGCTCTTTTGTGTTCTTAGGAATATTAAACGTTTAGAGTCCACAGAGTATCACAAAAATTACTTTAAAAAAATAGAACTTAATATTGTGCTCTTATCCTTGGAAAACTTCCCATAATAGTTATATCTCAATGTCACTGAAATTTCTATTCATGTTTGATGCATGATAGCAAATTGTTTGTGATAGTTTGGCAAACTCCAATCTGCGATTGTGACTATTTTCTCAAACATCCTTAGAATTGCTTCTATTTTATACGGAAATTTCTAAATTACAGTTTGGTACTCAGGATGTATGATGTGTACTTGTGTGTGTGTGTGTGTGTGTGTGTGTGTTTATTAAACATTCAGTTTCTACCACAATAAACTGTAGCTTACATACACATCAGATATCTCTCTAACCTATTTATCTATGGCTTTCTATGGATAGATGGCAGTTTAAATTATTTGAAATTGGGTTACCATCCAACTTTTTCAGGTTGAGTGCTTGTAAATCTGAGCTCCTTCTCACTAATGCCTCCAAGAAACAATTAGAGCAATTCCTGCCTCATGATTTCTTTTTTTAAAATTTTTTTATTTACTTTTTTAGATTTTATTTATTCAGTTTTATTAGAGAGAGAGGGGAGAGAGAGAGAGGGAGAGATAGAGAGAGAACAGGGGGAGGAACAGGAAGCATCAACTCCCATATGTGATCAGGCAAGCCTAGGGTTTTGAACCGGTGACCTCAGCATTCCAGGTTGACGCTTTATCCACTGCGCCACCACAGGTCAGGCCCCTGTCTCATGATTTCTGTTGCTCTGATATTTTCCTATAAAGTTTGTAGTTATGGAAGAATTATATCTCTAGGTGGTGAAACTCTTACTTATCTTGATGTAACTGTACTCTTAGATATTTTTTCCCTGCTGCACTTACATGACACTTTCTTTGGATGAGTATCAGGTTTCAATATATTCATGATTTTATTCTCTTGCTTCAAAAATCTAAAGTATTATATGGTGTTAAAGAAAGTCTTTAGACATTCATGTAGTCATAATTTATAGCTTTGTTAAATTTCTTTTACTATTTAAATTTATTATTTTTACCAGGGCAAGCTTTTTGGTTTTGTTGAAAAGAAACTCCTGGGGTAAATTTTCTTTAAATTTAAAAGAAAGATGCCAATAACAGCAATATAGATTCTTATAGTATTTATATATCTAAAATATTTTATTTGTAAATTGTATTAGTCTATATAGAAAATGGAAGATTTCATGTTTCTTTGCTTGAGGCAGTTTGTCAGAAAAAAAATGAGTGAGATTTGATGTGTTGACATTAGGTGGGTATATTGTTAAAACCACCAGGAATGATGATCACTCTATTCCATGCCATGTGCAAATTAAACATAAGAGAAGACACAGAGGTTTAATTATAATTTTTGGACCTTAACTTTATATATAGTTTAAACTTTTTATAAGTCACTGATGTGTTTATTATTTTTCTAAGTGTAAAACATTCCCAGTGAAAGCAAAATCTACTGGATTTTTTTATTTTTATATTCTTAGAAGTAAGAAACGGGGGGAGGCGGCAGACAGACAGATCCCGCATGCGCCCAACCGGAAACCACACATACATGCCTACTAGGGAGTGATGCTCGGCCCATCTGGGTTGTTGCGAGGTTGCAGCTGGAGCCATTCTAGTACCTGAGGCTGGGGCCCTGAAGCCATCCTCAGCACCAGGGCCAACCTTGGCTTCAATGGAGCCATGACTGTGGAAGGGGAAGAAAGAGATAGGGAGAGAGAAGAGAAGGAAGGGGAGAGAAGCAAATGGGCTCTTCTCCTGTGTGCCCTGGCTGGGAATCAAACCTGGTACGTCCACCTGCTGGGCCAATGCTCTACCACTGAATCAACAGGCCAGGGCCAGGATGCTTTTTCTTATAACACATTCTTAGATATTTCACTTTTGGTTTGTTCTGAGGACACTTCCTCTCCACTTTTCTTTATATATATTGTTCATCTATATTATTTAAACATACACATACATGGATGGGGTGGGCAAAAATAGGTTTATAGTTGTTTATATGGATAATAATACATTAATCAATAAATAATATAAAAAATTTTTTATTTAGAACTGTAAATCTACTTTTGTCCCAACCTGTTTATCTCGCCTGAGTATATAAATTATATAAATATTGTTCAACACATATTTCTGCATATGAAATGATATAACCCCTAAAACTCTACAAAGTTACACATTTAAATTAATGGATAATTTAAAAAAATTTATTTATTAGCTGCAATCCTTAAAGGTTCAAGTATACATTGTGAGAAATGATAGCTTTGCCTGACTAGGCAGTAGCACAGTGGATAGAGCATCAGCTTGAGATGCATAGGACCTAGGTTTAAAACCCTGAGGTTTCCTTCCAAAGCTTGGGCTCACCAGCTTGAGCTTGAGATCACCAACTTGAGGGCAGGGTCTCCCACTTGAGTGAGGGATGATAGACATGACCCCATGGTTGATGGCTGAAGCCCAAGGCTGGTAGCTTGAACAAGCTCAAGGTCACTGGCTTGAGCCTAAGGTTGCTGGCTTGAGGAAAGGGTCACTGGATCAGCTGGAGCTCCCTGGTCAAAACACAAATGAGAAAGCAATCAATAAACAACTAAGGTACCACAATGAAGAATTCATACTTCTCATCTCTATTCCTTTTTGTTTATCCCTCCCATAATACTTTTAAAAATGATAATATTGTTTAAGAACCCAGAATGAATTGTGTGTGTGTGTGTCTGTGTGTGTGTGTGTCTGTGTGAGATGAAGGTGGATGGTGGGAGTAAAGTATGTATGTCTTCTGAACCATATAAAGATTCAGTAAGTACTCTGGCCAGCTTATCCTTAGTTTGATATCATAGTTTATTTGTGTGAATCATAAAGTAAATACTTGAATGTGTTGTTTTTAATTTTTCATCTTTTAAATAATACTTTTCTGGAGGGATTATTAGATGAAAAGTTTTGTTTTTTATTTCCTATTGGTTACATTTTTTGTAGTTGTAGGGTTTTCTGTAAAAATCACATAGACAAAGGACTCTTTAGATCAAACTAGTATAGAAGTTTAGTTATAACCATGCATGATGTAGTCCACAGTATTATAATGATTCTGCAATATTTTTAAAAATGTGACACAATATACTGTTGTTCACTCATTCACTTATTTTATATTTATTGGGAGCTAAATCTATGCTAAGAACTTTCTTAGGAACTAGAAACATAAATTTCAGTTAAAATTTTTGCAATTAACAAACTTGATCTAGAGGAAAATACCATCAGCTAAACCAGTTGTTCTGTTTCCTATCTGATTACTTACATAGTATAGGGTATAAGGGATAAACCATATGTTGGTATGCATAACAATTCATAAGTTTCTTATCACTAAATTACTAGTTGTGGCCTTTGGAGACTGTTTATTATAATATTACTATCATAATAGAAATCGATAATGGCCTTGTAATTGATTTCTAAGCATTATAATAAAATTGGTATTTTTAAATTCATGGTTTATTTATTTATTTAGCTCCCATGCCTAATTTTGTTCACACAAAACTCTCTCATGATTATACTTATAATTCACCAAATTGGGTCTGAAAAATTCTTGCTATTTTAAAAATCAAATTTACCCAGAGATGAAAAAATAATTTGCTTCATTTAAGATAATTAAGAGATAAAGAAAAAAATTTTCCAAAAATATTTTAAGCAATGTGACAAAATCTCAGTATCATTTCCAAAAATGTAATCTAAGATAAAAATATCCAGAGGGCCATACACACAAGCATGTATATATGCTCACATTACCTGCAATTATAGTCCATCATTATCTGAATCTCAACCAAATGGCAAAATCTATACATCATGAATGTAGAGGTGCCTTTTTGGAAATGTGATCAATTAAATATTATTACAAAAGAAGTTTCACTTTCACAATTACCATATTTCCCCATGTATAAAACACAGCTTTTGTTACAAAAAATTTGGTGTCTAAAAATGGGGTATATCTTATACAGTGGTTGTAGATTTTTTTACTTGCATTTCCCACTTTTTTGCACTTGTTGAATAGTTGTATAAGTTTTATGATGAATAAAACTTTAGTTCAATAACTTTAATATTTTTTTTTCAAATTTCAGGCCCCAAAATTAAGATGCAACTTGTAAATGGCAGTGTCATATACATGGGGAAATGTGGTATTTTAGAAAGACCAAGAAGAATGATAAAGTCTACTTATGTATCAATCTAATTATAATTCATATAAAAACAAATGTGGTGGCAAGATGGTGATGAAGCAGGTGGATGTACCAACTTCCACCTCATAGAACCAAAATGGATTACAACTTAATTTTAAGAACCGTCATCTGGAAAAACCAACTTTGGACTAAACTAAGAAGACCCTTCAACCAAGAAACACTAAAGAAGCCACACTGAGACTGGTAGAAAAAGTGGAAATGCAGAGAGGGCTGCCCAGCTCCCCAGAGCAAATGGCAGCCCGGAGGAACTCACATGGTGGGAAGTGAATTTAGCGAAGATAAGAAGGTCCTGAGTACCATAAACAAAGCCCAAGCCTGCATATTTAGAGCCTAGAAGAGGTGTACAAACAATATTTAGCTGCAAAACATGTCAGGATACTGTTTGTGAGAAAGAGCACATATCTCAGACCCAGGATTCTTTTTAAAGGGACTGCACAGAAAACCTCTCTTACAACCACCCACCTGGGACTCCAGGGGATGGGAGAGAGGAGAAAATTGGAGCAGCGGGAAGAGAGTGTAATCTAGGAGGCACAGGCAGAAACACTTTGAGGGACAGCCACTCTAATCCCTGGGCTGAGTCACTCCCCAAATCTGAAACAAATATTTCCTCTTGAAACAGCAATACCAGCAAAGGGAAGCAGAACACAAGCCAAACAAGCTCTCTCGCAGCACTCAGAGCAGAGTCATTTAGGAGGGAGATTTCAGGACTATAGTATGAGTGTTAGGGTCTGAGTTGCAGTGCCCCCACCCACACTGCTAAGGGCTTGCTGAATAGCAGGTGGCAGTGGGACATGGAAGCACAGTTCTGTCCACAAGGTCAGAAGCCATCGGCTACCACTGAGGCCCAGACATGAGCTTAGTCTTGCCCGGCGGTGGCAGAGGGGATGCGCAAAGGTGGACAGGCCCAGCTGCAACCCCACCTGCAATCCCACCTGTGGGCAAAGGGCATGAGCCCTGGAAGGGGCAAAGACCCACCACTGAGCAAGGGTGCATGGACATGCAGCCTCAGCTGGCCAGCAGAACTGAGGTTTGTGACTCGATGCACAAGCCGGCTCCTCCCACGGGAGTGGGATGAAAGCCCAGAACAGGCAGAGACCTGTGACTGAGCAGGGGTGCGCAGTTCTGCCTGGCCTACGCAGCCAAGGCTTGCAGCCAAACTGTGAACGGGATCCTCCTGTGGGGGTGGGAAAAAAGCCCGGAAACAAGCCAGGACCCACAGCTGAGCACTCCTGCATGCGGTGCTGATTCTTATGACCCCAGGCACAGCGCATAACAGCACACGTGGGGAGCGGTGTGAAGGCCGAGGCTGCTGGGGATTGTAGACCCGGGCATGTGATCACAGCTACTCTTGTGAAGAAGAGGCAGAAACTGCAGTGACAGCCCCTGTGGGCTGGCACCAGCAAAATCCATACCTGAATGCCCTAGGCAACAGTGGGAGAGGGGGTGGTGGCCTGCAGAGAGACCACACCTAGAAAACACCGAGACCACATCCATTGGATGCCAGTGGCCAAAAATTTCTTATACACATACAAAATGGGAAGGCATAGAAATACAACACAAATGAATCAAAAGAAATTGCCAGAAAAAAACTTGAATGAGTAAGATAGAACCAAAATACCAGATGCAGAGTTTAAAAAATGATTGTTAGGATGCTCAAAGATTCAGAACAACAATAGATGGTCATTACAATCACCTAAATAAAGACATAACAAATATAAAAAAGGACATTGAAATAATAACAAAGAGTCAGTCAGAAATGACAAATACGGTATCAAAAATAAAGACCACATGGAAGGAATTAAAAGCAGGATGGGTGAAGCCGAGGATCGAATCAGCAAGTTAGAGGATAAGATAAATGAAAGCGTAGAAGCAGAGAAGAAAAAATAAAAGAGATTCAAAAAGTCTGAGGAGACTGTAAGAGAGTTCTGTGGCAACATGAAGAGAAATAATACCCACATTATAGGGGTTCCTGAAGAAGAGGAGAAAGAACAAGGGATAGAGACTTATTCAATCTATCATAGCTGAACGCTTCCCTAAATTAATGCAAGGAAAAGTCTCACATGTTCAAGAAGCACAGAGAACTCCATTAAAGAAAAACCCAAAGAAATCTACAACAAGATACATCATAATTCAATTATGAAAACTAAGTGATAAAAAGAAAATATTAAGAGCTGCTAGAGAAAAAAAAAGAATATCACCTACAAAGGAGCTTTCATAAGGATGAAATCTGACTTCTCAACAGAAACACTTGAAGCCAGAAGGGAATGGCAAGAAATAGTCAAAGTAATGCAGAACAAAAGCGAACAACCAAGACTACCTTATCCAGCAAATAAAAAGCTTTCCAGACAAAAAACAAACAAACAAACAAACAAAACAAAACCTCAAGAAATTCACTACAAAAAAAAAGGAAATTCACTACAACCAAATCAATGCTGCAAGAAGTGCTAAAGGGCCTGTTGTAAACAGATATGAGGAAAGAAATAATATAGCAAATAGGCATACAGCTTTAAAAAATAAAATGGCAATAAACCACTATATGTCAATAATAACCTCAAATGTAAATGGATTAAATGATCCAATCACAAGGCATAGGGTAGCTACATACATAATAAAACAGGACCTATACTTATGCTGTCTACAAGAGACACACCTTAAAACAAAAAATGCACATGGACTGAAGGTAAAAAGATGGAAAAAAATATTTTATGCAAATAAATGAAAAGAAAGCTGGGGTAGCAATACTTATATCAGACAAAATTCAATTTAAAACAAAGGCTACCGTAAGAGACAAAGAAGGTAACTACATAATGATAAAGGGAGCAATCCAACACCAAGATATAACCATTATAAATATCTATGAACCAAATATAGGAGCACCTAAATATATAAAGCAGACTTTGATGGATATAAAAGACAAGATCAACAGCAATACTATAATAGTAGGGGATTTCAATACCACACTAACATCACTAGATAGATCCTCAAGTAAGAAAATTAACAAAGAAACAGCAGACTTAAAGGACACACTACATCAACTGGATTAAATAAATATCTTCAGAACTTTTTACTCTAAAGCAGCAGAATATACATTCTTTTCAAGTGCTTTTGGTACATTATCTTGGATAGACCACATATAAGGGCACATGAGCGATCTCAACAAATTTAAGATTGAAATTATATCAAACATTTTTTTTATCACAATGGCATGAAACTAGAAATCAACCACAACAGAAAAACTGAAAATACATAAAGAGCATGTTATTAAATAACAAATGGGTTAACAATGAGTTCAAAGAAGAAATAAAAAATTTCTAGAAACAAATGATAATAAGCATACATCAAATCAAAATTTATAAAACACAGCAAAAGCAGTACTGAGAAGGAAGTTCATAACATTACAGGAATACATTAAGAAGCTAGAAAAAGCTCCAATAAACAACATGACCCTGCATCTAAAAGAACTAGAAGAACAGCAAGTAAAGCCCAGAGGTAGTAGAAGGAAGGATATAATAAAGTTCAGAGTGGAAATAAATGACATAGAGGCTAAAGAAATAATACAAAGGATCAAGAAAACAAGGAGCTGGTTCTTTAAAATGGTAAACAAGATCAATGAACCTTTAACCAGACTCACAAAGAAAAAAAAGAGAGAGGACTCAAATAAATAAAATTAGAAGTGAGAGTGGAGAAATAACAACTGACACAACAGTAATACAAAATATTGTAAGAAAATACTATAAAAAACTGTATGCCAAGAACTAGACAACTTAGATAAAATAGACAAATACCTTAAAACATAATCTACTCAAAATTAACCTGGAAGAATCAGAAAACCTAAACAGACCGATTACACCAAATGAGATCGAAAGTGTTAACAAAAAACTTTCAACAAAAGAAAGTCCTGGGCCCTGGCCGGTTGGCTCAGCGGTAGAGCGTCGGCCTAGCGTGCGGAGGACCCGGGTTTGATTCCCGGCCAGGGCACACAGGAGAAGCGTCCATTTGCTTCTCCACCCCTCCACCGCGCTTTCCTCTCTGTCTCTCTCTTCCCCTTCCGCAGCCAAGGCTCCATTGGAGCAAAGATGGCCCGGGCGCTGGGGATGGCTCTGTGGCCTCTGCCTCAGGCGCTAGAGTGGCTCTGGTCGCAACATGGCGACGCCCAGGATGGGCAGAGCATCGCCCCCTGGTGGGCAGAGCGTCGCCCCATGGTGGGCGTGCCGGGTGGAGCCCGGTCGGGCGCATGCGGGAGTCTGTCTGACTGTCTCTCCCTGTTTCCAGCTTCAGAAAAATGAAAAAAAAAAAAAAAAAAAAAGTCCTGGGCCTGATGGCTTCACAAGTAAGTTCTACCAAATATTCAAAGAAAAACTAACTTCTATCCTTCTAAAGTTATTTCAAAAAATTCAAGAGGAAAAATTCAACATTCAAGCTTCTTTTATGAGGCCAGTATAATTCTGATTCCAAAACCAGGCAAAGACAACACAAAGAAAGAAAATTACAGGCTAATATACCTGATGAATTTAGATTTTAAAATCCTCAACAAAATATTAGCAAACTGGATCCATCAATATATATATATAAAAATTATACATCATGATCAAGTGGGATTTATTCTGGGGAGGCAAAGCTGGTACAATATTCGCAAATCTATCAATGTGATTCACCACATAAACAAAAGGAAGGAGAAAAATCACATGATAATTTTGGTAGATGCAGAAAAAGCATTTGATAAAATCCAGCATTCATTCATGATCAAAACTCTCAGCAAATTGTATACAGGGAACATACCTCAACATGATGAAGGCCACCTATGACAAACCCACAGCCAACATCATATACAATGGGCAAAAATTAAAAGCAATCCCCTTAAGATCAGGAACAAGGCAGGGTGCCCCCTTTCATCACTCTTACTCGACATAGTCCTGGAAGTCCTAGCCACAGTAATCAACAAGAAGAAGAAATAAAAGGCATACAAATTGGAAAAGAAGAAATAAAAGTATCATTATTTTTAGATAATTTAATACTATATATAGACATCTCTAAAGTCTCAGTCAAAAGACTACTGGACCTAAAAAATGAATTCTACAAGGTGGCAGGATATAAAATTAATACTCAGAAATTAGAGGCATTTTATATACCAACAGTGAACTGTCAGAAAAAAGTTAAAGAAACAATCTCCTTTACTATTGCAACAACAAAAAAAGTACCTAGGAGTAAATTTAATCAAAGAGATTAAAGACTTGTACTTGGAAAATTATAAAACATTGATAAAGAAAATCAAGGAAGATAGAAGGAATTGGAAGCATATACAGTGTTCATAATTAGGAAGAATAAACATCATTAAAATGTCTGTATTATCCTAAGCAATTTATAAATTTAATGCAATACCAATTAAAATATCAATGACTTACTTCAAATATATAGAACATATTCCAAAAATTTATATGAAACCAAAAAACAAAAACAAACAAAAAAAAACCCATGAATAGCTGCAACAATCTTGAAAAAGAACAATAAAGTGGAAGGTATCACACTTCTGATATCAAGTTATACTACAAGGCCATTGTACTCAATACAGCCTGGTACTGGCATAATAACAGGCATATAGATCAATGGAACAGAACAGAAAACCCAGAAATAAATCCACACCTTTATGATCAACCGATATTTGACAAAGGAGGTAAAAGCATACCATGGAGTTAAGACAGCCTCTTTAACAAATGGTGTTGGGATAATTGGACATCTACCTGCAAAAAAATAAAACTAGACCACCAACTTACACCATTCACAAAATTAAACTCAGAATTGATAAAAGACTTAAATATAAGCCATGAAACCATAAGCCTCTTAGAAGAAAACATAGGCAGTAAGCTCTCCAACATCTCTCACAGCAATATATTTGCTGATTTATCTCCAAGGGCAAGTGAAATAAAAGACAGGATAAACAAATGGGACTATATCAAACTAAAAAGCTTTTGCACAGCTAAAGACCATAAAAACAGAATAAAAAGACAAACTACACAATGGGAGAACATATTCGACAATATATCTGAAAAGGGTTTAATAACCAAAATTTACAAATAACCTCTAAAACTCAACACCAGGAAGACAAAAAATCCAATCAAAAAATGGACAAAAGAAACAAATAGACACTTCTCCAAAGAGGACATATGAATGGCCAATAAGCATATGAAAAAAATGCTCAACATCACTAATCATTAGAGAAATGCAAATTAAAAGCACAATGAGATATCACCTCACACCAGTCAGAATGGTGCTCATCAACAAACAACACAGAATAAGTGCTGGTGAGAATGTGGAGAAAAGGAAACCCTCCTGCACTGCTGGTGTGAATGCAGACTGGTGCAGCTACTGTGGAAAACAGTATGGAGATTCCTCAAAAAATTAAAAATAAAACTGTCTTTTGACTCAGCTATCCCACTTTTAGGAATGTACCCCAAGAACACCATTGCACTGTTCCAAAAGGAGAAATGCACCCTTATGTTTATGGCAGCATTGTTCACAATAGCAAAGATCTGGAAACAGCCCAAGTGTCTGTCAGTGGACGAATGGTATATAAAGCTTTGGTACATATATACTATGGAGTACTACTCAGCCATAAGAAATGATGACATCGGATCATTTACAACAACATGGATGGACCTTAATAACATTAAACTGAGTGAAAGAAGAAAATCAGAAAAAAACTAAAAATTATATGATTCCATACATAGTTGACACATAAAAATGAGACTCAGAGACATGGACAAGAGGGTGGTGGTTACTGAGGAGGGGGCATAAAGAAAATCAGATAGGTGATGACAAAAGACAATTTGACTTTGGGTGATGGGTATGTTGCATACCTGGAGTAAAAATAACGTGGAGAAGTTTTTACTAAATATATGTGCCTGATTTATCAATGTCACCCCATTAAAATTAATAATAATAATAAAACAGAAAAAACTTATCATGTGACTATGCAAGTGCATGTCTCCTTTGGGAGGCTGTTAATCCGTTTGGTCAACTAATGTAAAAGTATCTTTGATCTCAGATGAGCTTGCAGGCTGAGAGCAGCCCTAGTCCAGTGATTATGTTTATTTTTTCTGTGTTTTATGTGAAACTAGATTTCAAAAGATTATACTTTGTTTTTTAATTTCTTCCCTGATTCATTACAATTGATTTAATTACTTCTTTCTGCATATTTATTTTCAAATATTGTACTGTGCAACAAATAAACTTATATTTACACTATTTTATTTGTAAATGACATTAATAGACAATTATGGATACATTTGTTATTATAATATAAAATTTTAGTAAGTACTTTAGAATTTATAGATTGAACAGATGTAAACTATCCAAGGCGACAGTTAAAAAACTGGAAAAAAGAGATGAACATACCATTATTCAATTTTTATTACTTTTTTTTTTAAAAAAAAAGTAGCATTGCCCAGAACAATCATAAAAAACTGAAAGAAAAGAGTTAACATTACAAGATTTAGTTGACTAATATTTTTACCTTTTTGAAATTATGTTTATGAGAGATTGATATATTTTCTTTTTTATAATGTTTTTAAATTTGTACTTTAAAGTTATCCTAACAAAAAATAAATAAATAAATGTGGGAGTTGTTATTTTCTTTTCCTCCTATGGAAACAGTATATGTAATATTGATGTTTGTGTAACTCAACTATTGAAACAGTTCACTAGTGAAGACAACTGTACCTGAAGTTTATTTTGTAGAATGTTTTTTGCTAGGCTTTTAAATGAACTCTTGCTAGTTTTTCTAAAAAAATTGCCCATTATATTTAATTGTTCAATATTTTGCATACACTCATGCACATTTTCTATTTATTTTAGTGACAGATCTGTCCTAATTCATCTTGATATAGCTAGCATGGGTTTTTTTATTTTTTATTGATCAGTAGTCCTATAGTTTAACACTTTTTAAATTAATTTTAATTTATTGTGTTTACATGGATTTAAGTGCCCCACTAAGTACCCACTCACCTGTCTCCCATTATACTCCCCTGGCCCTCTTCTGCTAATTCCTTCCCCCTCTTACCTCTGAGACTTGCTGTACCTTGTCTGTATCTATATGTTATGTATATATAATTTTACTAATCCTTTTGCCTTCTCTAATTCTGCCCCATCATCTCCCTTCCCTCAGACACCTGACCCCTCTGCTCCTCATGACCCTGCCTCTGTCTCTATTTCGTTCCTCAGTTCACCGTGTTCATTAGATTTCACATATAAGTCAGATCATACATCTTTTTTTTTTCTGCCTGGCTTATTTCACTTAGCATAATAATCACTGGATCCATCCATGCCAACACAAAAGGTAAGATTCCTTCTTTTTCACAGCTGTGTATTATTCTATGTGTATATCTATGACAACTTTTTATCCACTTGTCCACTGACAGACACTTGGGGTGTTTCCAGATCTTGGTTATTTTAAACAATGCTGCAATGAACATGGGGGTGCATCTTTTCTTTTGAATCACTATTTTGGGATTCTTAGGATATATTACTAAAAGTGAGTTAGCTGGGTCAAAAGGCAGATAATTTTTAATTTTTTGAGAAAACATCATACTGTTTGCCACAGTGGCTGCGATAGTCTGAATTCCCACCACCAGTGCAGGAGGGTTCCCTTTTCTCCACATCCTCACTAGCACTTATTGTGTAGTAATTTGTTAATGACCTCCATTCTGACAGGTGTGAGGTGGTATCTCATTCTGGTTTTAATTTGCACTCTCTGATGATTAGTGGTGAGCAATTTTTCATATGCTTATTGGCCATCTGTATGTCCTCTTTGAAAAAGTATTTAGTTCCTTGGCCCATTTATTAACTGGATTGTATACTTTCTTGGTGTTGAGTTTTAGAAGTTCTTTATAATTTTTTTGTTAACACTTTATCAGATGTCTTAGTGAATATGTTCTTCCATTGTGTTATCTTTTTATTTTGTTAATGATGTCTTTTATGTGAAAAAGCTTTTCAGTTTGATATAGTCCCATTTGTTTATTTTGTCCTTTATTTCACTTGGCCTTGGAGATAAAGATATTCTTACAAGAGATATCAGAGAGTTTACTCCTATATTTTCTTTCAAAATGCTTATGGTTTTACAAATTACATTTAAGTTTTTTTATCAATTTTGAATTTACTTTTGTGAACGGCATAAGTTGGTGGTCTAGTTTCATTTTTTGCATGTACTTCTACAATTTTTCCAAAAACGTTTGTTGAAGAGGCTGTCTTTACTCCATTGTACGCTCTTATATCCTTTGTAAAATATCAATTGACAATAAAGGCATTGGTTTATTTCTGGGTTCTCTGTTCTGTTCCATTGATCTGTATGCCTATTCTTTGGCCAGTACCAAGCTGTTTTGATTACAATGGCTTTGCATTATAACTTGATATTGAAAAGTATAATGCCTCTCACCTTATTTTTATTTTCAATATTGGTGAGGCTATTTTTATTCTTTTTTGTATCCATATACATTTTTGAAATATTTGTTTGATATGTTTGAAGTCTGACATTGGTATTTTATTAAGAATTGCACTGAATCTATAGATTTCTTTAGGTAGTATAGACATTTTAATGATGTTTATTATTCTTATTCATGAACACAATATATGCCAAAAAATTGGACCATCTAGATGAAATGGATAAATTTCTAGAAACAAACAATTTTCCAAAACTCAATCTGGAAAAATATATGCTTGCACTAGTTTGTATCTTTCTTGATTTCTTTTTTAATGTCTTATAATTTTCTGAGTATAAATCTTTTGCCACCTTGTTTAAACTTCATCCTAGATACTTTATTGTTTTTTGTTGTTGTTGCAATAGTAAAAGAAATTATTTTTCTAAATTATCTTTTGGACAGTATATTATTGTTTAAAAATGTCAGTGATTTCTGAATATTAATTTTATATCCTGTTACTTTGCCAAATTAATTTATCTGATGTCGTAGTATTTTGACTGAGACTTTATGTTTTTCTGTGTACAGTATCATGACATCAGCAAAGAATGATAGTTTTACTTCTACTTTTCCAGTTTGGATGCATTTTATTTCTTTTTCTTGTCTGGTTGCTGTTGCTAGGACTTCAAAATCTAAGTTTTATGAGTTGTGAATAGGTGCACCCTGTGTTGATCTTAAGGAAAGTTTTTATAATTTTTTTCCACTGAGCATGATGTTGGTTGTGGGTTTGTTATATATGGCCTTTATTATGTTGAGGTATATTTTCTGCATTCTCACTTTGTTGAGAGTTTTGACCACAAATGGGTGCTGGATTTTATCAAATGCTTTTTCTGCATCAATTGATATAATCAGGTGATTTTTATCTTTTCTTTTGTTTATGTGATGAAACACATTTATTGGTTTGCAAATATTGTACCAGATTTATCTCCTCAGGATAAAAACTCCTTGATTATGATGTATGATTTTTTGATGTATTGCTGGATTCAGTTTTCTAATATTTTGGTGAGAATATTAGCATTTATGTTCATCAGAGATATTGGCCAATACTTTCTTTTTGTAATGTCTCTACCTGGTTTTGGAATAAGGATAATGTTTGCTTCATAAAAGGAGCTTGAAAATCTCTCCTGCTCTTGAATTTTTTGAAAGAGCTTGAGAAGGATAGGTGTTAATTCTTCTTTGATGTTTGGTAAAATTCACCTGTGAAGCCATCCAGTCCAAGACTTTTATTTGTTGGGAGATTTTTGTAACTGTTTCAATTTCATTTTTTGTAATCAGTCTCTTCAGGTTTCTAATTTTTCCAGATTGAGTTTTGGAAAATTGTTTGTTTCTAGAAATTTATCCATTTCATCTAGATGGTCCAATTTTTTGGCATATAGATCTTCATAGTATTTTCTTACAATCCTTTGTATTTCTGTGGTGTCAGTTGTTACTTCTTCATTTTCATTTTTAATTTTATTTATTTGAGTCTCTCTCTTTTTCTTGATGAATCTGGTTAAAGGTTTGTAAATCTTCTTTAACTTTTTACAGAACCAGATCTTGGTTTTATTGATCTTTTGTATTGTTTTTTTAATCTCTATGTAGTTTAATTTCTTTCTGATCTTTATTATTTTATTTCTTTCTATGTCCTCTGGGCTTTATTTGTTTTCCTTTTTCTCTTAGTTTTTTCAGATGCAGGGTTGTTTATTTGAGCTTTTTTGCTTCTTAAGGTATGCCTGTAATCCCATGAACTTCCCTCTCAAGAGTGCTTTTGCTGTGTCCCAGAAATTTCAAGTTGTTTTATGTTCATTTTCATTTGTTTCAAAGAAAAATTTGATCTATTCCTTAATCTTGTCATTTGTTTTTTACTGACATACTATTTAGCCTCTAAGTGTTTCAATGATTTTCAGTTTTTCTATTGTCACTGATTTCTAGTTTTATGCCATTGTAGTCAGGGAGTATGCTTGATATGATTTCAATTTTTCTTAAATTTATTGAGAATTGTTTTGTGTTCTAACATGTGGGTTGTCCTATTGAATGTATCATGAGCATTTGAAAAAAATGTATATTTTGCTGCTTTGGGGTAAAAAGTTCTGAAGATATCCACTAATTCAGTTGATCTTGTGTGTCATTTAAGGCCACTGTTTCTTTGTTAATTTTCTGTTTGGAAGATTAAACCACTGATATTAGAAAATTTTTTAAATTTTCTACTATTATAGTATTGCTGTTGATTTTGCCCTTTATGTTTATCAAAATCTGCTTTATATATTTAGGTGCTCCTACATTAGGTGCATAAATATTTACAATGGTTGTATCCTTCTGTTGGATTGCTCCCTTTATCATTATGTAGTGACATTCTTTATCACTTACTATAGCCTTTGTTTTAAAGGCTTTTTGTCAGATATAAATATTGCTAAACCAGATTTAGTATTTTATTTTTATTTGCATAAAGTACTTTTTTCCATTTTTTCACTTTCAGTCTAGGTGTGTTTTTTGCTTGAGGTGGGTCTCTTGTAGACAGCATATGTACAGGTCCTGCTTTTTTATCCATGCAGCTGCCCTAAGTTTTTTGATTGAAGCATTTAATTCATTTACATTTAAGCTTATTATTGATATGTACTTTTTTATTTCCATTTTATTCTTTAATTCTACAATCCTCTTTCTTTCCATTTTTTCCTTTGCTCTTTTTACAGCAGACCCCTTAATATTTCTTTTATTACTGATTTAGTTGTAATAAATTTCTTGAGATTTTTTTTTTCTGGGAAGATTTTTATTTCTCCTTCAATTTTAAATGATAGTCTTGCTGAACAAAGTAGTCTTGGTTGTGCGTTCTTGTTTTGCATCACTTTGAATATTTTTTGCCAATCCCTTCTGGCCTCTGGTGTTTCTTTTGAAAAGTTGAATGTCATTCTTATGAGGGCTCACCTGTAGGCAGTCAACTGTTTTTCTTGTGCAGCTATTAGTATCCTTGCTTTGTCTTCTAACTTAGGCATTTTAATTATAATGTGTCTTGGTGTAGGCCTCCTTAGATTCTTCTTTAATGGGACTCTCTGTGCTTCTTAAACTTGTGTGAATTTTTTCTTCATCAATTTAGGAAAGTTTTCAATGATGATTTATTCAAGCTGGTTCTCTATTTCTTGTTTGTTCTCTTCTTTAGGAACCCCTATGAGCCAGTTGCTATTTCTCTTCATATTGTAACAGAGGTCTCTGTCTTTTTTAATGTTTTGTTTTGTTGCTCTGCTTCTGTGTTTTTATCTATCTTGTCCTCTAAATCTCTGATTCACTCCTCTGTTTTATCCAGCCTGCTGTTGATTTCTTATAGTGAAATCTTCATTTCTGATATTGTATTTGTCATTCTGACTCGTTATTTTTTATTATTTCAATATTCTTTTTAATCTTTATTATCTCTTTGTTTAAGTTCTCATTGTGATTATCAGTTGTTGCTCTAAGATCCTTGAGCATTCTAAAAATTATTATTTTAAACTTGCGTCTGGTACTTTGGTTATATCCATTTTATTTTGTTCTTTTTCTGGGGATTTCTCTTACTGATTTATATGCAATGTGTTTCTTTATATGCCCATTTTGTCTGAGTATTAGGTAGTGTTGTCTGACTTTGAAATTTGTTGTGGTGTCTTTATGAGTTAGTTCAACTTGGTGATACTGACTTACAAGCCACTTGATTTTCTTTCCCTACAAATGATTCTTAAAGTAGAATTTACCCTCCTCTTGTATTTAGTATTTAATACAGTTGGTCATTTTGTGGTTGTGGTTATTCTTTCAGGATGGTTGGCTTTAAGGTTCAACTTTAATCATGTGTATTATGCATGCTGCTTGTATAGTTATCTGAGTTTACGGTAGGTGCTGTCTTACACGTACGGCTGGTTGTGCTGGTTCTAGGTCTTCCTGGGTTGGCATCAGCTATAGCTTTTAACCTGCTTTGGGCTACTTGTTTGGAACTATATCTCTGTTCTCTGTTTCTGCATTTCTTGTGCCTAGGTAGTGTGGTTGGCAGCAACCTGTGTGTAAGGATCAGCTTCCACCTGCTTAGAGATAATAGCAGCTCCAAAAAATCCCCATGCTCTGTAAGATTTGCCTCTACTTTTCAGCTGTTTTAACTCCTCTTACAGCTGCCTTGATTTTCCACAAATTCTTCTGTATAAAGACTATATGTGGGCTTAACCTGGCCTCACCCAACCAACCTTTGTAGAGTTTGCAAGTTTGGTGGATTATGAAAGCTGAGGTTGAGAATACAAACAAATTCAGGGGTCTCTTGATCAAGAGCTCAGTATGGGGAAAATGGCACCTACTCCAGAACCCACTCCCTCAGCCACTGCTAGATACTCAAGTTTTATTTCTCCCAAACAAGGTGAGTAGCTGTTTCAGATTGAGTGGAGCTGACATTCTCCTCTGCAGAAGTTCTTACACTTGATAAAACCTCATATCAGGGAGGAAGATTGAAAGAGTGTTTTCTTGGGGCTGACTGTGCCCCCCAGAAACTGTCTAAGCCTCTATACCAGACACAACAATAGGTTCACAGGGACCCACATTTTAAATGTATGTGCTTCAAGCCTCTCTCCCTTCCGCATGTGGAATATAACCCAGCAAGGCAGGATATTCAGCATCCAGGCTGGCTGACTGTGAAGCTCTATCCTATTCAATGCACATGAACCACTGTGAAGATGCTGATCACAGAAATTGGAAATGACCTTTAGCTGGGCCAGTTGTGAAAAGTCTTTCCTTAGGATATTCCACTAGCAAAGGTTGTTAAGTACTAACTAAGGCTCTTCCCAGCTGACCACTGGATGTGCCACCCCTGGCTTTCCCTGCAGAGAACCTGGCACAGACCAGCGAGAGACAGTGCTCATGACTGGCCCTCAGCAACCTTATTGGCACTACAAGAAATACAGACTTTGTGGCTGCCTATACTAAGCCCAGGTGCACATGGAAATACCAGCAGCACACTTAGGCTAGCTTTTATCCCTCTGGGCTTGGGTGAAAGTACATTTTAAAAACTAAGGTTCCTTGAGTCCTGTCTCCTGCAGCTTCTGTCTGCTGGCTGCTTGTTGTGCTTGGCTACTAAAAAAACCTCTGGTAGAATCTAGAGCCTGTGGCAATTCAGGGATTAGAAAGGGTGATGGGTGTTGCTCTGCTCCTTGGCCCAGTTGTCAGTCTGTCCAGGCATTTTTCACAGATCGCAGTGGGTGTAGACCCAGGAGTCAGGTAGTTGTTGCTTCTGAGACCCAGAAGCGTGGTCTGTCTGCAGGTCAGACAGTTGCTAATGAGTCGCCCATGCGGGAGAAGCACCAGTCATAGACTTGGGAGCATGTGGGGGTAAGCTTTGGCCTCAATGCGAGAAAACTGAGTCATGGACACACACCCCTGCTTTCTGGCTGACTTCTCAGAATGGCCAGGTCTCCATGGGGTGGGAAAGGAAGATTTCTGAGGGTGGAGCAGTTGTTTTCTCCTAGGCTGATGTAGCTCAGCAAGAACATCTGCACCCACAAAAAAATGGTGACTTCAGTATTGGAGAATGACTCAGCACAGATGTGCCGGTGGCTGTTCCCCACAGTGCCTTTCCCTGGGCCTCTAAATTTACACTGTCATCATGCAACTCTAGTCCTCTCAGCCCTCCCCTGCCAGAGCCCCAGGTAAGTGGCTATGAATGAGATTTTTTGTCTCTGATATTTTAAGATAGTATCTGTGTCTCCAAGAGCTCTGTCTCTTTCTCACAAACAGAAACCTAAGCTCTTTTCACCACAAAATGCTGTGTGGGTGCCTCTTCTAGGTTCTGGGGCTCTATGCTGGGACACTGGTCATGGGGCTTAGGACCTGCACTTCTCAGGGTGAACCTCCCTACAGTGAGAGTCCCTCTAAGCCATCAGTCACCACTCACTCCTGGAAGCGGGGCAGCCATTTTTTATGTCTCTGCCTTTCCTATCAGTCTCAGTGTGGCTTCTTCTGTGATGCTTTGTTATAGACTCCTCTTTGTTTAGTCCAATCTTGGTTTTTCAAGATGACTTTTCTTAAATTAAGTTGTAATCAAATTTGGTCCTGAGAGATGGCAGTTGGAATGTCTGCTTAATCTGTTGCCATCTTGGAATCTCAACACTTGTATTATTCTTTCAAAAATTAGTTAATTTATTTTACCTTATTGCTTTCTAGTTTTCTGGCTATAATTTTAAGACAGAACAACAATAATGCAAAAATACTTCCCTGACAGATTGGTTGTGAAATGTCAGAGCCAAAGATTACTCTAAGACGTCTGGTCTGTGCAACTCAGTGGTTGGCATTGTCATAAACTGGGATAGAGAGGTTTGGATGAGGCAGGTGTTGGGAATACAAGTAGAAGTTCAGTTTTAGACATATTATGTTTGAGATGCCATTTAGGCTTTTAAGAGTATTTGTTGAGTTGACAGTTGGATATATAATTCTGGAATTTGAAGACATATCTGGATAAGAGACATATATGTGAGAGTTCTCATATAAAGAATATTTAAGACAAGGAGAATAAATGACATCTGGGGTGGAATTTGTACAATGTAAAATAGACCTAAGTCTGAGTTCTGTAGAGTTCTAAAACTAAGAGATTTGTGGAAGATGACATAGAACAAGCAGGAAAATATTTTTTAATCCAAGTTAGAAAAAGGTCAAACTTCTCCCAGGAAGAAATACAAATGGCCAACAGATATATGAAAAGATGCTCATCTTCTTTAGTTATTAGAGAAATGCAAATCAAAACTGCAATGAGATACCACCTCACACCTGTTAGATTAGCTATTATTTTAATTTTTTTTTCATCCTCCGTCACCTTCTATCTGGTTTTCTTTGTGCCCCTACCCTCTCCCCACTCCCTCCCTCTCCTTCCTCGCCCCTTCCCCACCCCTCCACCCCACGCCCTGTTACCATCACATTCTTGTCCATGTCTCTAAGTCTCATTTTTATGTCCCATCTATGCATTGGTTCATATAGTTCTTAGTTTTTTTCTAATTTACTTATTTCACTCTGTATAATGTTATCAAGGTCCATCCATGTTAATGTAAATGATCCGATGTCATCATTTCTTATGGCTGAGAAGTATTCCATAGTATATATGTACCAAAGCTTTTTAATCCACTCATCCTCTGATGGACACTTGGGCTGTTTCCAGATCTTCGTTATTGTGAACAATGCTGCTATAAACATGGGGGTGCATTTCTCCTTCTGGAACCCTTCTATGGTGTCCTTGGGGTATATTCCTAAAAGTGGGATGGCTGGGTCAAAAGGCAGTTTGATTTTCAATTTTTTGAGGAATCTCCATACTGTTTTCCACAGAGGCTGCACCAGTCTGCATTCCCACCAGCAATGCAGGAGGGTTCCCTTTTCTCCACATCCTCGCTAGCACTTATTCTGTGTTGTTTTGTTGATGAGCGCCATTCTAACTGGTGTGAGGTGATACCTCATTGTGGTTTTAATTTGCATTTCTCTAATGATTAATGACCTTTCATATTGTCTGAAGTGTTTTCCATGAGCGCTTACTTTAGTTTTTTTTTTTTTAATTTTTTAAATTTCTAAAACTTTCAATTAAGTATGATAGATACATTTTTTTTGGATACATTTTATTGTAAAAGCTTCTATTTGTTTCATGAGGTAAATGCTCATCCTACTTTGGGCTGTATGGTTACCTTTACCAGTATATTTACTTATGCTTACAGGTATGAATACAGACATATCTTTTAATCACAAATCAATCATTATACACATGCTGTTTATATATTTATTTTACTAACTCATTTATTCTTTTTGAGTATTTTATAAAATTTTCATAAGGTACACTTAGATCCAAGCCACAATGATTGATATATATTTTTAAATTTTATCTCTCATTTACAGTTTACATATTATTTTGTATTAGATTCAAGTGTGCTGCATAGTGGTTAGACAATCATACCTTTTACAAAATGATCCCCTGATATTTCAAGTACCCACTTTGCACCATACATAGTTATTGCAATATTATTGACCATATTTCCTATGCTGTGCTCTAAATCCTCATGACTATTTTTAACTACCAATTTGTACTTCTTCATTTCTTCAATTTTTTTCACTCAGGCTTACAATCCCCCTCTTGTCTGACAATCATTGGTTTGCTTTCTGCAAGTATGAGTCTCTACTTTGTTCATTTCATTTTTTAGATTCTATATGTAAGTTAACTTAGTGTTTTCTTTCTCTGTCTGACTTATTTTACTTAGCATAATAATTTCTATGTCCATGCATACTGTTACAAATGCTAAGATATTTTATGGCCACATAATATTCCATTGTATATATGTATTACCATATTTTTATTCACTTGCCTGTTGATGGGAACATAAGGAGCTTCCATATCATGGCTATTGAAAATACTTCAGTGAACATGGGGATATATATATTTTTTCAAATTAGCATCTAGGGTTTCCTCAGATATATACAAAAAAGTGGAATCACTTGGTCATAAGGCAGTTCAATTTTTAATTTTTAAGAAACCTCCATACTGTTTCCTTTAGTGGCTTCATCAATCTGCATTCCTAACAATGTACAAGGGTTTTCTTTTCTCCACATCCTTGCCAACACTTATTTGCTGATTTATTGATGATAGACATTTTTACAGGAGTGAAGTGATATCTCATTGTGGTTTTAATTTATATTTCTCTGATGATTAGCGATGTTGAGCATCTTTTCATATGTATTGGACATTTGTATGTCCTCTTTGGAACAGTGTTCTCCATTTTTTGTTGTTTGTTGCTGTTGTATTTTTTTGAAGTGAGAAACAGGGAAGCAGATAGACTCCTGCATATGCCTGACTGGGATCCATCTGGCATGCCCACCAGAGGGTGATGCTCTGTCTATCTGGGGCATTGCTTCGCTGTGACCAGGGCCATCCTCAGTGCTTGAGGTGGAGGCCATAGAGACATCCTCAGTGCTTTGGTCAACCTTGCTCCAATGGAAGGTTAGCTAAGGGAGGGAAAAGAGAGATAGCAGAAGAGGGGGGAGGTTGTAGAAGCAGATGAGTGCTTCACCTGTGTGCCCTGGTTGGCAGTCAAACCCGGGACTTCCACATGCCAGGCCAATGCTCTAACGCTGAACCAACCAGCTAGGGCCAAGTGTCCTCTTTTTAATTGAATTGTTTGTTTTATTGGTGTTGAGTTGTATGAGATTATTGTAATTTTTTTATATTAAGCCCTTATTGGATATATTATTTGTGAATATTTTCTCCCAATCAGCATGTTATTTTTGCATTTTGTTGATAGTTTTCTTTGCTGTGCAAATGTTTTTCATTTGATGTACTTATATTTATTTTTTCTCTTGTTTTCCTTGCCTGAGGAGATATATCAGAAAAAAAAATACTGTTAAAAGGAATGTCAGATAGTTTACTGCCTATTTTCTCTTCCAAAAGTTTTATGGCCAAATCTTACATTTAAGTCTTGAATCAACTTTGAGTTTAATATTGTGCATGGTGTAAGAAGGTGGTCTGATTTCAATTTTTTCCATGTATCTGTTCAATTTGCCTACCATGCTATTTTGATTACAGTAACCTTGAAGTAAACTTGTAGTACCTCCAAGTATCTTTTTCTTTCTCAAGATTGCAGTGGCTGCTTAGTGTCTTTTGTGGTACCATATACATTTTTGGATTATTCTAGTTCTATCAAAAATGCCATTGGTAATTTGATAGTAGTTTTATCAAATCTACAGATTGCTTTGTGTAGTATGGACATATTAATTATGTTAATTAGTCATATCTATGAGCATGGTATAAGCTTTCATTTATTTATATGTTTTTCAGTTTCTTCAATGTCTTATAATTTTTTAAGTGAAGGTCTTAAATTTATTTTTAGATTTCTTTAATTGTAAATGAGTTTTTTTTAATTTTCCATTTATGTTAGCTTGTTATTGGTATATGAAATTGCTACTAATTTCTGAGTATTTATTTTGTATCCTGCTACCTGATTGAATTTATTTATTCTAATATTTTTGTGGTGGGCTTTTTAGAGTTCTCTCCATATAGTATCTTGTCATCTGCAAATAATAACAGCCTTATTTTCTTTTTTGTTTGGATGCCTTTTATTTCTTCTTTCTGTCTGCTGTGACTTGTGGTGAAAGTGGACATCTCTGTCTTGTTCCTCATCTTAAAGAAAACACTTTTAGTTTTTCCTATTGAGTATCATGTTAGCTGTGGTTTTGCCATATATAGCTTTTGCTTGATATTTTATTATTAAATTTTTTAAAGTAAAATTAGAATTTTTTACTATTTCTCTTATTTTTAACCTTTGATTTTCTTACAAGTCATGCCTCAGTACATGCTGTGACAGTCTTTTTTTTTTCTTCCTTTAGTTACCAAGCCTCCAATCTTTCATCTTAGAATTCTGCTCAGAAGATAATTTTTTGAAAAAATATTACCCCAAACTGGTTTCTTGGCCTTATTAATATGCTCTGAGAGAAGGGAATTTTGTTAGTGCTTCAGATTTTTTCTCCTACACATTTAGTCAAAACTTAATTTTTTCCATCTGTTTCTTGCACTGTGCTCTAAGCTGCACAAGGGCAAGAATGCTAAGGTGTGAGGCTGTGACTCAACAGAGATGGCAAAGGGATGGGCTTCTGCACCTTCTTCAAGCAAAACAGAAAAACCAGGTCTCTTTTTAGAGTTAAGTAACTGCTTTACCTTCAAAACAGATAAACTTCCAAAAAGATGTCTTTCTAATCTGGCTACCCTGGCTATGCTGAAAACTTACCTAATGTAGCTTGTATATCAATAGTAAGTTAGTATAGGGGTGGGGTAAAAGAGTTTACTTATAGTCAGCCCTTCTGAGGAGGGTCACATATATGCCTATCTCTTTGTGGAGTAAAATACAGACAGGCATTTTTGGACCCTTGAAAGTTGCTTGAAACATAGCATTACACATTATGGATATTTTGAAATTTCTACCTATATGAGAATTCTTTAAATTTTATTTTTACTTTTAGAAGGAAACTTGAAGAAACTTGTGAAACCAGGATGCGTAATTGTAACAGAGATTGAGAAAAGACACAGTAAGGGAAAGGAGTTCTAACTTGGACTGCCAAAACATGTAACTGGAAAGTTGCTGAGCTAGCCCTGGAAAATTTCTACATTTTTTATTAACAAACCCATATAGATTTGATATTTTAAATTATTTCACCTGAGATATAGACATGAATATGAACAAATTTTTCTAAACTTAAAATGTTATTTTATTTCTTAACCAAATAAATAAGAGGAGTAACTTAAAATGCACACAAAATATCAAAAATAAATGATTTAAAATAAGTAATGATCAAAGACAAATAACATGTTTTAAATAAAGGTGAATCAAAGTAGATTTACATACAAAACACATTTTTAAATATACTTAGTGCTTTTTGATCTTCAAAGCAGATGTGAAAGCTAAAAATAATTTGTTACACATATTACTAAACTCATAAAATGAAAACATATTTGTTAACACTGAGATGCTGGAGACTTTTTCTTACATATCTGCATGAGATAGTAGACATGGTCTTCAGCAACATCCTCATGTGTGCCTTGCGGGTACTTCTCAGAAACACTTTCTTTGTAGGCTAAAGGCATAAGCAAGGACCTTGCTTAGGGTAGATAATCACTACTGATGTTCACAAATAAACCACCCTTTGATTCATTAGGCATACATTTTAGAGTTTTTATAGAAATGGATGCTCTACATATCTACTATGGACCTAATGTGTTGCCTGTTCATTTTCCACTCCTCTACATATTTTGGCTGCATTCTTCTCTCTATTCTTTACATAATAGTAAGCCCAAAAGACAATTTGGCAAATATATTCTTCACCTCTCAGATGGATCAGGGATAGGAGTCTGACCTCAAGATGGATACAGGTAATCTTTACTCTAGATCTTATTCTTTGCCCATATTTATCAGTTCAGGCTATCTATTGAGCAATCATAATATTTCCAAATACCCCTGATATTTAGAAGAGAGGGATGAAGAGGGAGAAAGAGAAATAATAGACCCTTTTCTGAATGCTGATCCTATAAAATAAGCTCATGGCTCATCCTGATTAGATATCTTTAGACAGCCAACTAGCAGAAGTTGGCCTATAGTTGGAGGGAGCTGTGAATCAAGTAGATAGCTGATAGGACACATAAGAGCAAGGTTTGAATCCCTGTTATTGGTTTCCATGAGACATCTCTGTTTTCTATAAGGAATAGAAGAAGGTTCTGTTATTTACATTAGTTTAAACAAATGCAAATTTTCTCAGAAATTTATATATTTATTTTTATTTTTCCTGACCAAGTTTTACTTGGTTTTGCTGCAATAATCCAGAGTTAGATTTCCTGGCAAGTGCCTGGAGAACTGTGTTCTGTGTTAGTGAATCAGTGCCAAGAAGTTTATTTTATCAGCTGGCTAATTTGAGGAGTGCACCAACAGTCTTTTATGAAAATTGAAGTGTCTAATAAAAACATATACTTAAATAAGTTTTAGCTTCACATTTGTTTTAAATGTGTATAACTTATTTAAAATACTATTTGTTTTATTTTAACTTTAAATCATATTTTAATATTCTTGCTGTAGAGATACAGGATCAAGAGATGAAAGACTCTCTTGGGTGAAGTTCAGACAGTCAATCAACTTTAGTGAAAAGTTGGCCTTACTTCATCTTCTGTCCATTTTTGTATAGGTACTTGTGGAAATGTGACCTTTAGGTTATAATCTTGAAAGCCAAGACCATATGCATTTCTCTTTTCATCTCTCATAGGTGGTAGTAGTTGTCTGTTACCAAAGGTATTCTCAGTAGGAATCTCAAATGCTCTCCTTTCAAGATTATTCTAGAAGATCTTGAATTGAAACAGTGGCTTTATGGGGAGAAACAAAGAGGATTTTAGTTCCCTTTTGTAAGATCATCAAATATCTTTCTTGGCTAAAATAGCTCAGAAGTTTCCATTCCCATTAAATCACATCAAACTCACTGTTATGTGTACAGCAGTAGCAGGACATCTTGTGCTTTTCTGCTGGGAGTAAGGAAGACCATTCTCAAGCACATACAACCAAGGACACTATGGTGTCTCTATGGTAAAAGAAGGCTTAGAGAGAGACAAGAAGGGGGGATCACATGCAATGACCTGCTTCTAGTAAAGGATACTCTTTGATACTCCTTTGAGGAGAAAAGCTAAACTTTCTTCAAAGTGAGTAGTTTTGATAATGTTCACTATGAGTTCATATATTAAATGGTGGCTAGGGGGTTACCCCTTCTTTTCCAATAAAGTAGTTTATTGCAAGTTTAGAGCAAGTGCTCTTCCAAAAGAAAATCTCTTAACCTGAGAAAGAGTTTATTTCTTGAGCATGTAAAATTGTATAAAATTAAGGCAGAAATCTGTACCCCTCTGTGTTTAAATAGATTGAGAATCCACAATATTTATTAGGCTCTTCAAAATTAAAACTTGATCTCAGGATCCTGGGCTCTGGGAAGATTGGCTGGAGAGGCTTCAGACAGGCAAATAATGTGCTAATAAGGATTTTCCACTTGCAGCCTTGCTGAGGGAGGTGCTTCACTTGCCGATATTTTAACTCAGAAAATTAGGTCAGTACATGTCACACATAGACACCGGCATACCATGTGCATGCAACACACATAGGATGTCCTGGGCTCATGGTTTAGGTGGCTAAGGGGAAAATAAAGAAATAAAGATACCACTGTACGTTCAGGCAACTATCAATACTATGCAGGAAAAGAACAGAATGCTGTCAGGAGCAGACACGAATGACCCAGGAACGCCTGTCTTGGAAGAAGTGGCCTGGAGGCTGAGACCTAAAGTGCAGAAACCAAATCACAGTGGCTGGCTGCACACAGCGCTGTCCCATCCACCTTACCCATGGGAATGCCAAGAAAGAACTACATGGAACAATAATTGGTTTACTTTTCCTCTCCCCCAATACTCTCTCTCTAAAATCAATAAATAAAATATAAGCAAAAGCAACACAACTTAACTTGCAGCCCCATTGCTCTACTGGCCCCTTACTGACAGTCTTCCTGCCTCAGTTTCTCCTCTCTTCTGCATTCACACATGCTCCATCCCCAGATAGACGCCTCTGGGGAGGCTGCTCAGAGGCACGTCACTGCCTCAGCAACTGTACACCGGACCATCTGAAGCAGCGAGCACTGTCTTGCAAACAACCTGACTGGTCACCACCATTCTGAGCGTTCCCTGACCACCAGCAAGCAGCACGAGTGCCCCGTGGGTCAAATGGGCAGATCCAGAAACCCCTGCCTCCTTAGGAAACAGAATATCTGATGCATCACCCCACTGAAACCCCTATAGACAACTGTCCTTGCCTCATAACTCAATCTTTCCTACTGGTGCTACAATGGAACTAAAACCAACTTTTTTTATCTTTTATTTTCCACAATCCACCACCTACAGACCTGCTTCTTAACATGTTGAACAAGTGCCCGACAGTATCTCTCAGGTGACTCTAAGGGGACACGATATCACTTACAAAAAGCTTCTCATTCTTGGAACACCATGCTCACAGAAGATATTAAAAATACTATTACTAATTTAATTTTCAATCTAACCAAACTCATAAAAACGAGTAGACAAAGAACAATATCAATTTCCCAAAGATGTCTATAAATTTTGGGGGATATAAATGAAAATATCAACAAGATGTTTACTAACATGGTCTTATTTTCCCCTCACCATTTGAAATAAGTTGAAGAACAGCGTGACCAGGTGATGATGCAGTGCAGAGTATGTGAACCTGGAACTCTGTGAAAACACAGCATCAAAACCCTGAAGTCACTGTATTAGGCAAACGCTCATCCAGCTTGACTATGCAGTGACTGGCTTCCGCATGGCATCATGTACAGGAATCCATGTTCTCTGGCTGGAGCCCTTCCTCTGACACATTCATGGACACCACAGAGGGAAGTTGGAATGGCCCTTCAAAACTATTTTTGCAAAATAGCAGCAAGGGTGAAAGAAAATTTCCTCTAGCAAAGTGTTATTAATTCCCAATTCTCCACAAGAGGGCAGCAAAAAATTGCATCATATTTCATTGTCCTCTATTCAAGTGATATTCCCCAAATGCAGAATGCATGGCAGCATGCATCACTGTGCAACAAAGGATCCCACACTTGCAGACCAGAAAATCCCAAGCCAATGGTTCTCGTTCATCAGACCAACAGAAGAAGGCTTGTCACAAATCATGCACCATAGTGATATTCAGGATCCCACATGCTCAATAGAGGCTCTGGGGAGCACTGCAAGGCCAAACGGAGGACCGAGGGCCTTGATGCTAAATTTCTACCCCGGACATGGTTCTGGCCACAAAGATCAAAACTTAAAAACAGGGTGACCCACGCTGAGATGGAACCCTTCATGTTAAGTTCCATACATCACGATATAAAAGTAGAAGTTCACGTTAATTGAACTCCATGACAGCCTCATATAGAACCACACCAAAAAATAGAGCACACACCAAAAAAGGTACCCTATTCACTTTAGCCCAAGAAGAATATGATCCGGGCAAAGATCTCTCAGGATGTCTGCCGCACGGTAAAGACTAAAAGACGAAGAGCAAAGAGTAGATCCCCCTGCAACAGCTGAGTCAGGCACAGTGGCAAGACACTCACTACTACCTAAGAAGGTAGTGACGGAACAACCAAAGGAAGGGAATCGAAATTATTAACTAATTAATTAAATAACCTAATAAGTGAATAAAGGGAAAAATAAATAAAAGGGAAAACAAATCAATAGAAAACAAGAAAGTATAAAGTGAATGAAGAATAACTACATGAAAAAATAAGAAATCCAAATAAAAGAAGCTATACTTGCAAACAGGCTCCTATAGGAAGCCAAGGTGAAGACCTAAGACAGAGGTAATGGTCAGAAAGATCTGGGGTCCCAGCTGCTGTTCCACACAGGAAAATTAAATAGAATGACCCAAAGTATTCCTTCCCTTTTCAAGAACAGTCTCCCTGTCAGCACTTCAGCAGTTTCAGAAAGTAGCTATGTCACAGCAAGCAATCTCTCATAGCCTATTAGTCCTACAATGGATTGTACACAAAATTTGAACATACACGATGACACCATAATCACTTCTTTACTATGAGGGAAACCTCAGGGACATCTACGTATTCACATGAACCGATACCTGCAAATGGCACACTTTCTGTGAAGGAGTGCTATTCTCAAGAGTCCACTAGAGGGCACCAGAAATGTTTCCTTGTTCAGGTGCCCTCCTCTCAGGCACTTTTCTCAAAATACAGTGTCAGGTGGCAGAGGTCAGAGAGAAAGAAGAGATCACACTGTCAAGGACTACAAAGCCCAGTCATGAGACTTCTGAATGATGTCAGTAGTTACAAAGAAATGACCTCAGAAAGTGTACAGCCCTATCATTTAACCAAAAGTCGGGTCACCTGTCACTTCCATTTTGAGTCTTAGAAATGAATGAAAGAGGACGAGTATTGCATGGTACCATTCTTTTTCTATTTACATAGACAGAAAGAGAGAATGAGGAAGAGATAGATATGAACAAACATAAAGGGAAACAAATAGGAAGCATCTATTGTTTGTTGAGGCACCTTACCTATTCATCGATTGCTTTCTCATATCTACCATGAAGGGGGGGAGGCTACAGCACAGCAAGGAACCTGCTGCTCAAGCCAGCAACCTCAGCCTTCAGGCTGACGACCCCTGGGAACAATCCAGCAATCTGAAACTCATGTCTATGAGAAACTCAGAAGACACATCCTGCGACCCTGTCACTGGATCACAAGGGGGATAGGAAAGCATGCTCCCTGGGAAAACATCAGTGACAAATCATGACCACATCCTTTGACTGTGAGTGGACACAGTACAGGAAAGCAGAGTAGTGGATGATGCCACAGAACCTCAGTCCTGCAGTTCTGAGGGATTACTGAGAGAACATGGAGGTCTGACATAGGAGCCGACACGGGTTTACCCGTAGGGGCTAACCTGCCCTAGGACATAAGCACTGGGACCGGGGAGCACAATCAGGGGTACTGACAGGCAGACCTAAAGGAAGAGATGTCACATCAACTCTCTAGGGACCCCTCCTGAAATCCTGGAATGTGTGGTCAGTGCACATCTTACTGCACTGACTATTCCAATGCACCTCTCCGGGGAATACAGGGGTTCCCTGTCATAAGACTGCTATGTCCTCTCACCCTGTGGAGAAATCCCTGGACAAAGCACTGAAACTACTGGCAATACACATATAATTCTCATTAGCTACAAGGAGAAAACTGGTCCTCCTCCAGAGCATCTTCATCCCAACCTCTCTGGGCAGAGAAGACATCCTTCTATGCATTCCAGGGAGGTGAAATGATTGATCAGAACCACAGGCAGAAAGAACAGGTCAGGTGCAACCCCAAACATGTCCTGTAGGTGGTGGCACTCAAGTAAGAAAACGGTAATGTGGATCCGAGTACAGAAGCACTTGACCTCTGAAGACCTATGGTGTCCTCCCTCAGAGCGCCAGTATTCAGCATATGCAAACATGGGTTCCCTAACACTATGGAGGTGTATCTCTGACTATTAGCGAGAGCATGGACACTTTCCCCCCAAAAAACCCCACTCCCTTTCCCACCAACCCAGGGCTGACATAATGAGGAAAGCAGAGTAACAGGCGAGAGCACAGGCACCTCAAACAGCATCTCATGCTAACGTGACCGGGAGGGGCAGGGAGCACTCACAGAAGTAGTGAGAGGTTTAGACAGGTGAATTCAGATACTGCTCACATACCTCAGAACTGCAGAAGTTACGATAGATGTTCTCCCAGGAAAAAAATACTGCCTGTGCTCCCATGACCCTTGGACCCCATCATCACACCTTCGTGACACCTCCCAAGCTAAGGTGCTCTGGATAGTCATTCTCAAGTAGTATAAAGAGAGGAGCAAGCACTTATGGAAACAGTGCTTTAAACCAAAAAACACACTACAGGGGTTATCAAAAAAACCTATTGCAGCATACTCCAATGTGCACTATAAAGGAGTTATAGTCCAACAAAGTACAAATAAAAGACATGACCTTAAAACTCCTCAATACTTGCAAAGAGCAAAATGAGAGAAAGTCCAGTGGTAATGCAACTGGTGGCAGGAAAACCAAGAGCTGTCAGACATATTTTATGCACAAAAGACAGGTTTAACCCCAAAATAAGGACTCCACAGCACCCATCACAGAACAGTGTTAAAACACCTTGACTTCTGCACTGAAGGAAAGCTGGGAAAACAAACACATAGAGTCAAGACATTCAGCAGCTGGAAACCTAAAGACAGAAACAAAACTCTATTCTGAAGCCTATATCACCCCCTTCTCTGATAGATAGCAAGCTACAAAGAACACATGCACTAAAGCACTATCCACTCATCCAGGGCAAAGAAATCAATCCCATCCAACAGTGCGAACAGAGGCTGACACACATATTTCACACACAGCGTATGGGACCTCAAACCACATCCTCATGCTAAGGGAACCCACCTCAATGACCAAGACAAGGCACACACAGGTGGGATAAGGGGACAAACACTGCACCCCCGGAAACCTTAGGCAGGAGTGGAACTACGGAAAATGTGAATAAAATCCTCAAGCACCACAAAATAAACACTTAAGCCAACACACAGTGAGACAAAGGGAAAATCCAACAAATGATGCCAAGACCGTAACTCCAAACAGCCACCTTGATAACAACTTTTCTGAACTCCAGGTGAAAAAAAGAAGAAGAAAAGAGAACTTTGAAAGTCTCAGTTCTTCAACCACCCCAACACCACTATAATAAAAAAGGTAACAGAAAAAATGAGCACAGCAGTTGCAGGTCCTGGAAAACCAGAGAGGCAGTACAGTTTCAGCAAGTACAATTTCTGCAGCATCCATTTCACAATGCTAAGTGCTCATTTTCCTTAGTACTTTGTTATTTTTAGCAAGTGGACTACTCAACAGAAATCTACTGGAAACATAACCATGTGAAACAATTTTCTGTGCCTGTTCATGGAGGAAAACCTTAAGGGCCTCACAGCGATGCCAAAACCCAACACCAACAAATCGCAATGGAGGCTCCCTGGCACTGGTGCTATCCGCAATTTACAGACTCTGTGGCAATCCTTTTCTATTCCCCCAGTTGGCCTATACTAAAAAGTTCTTTCAAAGGTACACAAAACATGACAACAATGATCCCAGTGTCACAGAGGTCACACCATTACCATGAAATGGAGCTTATGGCAGCAGATCTGGGTCATATGAAAGGATGAGCAATCTGTGACACACAACCAACATCAGAGACAATGTTAGAAAGCCACACACGCACCTTCAGGCAGAGATCATTGGCCCCCAACTCCAAGAGATGCCCAGACATGAAGCAGAACACGAACCCTACTGTGAACATTGAACATGGCGGAGACATACGTCAAAGCCCTTTTAACAGGTTACATCCATCAGAACTTGAGTTATGCACCACCAAGGGACCACACTCTGAAACACAGAACTGAAAGACAATTCCAAAGCAGCCTGGGACAACAGACACCCATACTAAGAATGCAAAAAGGACATTAAACCACATTCGCCAACAGGAGATACCCACCACTGTCAGCAATACACCAGAGGCAAAGCAGACAACCCACCACATGGTGCCGTGTGCAGGAGACACTCAGACCCTCCTGTAGACCCATGGTTCAATGAACAGCACATAAAATAACAAATAAATAGACATAGGGGAGGCAGTGACCCTACACCCACTTGGAAACCTTCAACAACAGATTTTCTTACCATGGCCAAGAAACCCTGTGAACATGGAAGTCATTGAGCGTCAACGTTCCATCTCAGCCTGCACCTGGACACAGAAAACACCAACGAACACAGACATTACTTTTCCTAACTAAGAGGAACCCCTTCCCGACCCTGCACCAAGAACAGCTTCAAAACACATAAGCAGGCAAGCTCTCCATCTTCCATGAACACAGGGAATAAAGGACAGCCAATTATTTTTCTTGACAACTACTCATCTCTGCATCCTGTATTGATGAACCCATCAGAATGGCTAGGTCTACATCAGCTGAAACATACATATTGGAAACCTATACACAGAGAAGTACCGAAAGCACCATGTCACTACACATAATGGGAAACATGATGGACTGACCTAACAAGCTCAGAAGTCATAGAGAAAAAACGGGCAACATACAGCTACAACTGGAGGCCAAAACAGGACTGACATGTGAACATTCAGCAGGCAAACCCCAAAACTGTAAGACATGGAAGGCGAAAGTAACAAGCTATCAAACAGCTGCTGAGACTGACAACGTAAACAGTGAGTGGACTTTGGCAAGGCTGTCTCCCTGTAGCAGACCTGTGGCTAGAGATCTGTTACAGTAGCAGGAGTAGCACTCATGGATGTCATCTCGGACTGCTGTCTAAAAACTCAGCTATCGAGCACAGTGGAACACACAGAATACAGAAGTGTCACTGTTGCCACAGTGGAGTTATCTCACCAAAGGAAAATGTCTGAAAGGGAAAGGAGCAGAAGATATCCTATCTCAGGGACATAATCAACCATTTAAAAATAATAACTTGAAATAACTTCTTCTCCAGGCAGGAAATACTAACGTTCACATACACACAGAATCCACCAGGCCAGAAATATATCAGAACTTCCTCCTATCAAGAAAGAAACATCCCTGAACCCTCAGTGATCTAGGAGGCAGTGTGATGATACAGATGAGCATCAGGAATGACAAAGGAGGAGGGAATGACCCCACTCTAAGACATTTATGTAGATGGTGTGTGTTTTCAAATACAAACTTGCATACCCCACCGACAGCAGGCACTGACCCCTGCAACAGACAGACAGCACTGGAGATGATGAGAGACAGTGATGCCTGCAGATGCTTTTGTGATTTAAAGGGTCCTTCCTAAATGACATCAAACAGTAAAACTTTCCCTTCACCAGTACTATTCCCAAAATGCTCACAGGATGGCAGCAAAAAAAAAGTTGTTTTTCTCCCAGTAAGTGACCTCATCTCTGGCATCATTCCGAAAAAGCAAACTGCTTAGCGATGTTGATTATACTGACATAAAGAATAACACCCAGACATAAGAGAAGATGCTGTCGTATCTTTTCTGAAGCATATCAATTGAAGAAGGCATAGCGGAACCAAGTCAGCATAACTGATGTAATGACCCCAGGCACATACCCTCAACCCTTGGTAATGCTTGAAAACACACTTGAAGGCAAAGTACCTTACAATCAAAGAAAATACCCAGACACCATCCAGATCGGGAACCCAGAAAAACAGAAAAGAGATAGCAGAGTGGGACATCAGACCTTCGAGCCTCACTGCAAACATCAGCACATAAATCAGCAGCCTACACAGACACCCAGGATAGAAAGCCACACCAAAAAAATCCCAGGACAGTAGACACACGTATTCTAAGAACATAACAGACTGCAAAGCAAAGACCCTGCAGAAAGAACCCACCTCAGCAGCCAAGACAGCAAACACAGAAATTTGGAACTCGAGGCAGGTAGGACCTCCAGATGCCTAATGTGGGAGTTGAACCACAATCTAATACTACATGCACTCTTTTTTTTTTTAACACTAAATAGCAAGCAAAAGAACAAATGCAGAAACCCATGACCTTCCTCAAAATGCCAGCCTTTGGAATCGCTTTGTAAAGCCAAGGTAAAGACACAACATAAAAGTGTGATGTGCAAAGCCTTCAGATCCCAGCCAACCCCGCATCACCACACATGAACATTTAGGGAAGGAAATAAAACTTGTCTTGCCTTTGCTAGAAGAGGATCTCACTGGCACAGAAGGGCAAGGAGGCAGCACTGTCACAGCTGTCCCTGTCACAAAGGAAAGTCCTCTGATCTCTACAAGGGGACAACAAGCAATGCTTTTCATCAGTACCTGGACAAGTCTAACAGCAGAGCCAAGGCTCACACTGGGATTGGGACCTCTTACTTGAAAAGCGTTTTCCGACCATGCCAGACTTTGAATACAGTTGCAAGGGAATTGCAAGGATCAAAATACCGGATACTGTATTCCTTGGTTTCACACAATACATTCTGGAAAATGTAAGTGGAACGTAATGATGCACTCTAAGTAAGGTTCCACTGAAGATGGCCTATGGCATTCCCAAAGTGCAGCCTACCAAAGAACCTGGTGAATGACAATAACATGTAATAATTATAGATATTCAAAGGAGGGCTGCAGTGAGTCAAACCCACAGCACCCTAGCTGTAAAGGAAAATCAAGGTTTAAATCAAGTGTCCACAAACTTTCAGGAAGATGGGTTTCACTCTATTTCTGACCACCTCCGTGAATCGAGGAATCAAGAACCAGATGAAAAGAAGGCAGCTCCATGAACAGGAAGCCCCAAATGCACTTCTAAGGAAACTCTGCCACCATGCATCGCAACACTGAGAGAAAGGGTAACACGGAACAGCAACAGAGAGGACCCATCCCTCAACTTCTGTAAGAAGGCACCCTACAAAGTGGACAGAATGAGATTAAATACAAAACCGATAACATCCTGATCCCTGTACAAAAAACCTACAACAGTCCATGAAGTCCGTGGATAGTAAAAGAGAGCTCAGAGAACATAGGTCAGTGAAAGACAGGTCAAGGCACAGAGAAATTTTACCTCTTGGGATCAAAATGAGAGAATTGCATTGCATCCATAATTTGCCTAATATGCAAACCAACACACCATTCTTTATTAAGCAGAAATGTACACGGGAATGCCAGGCAGTCAGTCAAAACTACAAACAATGCAATACCCTTCTCACCACACCTAAAGCCTTTCCTCTCTGCCACTCAGTGCACAAGAAAACTTCCTCCGCATCACTGAGACCATGACAACTTCCCTCATCTACCGGCATTCCATTGGAAAATGCAACAGTCCTGTCAGAGTAAACGCCTAACTTAAAGGCACGCACAACGTACCTCAGCCTGGGCCTCCATTTTTTAGTCTGTCGTTCTCCGCACAAAACCAAGTAGTCTCCTTATGTGCTCTGACATATGCAAAATTCCCTATTTTGATGAAATTCAACCATCAAATCAGTACAGTTTATCACTCTCCCTCTGTAACCATGATCCTACCCTGACTGCATGCTTTGACACTAAACATCTAGCCCATAATCCAGACCCAGACTCACAGCCTGACAGGAGATAATTCCCTGCCTGGATTGATGAAAAGAATCAAAAACGTAGGGAAATGTAAACATATCCAGAACTATGCCAACGTGAAGACAGTGACCCTAACGTGGCGGCACTGCAGAGAACTTCCATGTCTAAATCCTGATTCTCATGACCCTGAAGGCCTGCTGCTGGCTACCACCAAAAAAAGCATTTTGCCCACACATGAGCATTTAAACTGCAACACCAGACAATCAAACCTGCAGAAAATACTGGTAACCGCCTCAACTCTGACCTTACACAAACCCAAAGTCCTAACTCCCAGACCCCAAGTACCAGGTCTATAATCTGGACTTTGTTCTGAGGCCAGACCCATGACACCTTCTCACACACATCAGTCCAAGTACCCCGGCCTTGACTGCAGTCACAGCTCACCTTCCGATGGCTGATGCTGAAGACCAGCCCTCACCAGCACTGGACACTTATCCTCCATCTCTTCAAGTACACCTCAACTACACAAGCAGAAAAGGTGATTACAGTCAAGGAAGCAGAAAAAAAACTCACGTTGAATTAAAAGATGTCATCACCTCCTTCTCTGCGGAAGAACCAAGACAGAGCACACATACCAAGGGATCATTGCACATGGCATCTCATTCTTGTCAATACTGGATGAATCGCTCACACAGAGCAGAAGAACCTCTAAAATAAGCTGTGAGTCTTCTCAATGAGGGGTACAGCCTCACGGAAAGGCATGCAGAGGCCATTCCACAAACAATAAGCATTCATCTCACATCATTATTAACTGAACACCGGAGTCTAAGAAGTATCCAAAGGAATCACTCCCTATGGAATTGCCCTTCTGTATCACCTTGTGTAGGAATCCCTGTATGAGACACTAAAACCACCACTAAGATACCTCTGGTTCACATTTCTTCAGCAACAGTAGGTCCTATCAAGAACCTTAATTGATTGCACCCAGGCAAAAGGAGGCAGACTTCAAATGGAGAAGCTGCAAGGTGACACTCTCACAATGTCTGCTAAGTGGCAGCACTCAAAGTCATTAACTGGCAGTGCATATCCAAGTCTGGGGGGGGGGGGGCTGCCAGCATGCCAGTATATGTGTTTCTGTCACACCATCTCCAAATTCAGACTGTTGGAGCACAGCTTAAAGAAAACATTGTGGACTCCTACGTCATCAGAGCTTCAAATGGTAATAAAGAAAAAAAAGTTGTCCCCCATCTCAAAGATTTAGGGATCGTTAGACATCTGTTTGGACCCCATCAACTTTGTTAAGTAGGCCCAGCAGCTGGAGAACACACTGCATTGACATTCTGTCTCAGCGATGTGATCGTGGGGGCAGGGACTAGGAGGACTGAGGAGTACTGTGTATTTCTACAAAGTCAAGCACAGCAAGGATGAAGTCACCACTTCATGACAGCCAGCAGTCTTCTAAGAGCAACAAAAGATCCCACCCTTTCCTGTCACGCTTTCTAGTGGCAAAGTCCACACCCTGGAAATAACATGAACACTACAGCTGACAAGTGGCTAGGACCACACCACATGCCTTGCACCTCTGGTAAAACAGGATAAACCTACCCCCTCAAAGACCAGGGTATCCAAACATGTCACCCTTGGATCCCACTGTGAATACAGCACAACGAGTCAAGTCCTGACCTTTGAAACACGTGAGGCCTTGGACGTTCAATCCATTTTACCAAGCAGTTAGAGTATATCTCTTTTAATGTAGGCACCTCAACCGAGAGGCTCACTATAAGATACCATGAGTACGCATTGCCTCACAGTGTGCACTTCAGTGTGTACAACTTCCTCACTCAAAAACTTCAATAGCCTCTCCCAGAACCTGAAGCTTCCCGCTAACCCCAAAACAGCAAGGTGATAATAAGGTAAGTCACACCATCATGGGTCCTTGAAAAAAACAGCCATCCTACAACACAGTTTCACTGGAGAGCTCTAATCAGAGACACATAGGCAATGCTACAAAAAACTGGATACGGCTCTCTTCCAAAAGAACTTGGAGGATGACTGAAGACACAACACACTCATCCCATCGGGACCACCACAGATGCCACCTGAAATATTCTGTACATGGGAGGCACCCTTACAGTGACTAAGCACACAGCTACAACAAAGTCTCTGCTGTCACAGCATTCGCCCAGCCACTTGCATCTCCTCCAGGTAACTCTGAATGTACAGAGATCGAGACAGACCCTCCAAGCACCTAAATGGGATCAGAAAGCTCTTGAACTGAAAGCAAGAACTGGAAAACTTTTAGGACTTGCACATCATCCTGAATATCTTCCACCTGTTCAAGACTCCCAGACAGACGGCTTTGACTAGGAGCCCTCACCACAATGTGTGGGACTGGAAAATATTATCACCCGTCCTTTCCATATTCCCACAAGACAACATTCCGCCCCTTCCTTAGCTTCTCATGATCACCAAACATGACAAATTCTGGGAGGCGTTCAGAACAAATCCAGTTCGACCCTCACTCCCACCCTTATTCTCCAAGGGGCCGTGACTTCCCCCCCATGCCCTTCCACCTATACAGAATGACCGCACTCTGACTGGTATAGTCAGTACAGTCAACCGAGATTAATGTGGCTTCAGTCTCCTCTCTTCTCCTCACTGCAGGTCAAACCACTCAACTGCCAGCTCCGTCCATACACACTACATGCTGCCTGTCTGGTTCATCACGCTGTCACAACCTTTTTTCTCCATGTTTCTACTGTCTCCATTATCAACTCACACCAGAGGACTCCTTCCTTTTCTGACCTCCTATAAGGCATCTAAGCCACAGCCACTACACAGCCATCACGATTGATACAAAAAAACGCTGAGATGAGACTATTATCAACGCCACTGAACAAATACACCTAAGCCAATGCATCCCTCTCACGACCAATGCAGGGTTCCACGCTTCAAAATAATTGTCAAGGAAAACTACTTCTCCGGAAAATAAAATGGCCAACACGCACCTCAAAGGATAACAATTCTAAACATCATTTTAGTTCCCACTATGCATAATATGGGCATCAGGAATATAGTAACGTGAGAATAATACACAAGGAGCAGTCAGAAAACACACTTCGAAATAACGCCACAGACTGTGAGCCGACTCCACACAGAGAAAACACAAAGGAATGAAGATGAAAGTGTCTAACCCACACACGTCCAGGAGGCCATACCCTCCCTCAATAAAAATATTTCCAAGAGCAGCTAATATTCCCAAATGACATTTTCTTCCAAAGATCCAGGAACGCTCCTTCCGTTCCATACATGGAGGCAGGAAGGAAACATGCCGGTATAGTTCTGTAGTTGAGCATTACCTTCATAACACCCCAAGTCTTACCTTTCTGGATACACTGTCCAAGGAATCACCTCATTTTACTGGCACAAGTCGGGCTCACCCACGTACAGCAGTCTTAATTTTCCAAACAATCTCACAACAAAGACACTCACCATGGAAAGGAAACAAAACTGCATTGTTGCGTTTACCACAGCAGAAGACTTTTCATGGCTCCATCTGCCCGGATCCCTTTGCAGTCAGACAGGACTATAACCCATTCTGATGCCCCAGCCTGAAATGCTTTTCTTTTCAGGAGTGACTCTTCAGATGCAAATACAGCGGGCCAGACAGAGGAAATTCTTCACTTTGGGGCCGAGTGATTTGGATAAACATCTAAAATGGCTCTGTACTAGCTCTGTCTTTTGTCTATTCCAAACGCCGCTGTCAGGTCTGTGCTGGGACACTGACCAAGTTCTCATGGAGAGAGAACTCCAGAGTGGAAAAACGACGGAAACGTCCTTCCTTGGCCTCCCCAGCTTCAGTCCCGCCCACTCACTCTCACCCCTCCCCCTGCAGGAGAAACCCTCCCATCTGCCTCCAAGCCTAATACCTCTCCAGTAACACCTAACAACGTAGCCCTATCCCAGAAGCCACACACCCTAGACCTACCCTTTGAACACCACCCTGGAATGCACTCCTTGACCCTACACATCCCCAAACACAAACCGAAAATTTGTATTGGACCATAGAGGCCTGGTGCCAGACAGCAGATGCCACACCCAGGACATGGACTGCTGTCTGAGATGGGACCCTGAATGTATTCCGATAAATAACACGGCAGCCCAGGGGCCCTGCCTCAAACTACGGCAAAAGCTGGACTTGAGATGCCCGATACCGGACACCAAGATGGTGGAGTGTTGAGTGAGAGGTCAGTTTGTGCAGTTTGTATCTGGGAGAAGGAAGGAGATGGGGAACTGAGGTGAATAAGTCTGGTGAGCTAGAAACCTTTGATTCTAGGAAACTTGGATAAGTCAGTAGCTTTGTGAGCACTGAATGTGAGTGGGTTTTGGAGCTCAGTGTGTGTTTTTACTTGCCCGCCAGGTGCAAGCTAGGATTAAAGATGATGGCCCATCAGTTTTTGGCTCTATTGTTTCTTTACTGACAGTCTGAATCCAATGCAAACTAGCATGGGCCAGACAGCTGTGATGGTGGCCCTGGCTACTGGCTTTACATCTGGAAAGAGTGCCCGAAATGGTTGTGGAGTCCCCATCCTGCCTGTCTGTGTGCTGTGACCCGTGACCTTTGGGAGGGCTGGAACCACTGATCGTGAACCAGAAGGGGCTGAGTATGAGTTGCCACCACCTCAGCATGGGCCAGGGCATGCGGCCCCTTCTCTTGGGGTTCTCAGGACTAGCATTGTCCTCCCCCCACCCCTTCATGCCTTTTATAGTGAGTGGGGGATGGTGGCTCTCTGGGAGAGGTCACTTCCCTTTGATCTAGCAGTGGGCCAGACACTTAATCGGTGACATTCTCTTCAATTTGCAGATTAGAATAAATTGGATTTGAGAGGTTAAACTATTAAGGTTATAATTATCCTGCCAGTATTAAAAGGAATGGGGGTTCTGATGCAAGTCTGGTTTCAAATACTGATCTTTTCCCCTTCTCAGGGGAACTCAGAAAAGATCTGAGACCAGGCTTGTGGCATTTCTTTTACCTATTAGACATGCTCCCGAGACCTTATCGGCCCAAACTTTCCATACTGCCTTCTTCCATTCATCAAATACAATGCACCTGTGACATTAGAGTGGCTGTGTTTCAAGCCAGTAGCCAGGGCCACCATCACAGCCACCTGGCCCATGCAGGTTCACATTAAATTCGGACAGTCGGTTGTGAAACAATGGAGTCCAAAGCTGGTGGGCCATCATCTTTAATCCTAGCTTTAATCCAGTGGGCAAATAAAAACAAACACTGGGCTCCAAAACCCACTCATTCAGTGCTTTCAAAGCTACTGGCTTATCTGAGTTTTCTAGAATCAAAGGTTTCTAGCTCACCAGCCTTATTCACCTCTGTTCCCCATCTCCTCCCTGCACAAACTCTGCACAAACTGGCTTCTTACTCAGCACTCCACCATCCTGGCTGCTTCTCCTGGCCTCCTCCATGTGGCCTTTCTCTGCTCTCTCATCTAATGCTAATCTTAGGAACCGAGAGACAGAGCAAGTTTCCAGTCTGCCCCACTTTATAGTATAGAAATCAAAACCTTTAATCCAATATACAAACAAGGAAGTCTTCAATACAAAGTTACTTATCTGAGGCATAATGGGATTTCTCATGAGAGTGTACCACCCTACATCAAAAAGTGTGGGAAAGGCTTAGTTCTAAAACCAAGCTCCAGGCTATAAGAATACTGCCTGCCCATAGCCCACCCCAACACACATTAATATAATTACGCCCATTTCAAGCAAGAAGGGCAACTAATATCACCTGGGTAATGGGCTTTCTCATGGGCAATGCCATCTTTAAGAAAGTGAGCATAATATATTTTATCTGCCCAACACTATGGAAATGGAGCTTCTCCTCCAGCAAGGGAGCCAAGAAAGAGCATTTTCAGGGCTGCTCCTGGCTAGGAAGAAAAAATATGGGAGTTAGGAAGTGAGAGGGGAATGAGGCCACTTATGTGGGTGGGCAGGGAATCGGGGCCATTTGAGCTGTCATTTGCTGATACAGCAGCAGCTATAAAAGTTCCAGACAGAGGTAGACTTTGGAGCCACCTGAGTACGTTTTATCTGTCTGGGCCAGTCCTTCAGAGGAGTCACTCTGGAAGCACTTGGTGCACTTATAAGAGAGACAGGGGGCAGCCAGCCTGGCTTCTGGGGACTTGGAGCTACCCCCTCCCCACACACACACACCTGTTTAGTGAAATGGAAATGAGGCACAGGCTGCCCAACTTCTCTTATGACCTCTCTCTAAATAAAGCAGTAAGTAAACACAAACCTCAGAATGCTAATCTGGCCTTTATTGAGTGAGAAGAACTAATCTTGGCAATGATGTTTTCCTCAAATTTATGAAAGGGAATTGCCAATAATAAAAAAGCTTATTAGCATTCATGTCAGATGATGATAATCTTCAATTAGCATCAATGTTCTAATTAATTTATTTATAAGGAGAGCCTTTTCAACACAGTCCAAGCACACATGTGTTATGGTGACAGGTACATCCTGTGGGTTCATAATTGCCTTATTGCAGAAACCACCAGGAGCTCTACCAGGGTGTTCACCATATCTGGGACACAAGCATGGGTTATCTTGAGCCAGAGGTGGGTTTTTGTTTTTTCTTGTTGAGCAATTATGATACAGGGGAGAGGGAGCTAAATTGTAGTTCTCATTCCTCCCTATATCTGTCTTTGTGACCTTGGCCAACTTCCAGACCCTTTTTGGTCTTGTTTTGTCTTATGCAAAGTGAGTACACTTCCCCAGAGATATTGTTTAACATCTCTTTAAACTTTGACATGCTGTGATTTTGTAACTAGGTAACTACAGTACTTTTTTGAGACTGTAATTAGCAAGATGTAAAAATTCAACACTTTGTTTTTTATTTTAGAAGGGTGAGGCATGCTGGTTGTCCTTGGGTCATGAGGACTCCAATAAGTCCACCAAGACTGTTGTGCACCTAGGTTCTGGACCAGCTGAACCATGTAACACTTGCCTCTGAGCCCTGAAGGCCCAGTGTGGATGAAGTGAGTAGGGAGGTGAGAAGGGAAGAAATGAGTTTTATGTGGCATGAAGCTTGAGAAGAGACACATAGAGAGACTCAGTGAGGAAAAGCCAAAGGGATTATGACTTCCAGGGAAGTCCAAAATTCCATTAACTTTTGTGGGGACTGATGCTGAAGAAATCTATAGATGCCAGAGAGGACTGTCACTAGTCAGCAGTCTCACAGTGTGGTGGAAACCCCACTCTTGCCAGTTCTCAGAGCTATCAACTTCTCTCCATCCTAATTCTGAAGTAGCATGAGTCCCAATAATCTTCCTTGAATGTTGTGAGCTGCAGAATCCCAAGAGATGAGGAGTGATTCTGCTAATCCTGTCTTAAATAGTACTTACCACCACTCTAGTGGGAAAGGACAGAGTGTTGAGCAAATAAGTTGTAAAATTTGTGTTATTTGGTTTTTCTCACTTTGATTGTTAAAAATGGTGCCACCCACATGGGGTGCCTGGTTACCTTTATGCTTGGGAAGGGGCTTGGTTATGCTAACATGTGCTGGAGAAGGGGGTTGTACCACCGAAAACTTTTTTAAAAAGGAGCTAGAAGGCCATTTTGGAAGAGGAGACCACGTTGTTGTAGGGGAAGATGCAGGCAGCCAAAATGGAGGTATGCAGAGGGGACTGAGTGAGGCCTTTGATTCTAGGGGAAAAAAAACACAAAAAAACAGAAAGTCAGTGGCTTTGGGAGCCCTGAATGGAAAGGGAAGTGTTTTCCCACTGTGTGTACTTCCTCGCCTGCCAGTTGCAAACAGGAATTAAGAATGGTCCACCAGTTATTGGCTCTGTTGCTTCATTATAATCTGTCCAAACCAAATGCAAACCTACATGGGCTAGATGGCTGTGATGGTGGTTGCAGCTAGTGGACTTACATTTGGCATAATGAGTGGCAGGAGTTGGATCAGATTGATATGGAGCTGCCACCACCATTGAGCGGTAGGGTAGAGGACTCGGCTGCTGTTATGGTTCCCCATGGCTGTCCTTTTGGGACTTTAAACTGGCTGGTGTTTATAGTCATGCAAGAGGAAATCAAGAGCTCTTTGGAAGAGGCTGCCTGCAAACCGAGCAGCAGAAGGAGCTATAGCAAGTTTGGGAGAAAGAGGCTGACCAGATTGGAGAGTTTCACCTGAAAATGGAGCAGCTGCTGGAGAAGAAATCACAGGTGTGTGAGTTGCAGATTGCCCCGGAGATTGCCCAGAGCCAGCAGTGCTGGCAGCAGCGGTGGCCAGGGGCTCGGCCCAGGGGTGGGAGCTGGCATTTCCAGCTCCTCTTTGGAGGATGAGAAGAATTTGGCTGGAGTTATGATCTGTAGACTTGAGAAGATAAAAGGTGGTGGCAGAAGCAGGAGGATGGACTTGCATCACTAAGCAGCAGCTGGAATGGCAGGGAGTGCCTACTAAGCAGCTGGTGGGTTTGCTGCAATTTTGGGACAAAGGGGTGGAAATACTGGCCACTGTTGCCCACGTGCCCCTCCTTGGAACAGCTTAAGAGCTGCCAGAACGTTAGGAATAAAGGGGGAGGGTTTGAGGCCCCACATACATGGACTGATTTCTAGACTACGACTGGAGCAGGCACTGGATTCTTTGTTGAATGGACTTACAGATTTTGGACAATGTGAAATACCATGATTGGGGGATCAGGACTAGTGGAGGTTTTTTATCAGGTTGGAGAGAAGCTCAAGGAAATTTTGCACTTTGGGAAAACTGCACAAAGAGAGACACGGTGGAGGGTACCTTTGTATGATTTGTGCTGTTGTAATTTGTGTAATGTGCCTGATTTTCCTGCAGAGGAATGCCTGTGGTGTGGATTGTGGATTGCAGAGTGCGCAAAAAGAGTGAAATGTTGGTCAAAGAAGTTGTAAAATTTGTGTTATTTGGTTTTGCTCACTTTGATTGTTAAAAAATGGCACTGTACATGTGGGTGGCTGGTTACTTTCATGGTTGGGAAGGGGATTAGTTATGTTAATGTGTGCTGGAGGAGGGGGTTGTCCCGCTGAAAACTTTTAAATGGAGGAACTAGGAGGCCATTTTGAAGAAGAGAGAGACCACGTTCTTGCAGAGGAGGGAGGAGACCACGTTGTAGCAGGGCAGAAAGAGGCCACATGGTGGTTAGAAAGAGGAGACAAGATGGCAGAGTGCTAAAGGAGAAGACAGTTTGTGTAGAGTTTGTGCAGAGAGTAGATGGGAGATGGGGAACCAGAGAAGATAAAACTGGTGGGGCCTTTGATTCTAGGAAAACTTGGATGTGTCAGTAGCTTTGTGAGTGCTGAGTGAGTGGGTTTTGGAGCCCAGTGTGTTTGTTTTTACTCGCTTGCCGAGGGCTAGCCAGTTCTTGGCTCCACAGTTTTATTACCATCTGCCTGAATAAAATGCAAACCTGCAAAATCCAGGCAGCTGCGATGGTGGCCATGGCTACTGGCTTTACACAGAGTCAGCTTTAATTTGATTTTGAACAATGAAGCACTGGATTGTTTCATAGTGAAATTATAAAGACATAAGATCTTACGATTCTCTAAAGTGATAGTATTTCCACTACAGCTAGAGAGCACTGAGTATTTTTATATATCATTTCATTTGAAGTAAGAATGGCCAGAGACTCTCATCAGCTCCACCAGAGGGAAGAAGCAGCAGCGATGTGGAGAAGAGCAGCCTTTACCTTCTCTGTATTAGGAACTCTGGGAGTGAAAGGCCTTTATAGCTTTCCAAGATTGTAGGGCAGGGGTCCCCAAACGTTTTACACAGGGGGCCAGTTTACTGTCCCTCAGACCCTTGGAAGGCCGAACTATAAAAAAAAAACTATGAAAAAATCCCTATGCACACTGCACATATCTTATTTTAAAGTAAAAAACAAAAAACAAAAAACAAAACGGGAACAAATACAATATTTAAAATAAAGAACAGGTAAATTTAAATCAACAAACTGACCAGTATTTCAATGGGAACTATGGGCCTCCTTTTGGCTAATGAGATGGTCAATGTGCTCCTCTCACTGACCACCAATGAAAGAGATGCCCCTTCCAGAAGTGCGGCAGGGGCCAGATAAATGGCCTCAGGGGGCCGCATGTGGCCCGCGGGCCGTAGTTTGGGGACCCCTGTTGTAGGGCATGGATATGCTGAGTTAAAAGGCCTTACCCAGCCTGACCTGTGGTGGCGCAGTGGATAAAGCGTCAACCCGGAAACACTGAGTTTGCCAGTTCAAAACCCTGGGCTTGCCTGGTCAAGGCACATATGGGAGTTGATGCTTCCTGCTCCTCCCCCTTCTCTTTCTCTCTCTCTTTCTCTCTCTCTCCCCCCCTAAAATGAATAAATAAATAAATAAAAAATAAAAATAATAAAAAAAGGCCTTACCCAGAAGTTCCAAAGGTCACAGACAGCATAGCTGGAGGGGCCTAGATGTGATGGCAGCCCCACACCCTAGGCTACCAGAACTCACTTTGAGCAGCTCGTGCTCTGACTTAGGCTTTGTTGTTATAACATCTCTTTCAGCTGTGCTCTCACCTAAATCACCTCTGGTGAGTGAGCTGTTCCAAAGTTTTCTCCTTTGCCTTCCGGTAAAGATGGCTGGGCGGGAAGGAGGGGTGGTCCAGATAAAACAGGATTGTGTGTCCACAGCTCAGCCGGTGGCCTGAAGAAAGAGGCGGAGTCAGCTGTGGCCAGCAGACCATATAGACAGGGTTTCTTTTAACCTGTGCACCTAGAGCTTTTGCTTTTCTGGCCTGGCCCCTACTGTGGTTAGATCCATCATAATCCAGCCCACATGCCCAAATACAATACTGCACATTAATCTAGCCCATTCCCCAGCTTGCAATTGGAGAGGGTGCACATTTCAGGCCATACTTTTTACTATACCCCAGATCTCTTCTTTTAGACTGGAATTTTTAAAGTATCTGGCTGTTTCCCCACCTATAGGATGGGGACTCAGTTGACTGCTTACCAGGTTTATTTGAAGATTAAATGCAGGATTGGCCTGGCCAGGTGGTGGTGCAGGGCATAGAGCCTCAGACTGGGACATGGAGGACCCAGGTTTAAAACCCCAAGTTCACAGGTTTGAGGGTGGGCTCACTAGCTTGAGTGCAGGGTATCTGGCTTGAGCGTGGAATCATAGACATGACCCCATAGTCACTGGCTTGAAGCCCAAGGTTGCTGGCTTGATCAAGGAGTCACTTGCTCTGCTGGAGCCCCTGGTCAAGGTACATATGAGAAAGCAATCATTGAACAACTAGTGTGCTGCAACAAAGAATTGATGCTTTTCATCTCTCTCCCTTCCTGTCTGACTCTCTCTCTGTCTCTGTAAAAAAATAAATAAATAAAAATAAAAAATACAGAATTTTATGTGAAGGGCCCCAGCATGTTAGATAAGCTGATTCATGTGAAGTACTTAGAATAGGCCCTGGGCATGTGGAATACATAAAAATACTCAATACATAACCACTTTCTCATGCATTTTTTGTCTCTTCTGAATTTTGCAGCTGTGAATGCAACAAACTTTTTTTTTTAAATTTTATTTATTTATTTATTTTTTACAGAGACAGAGTGAGTCAGAGAGAGGGATAGACAGGGACAGACAGACAGAAATGAAGAGAGATAAGAAGCATCAATCATTAGTTTTTCATTGCGCGTTGCAACACCTAATTGTTCATTGATTGCTTTCTCATACGTGCCTTGACCGCGGGCCTTCAGCAGACCGAGTAACCCCTTACTGGAGCCAGTGACCTTGGGTTCAAGCTGGTGGGCTTTTTGCTCAAACCAGATGAGCCCACGCTCAAGCTGGCGACCTTGGGGTCTCGAACCTGGGTCATCTGCACCCCAGTCTGACGCTCTATCCACTGTGCCACTGCCTGGTCAGGCAGCAACAAACTTTTGAAAATTGTATACAGCTCTTTTTTTAAACCACTTTAAGGACTAGTTTTTAGCTACAATAAAAAATTATTTTCTAAAAAAAAAATAGAAGACTGGATAAAGAAGATGTGGCACATATACACCATGGTATACTATTCAGCCATAAGAAATGATGACATCGGATCATTTACAACAAAATGGTGGGATCTTGATAACATTATACGGAGTGAAATAAGTAAATCAGAAAAAAACAAGAACTGCAGGATTTCATACATTGGTGGGACATAAAAACGAGACTAAGAGACATGGACAAGAGTGTGGTGGTTACGGGGGCAGGGGGAGGGAAGGAAGGAGAGGGGGAGGGGAGGGGGAAGGGCACAAAGAAAACTAGATAGAAGGTGATGGAGGACAATCTGACTTTGGGTGATGGGTATGCAACATAATTGAATGACAAGATAACCTGGACATGTTTTCTTTGAATATATGTACCCTGATTTATTGATGTCACCCCATTAAAATTAATAAATTTATTTATTTAAAAAATTTATTTTCTAGTACCTCCTTTTTTTTTTTTTTTTTAGCTTTTTTTCCTCTCCTGTTCTTAGCTACTATGGGGACTGTTTTAATACAGAAGTCTTTAATTCTTTGGGTTTAAGTTCCCAAAGATCTTCATTTAAATGAAGTTATATTGCCAGGAGTGGACACCATGTGGACTTGCTAACTCCTGTTCACTCAGCTCTGTATGAGTTCTTTTTTTTAAGCTCAACGAAAGGTCTTCTGGTGTTCTGCTTCAGTTCAGGGTCTCTGAGAGAGAGCCAAGCACAGGGGAGTTTATGATTCTATATTACCGATGGGGAAAACTTAGGCCTAGAGAGGTAGAGTGACACAGCTAGTCAGTCACATTGGAATTTGCTCTTGGATCTCTCTGACTACAAGGGCTAACTTTGCTTCTAGATAAAATATGGGAATACAAGTTCAGGTGTCTGGGAAACTCTAAAATCTCTTTTGCTGTTGTTATAAATCCTGCCATTGATGATGATGATCATGATGATTTACTTTTAGAGAGAGATAAGAGCAAGAAAGAGACAGAAACATTGACCTGTTCCTGTATGTGCCCTGACCAAGGATCAAACCGACAAACTTTGTGTATAGGGACAATGCTCCAACTAACCGAGCTGTTAAGCCAGGACAATACATGATTATTTTGAGCTGTTTCTATATTAAGGTTTTATTGTGATTTAACTCAAGACTCTTTTCTCTGGCAATGCCAGGGTGGCCTAAGAGCATGAGGTGCTTAGGTTTAGGTTGTGGAACGTATGCTCTGAAGAAGGTGCAAAATGAATTGCCAAGTCCAAGTATGAAGTCTGCCGGCATGTTTGTGGTTCTGTCAAATTCTCTATGTGGGGTGGGTTTCAGGGTGGAAGTGTAGGTAGAGCGCAGAGTATTTACCTAGCAGCTGTGGCTGATGCAATGCTGTGAGAATACTCCAGCTCCTGGAACCCTCCAAGGCACACCCAGGAAGGAAGCTCGCCCGCTGTGCGTAAGTGACTCAGTGCTAGCCAGGCACTGACCTTTTTGGGGCATTTTCCCTACCATTCCATCCTATTGGCTGAATCGACATATAAAATCTTGCTTATTTCCTGAATAAAGCAGATTTGTGTCACTGAACCTGGTCCCCGGAGTCGGGTCTCTGCATCTCCGTCATCCTCAAACTCAGTGGGCCTTGTCCACATACTGGTGCCTCTAACAGGGAACTAACTGGCATCTAAGGGATGAGTGAGTGATCCCCTACAATGGGAAACCTTCCTCCCACTCCTGAGACCCCCAGATGTGAGCCCTGCATGTCTTATTGCAGAGTAGGCGAGTTAAAGTTAGTAAAAAGCATCTTTGTACATACTGGAAAATCTTCTCTGGTTTTGGTCCGTGACTTGGGGATGCACCTCCTGGATCCCGGAAGCTTGGGTCTGGGCTCTCCAATGTGTTCGTTCTGCCAGGGTGCATGGGGGGCAGGCCTTCCCTCTTGGCCTCACTCTGCCCTGTTGGCGGTGCATGCCTGTCTGGCCAGTGCTCCTGCTGGAACCCTCTGCTGGTTCTTGGTATGCTGCAGGCTGCTCCTCTTTTAGGGGGCCCCTTCCTCCCTGTTCTCCTCCCTCTTCGGAAGAGGAGGGTAGTTGGGCCGCTGGGTTTGGTGAGCTCGTGGCTGAGCATGCAGAGACGCCAGCCAGGATGGTGGCTGTGCCATCAGCTCCACCTCCTGAGGAAGCGGAAGAAGTAAAAAAAAGCTGAGGTCACCACTTCCGCAATCCCTGCCAGGGCCCCATGCCCTGGCCTCCCCAGCTACTAGCCAGTTCTCCCAATTTCAAAAGCCACTGCCCAACTTAAACCCTCGAAGCCAATCGGGCTCATGTGGGATGCCAACCAACCAGTGTGGGTTGAGCAGTGGCCATTGACAACTCCTAGATTGGGAGGGTTGCACAGGCTAGTACAGCAACAGCTGGAAGCTGGACATGTTGGGCCCCCCACCGGTTCTCATAGTTCGTCTGTTTTTGTGATGCAGAGGAGGGTATCTGGAGGGTGGCAGATTCTCCACAATTTGGGGGCAATTAGTGAGCATATGGCAAAGGTGGGCACTTTGCAGCCAGGCTTTCCCTCTACTAACCACGTCCTTCCAATGCAGCGGTATCAATGGACAGTCCTACCACAAGGCATGAAAAACAGCCCCACCCTGAATGCCATTGGACTTTCCATCTATTATTTCCTGTGCCTCTGGCAACAGGCTCCTCTCAATATGTTCTCGGATAGTGCCTATACCATACAAACAGTTAAAGGTCTTGCCCATTTCACCTTTCTACCCAAGCAGACATTACTTGATATGGCCCTCAGCCAGCTTAAAGAACTATTAGAGGAGTGTCAACACCCTTGGCTGCAAGTGGTGGCCTGGAGGGACTTTCACAGCAGAGAAGATTGCCCAGAGAGTTAAAGGTCCTCAGCCCAAGAACCAGAGCTCCAGCCTAGATCCCCACAGCCTAGAGGAGGTGTATGTACTATATTTAGCTGAGAAAAGAGCCTAGATACTCTTTCTGAAAAGAAGACAGAACTCTCAGAACCAGCCTCCATCTTAAAGTGACTGCACAGACAACCTCTATCACAGCCACCTACCTGGGCTATGGGAGTGGGGAGCACTGAAAGGACTAGAGTTGCCAGGGGAGAGGGAAATCTTGGAGGTACAGGGAGAGACACTTTGAGGGATAGAAAAACTAACCCCTGGGTTGAGTCACCCCTCAAATTTAAAAGTGACCATTTTTCCTGGGAGCAACAACACCAGTAAAGGGAAAAAAATTACCCCACCCACCAGAGGTTTTCCTGCTTCAGTTAGAGCAAAGAAGCGATTAGAATCAGGCACCACGTTAGGAACACAAGTAATGATTGCTAAGGTCTGAGCTACACCACCATCCCCACACTGCTGAGTAATCACCAAAGGCGGGCAGTTGACAGTGGTGGGCCATGGCTCCAAAGCCCAGGGAGGTCTGAGCAAGCGGGTGTGAGCCCGCCTGCTGCTGCAGATGACAGGACAACCGCAGAGGCATCCAAGCAGGCACATGCAAGTATTTCTTCTGAGGCAGAGGCCACGGTGGCTGAGGCTGTGGCCAGGGCACTCACGTGTGAGCCCATCCATGGCACAGGCCTGCCCTCAGCAGTGGGAGCCAGGACGACTGTGGAGGTGGTCCAAGCGGGCACTTGCAAGCCCACCCTTGGAGGTGGAAAATGAAGCAGCCACTGCAGAGGTCCGAGCTCATGCATGAGCCTGCCTGCAGCAGTGGAGGCCAGGGCAACAGCAGAGACTATCTAAGTGGGCACACATTCACACAGGCAGAGGCCATGGTGGCCAAGGCTGTGGCTTGAGTGGTTGCATGTAAGCCCAACTGTGGCACAGACTTGCCCTCGGTGATGGAGGCCAGGGAGACCATGGAGGCAATCCGAGTGCATGGAAGCAGAGGCCACAGCCATGACCCGAGCATGAGTGTTCAAGCCCACTTGCAGCACAAGTCTGCCCTCAGCAGTAGAGGCCAAAGTGAACAAGAAGGAATTCCAAGGTGGTGCAAGCAAGCCTACCCACAGAGGCAGAAGCCGTGGAGGCCACGGCTGCAGGCCATGCACACTCATGCAAGCCCACCCTTGTTGGCAGAGGCTGGGGTGACAGTGGATGTGGTCCTAGTGGATGCATGTGAGCCCATCCACAGAGGCAGTAGCCATGGTGGCTGCAGTGGCAACCAGAGTTTGTGCAAAAGCCCACCCTGGTGGCAGAAGCCAAGGAGGCCATGGAAATGGGCCAGCACCAGCAGTGCCTGAGCCCAAACACCTCAGGTGGCAGCAGTGGTAGAGGCAGGCAAGCAGACAGACAACATCGGGAACACAAAGGCCTAACTCACTGGACTACTGTAGCCACACCATTCTGAGTTCTGAAAAAGAAGAAAAAAAGAAATATAAAATAAAAAGTCTAAGTAGAATAAAACCTAAAGCTAAGGAGCAAACCATATCCAATACCATACCTAATCACTGAATTACTGTACTGAGCCCAACAAGTAATCAGCAATAAGATGTGCCAGAAAGTGGATTTCAGGGGAAAATGACTTTTTAAATGAACTTCCCCCAACAAATGAGCAGATAAAAGCTACCCTAGGAGTGTAGCCAATATTTACAAGGGCACCTGGGCCCAGCAGAAAAAGTCACAAGATCTGAATTTCATGTAGCTCCAAAAAGGTTGATAAGAGCCAGTTATAGCCAGTGACCCCCACTGATCTGCACCAGGCTTTGGTCAGGGAGTTCCAGGGAAGGCACACCCAGAGGCCAGATATGAAGAGCATCAATGCAGGACCTAACAAACCTTGTAAGAGTGGTTGCCTAAGGAAAGGCTCCTTATACCTGATCCAGCTAAGACATATAAAATGCCAACACAAATAGCAAAAATAACAGTGACAGCAGATAAGTAGCCAACAGCGGATTACAAACAACAGTTGATGCCAACACAAGAAAACCTAGAAACAACACAACTGAAAATTGGAGGCAGACAATACCAACTCTAGACTCAGCTAGCTACACAAAAAAACTCACACAAAGCAAGAATCTGTACAAAGACAAAATAAAAAGACAAAAAATGCAATCCAAATGAATCAGTACAAGAAATCCCCAGAAAAATAATTGAATGAGATCAAAATAACCAAATTACTAGACACAAAGTTTAAAATAATGAATGTTAAAATGCTCAAAGATCTTAGAGCAACAATGGATGGCCATAATGAGCACCTAAATAAAAAGATAATCTGCATCAAAAAAGACATTGAAATCATAAAAAAGAACCAGTCAGAAATGACAAATACAATATCAGAAATGAAGACTATAGTAGAAGGAGTTAAAAGCAGGCTGGATGAAACATAGGATCAAGTTAGCAATTTAGAGGACAAGATAAGCAAGAGCATGAAAGCAAAACAGAAAAAAGAAAAGGGAATTAAAAAGGATGAGGAAACTCTAAGAGAGCTCTGTGACAACATGAAGAGAAGGAACATATATATGCACAATAGGGATTCCTGAAGGAGAAGACAAAGAACAAGGGCTAAAGATCCCAATTAAAGAAATCATAGCTGAATACTTCTCTAAATTGATACAGGAAAAAAGTCACACAAGTTCAAGAAGCACAGAGAATCCCACTAAAGAAGAAACCAAAGAGATCTATAGCAAGAGACATCATAATTAAAATACAAAAGCTAAGAGATGAAGAATAAATACTAAAAGCTGCAAGAGAAAATCAGACAATCACCTACAAAGAAGTCCCATAAGAATAAAATCTGACTTTTCAACAGAAAAAGTTGAGGCCAGAAGGGAATGGCAAGAAATATTCAAAGTAATGCAGAAATATTCAAACTAAGACTAATTTATCAAGCAAGGCTAATATTTAAAATTGAAGAGAAAAAAAAGCTTCTCAGACCAAAAAAAAAAAAAAAAAAAAAAAAAAAAAAAAAAAAAAAACCACTCAAAAAATTTATTACAACCAAACCAATTTTGCAAGAAATGTTAAGAGGCCTGTTGTAAATAGAAAAAAAGGGAGAAAATCTAGTAAAAGAGGAATGTAGATTTAAAGAATAAAATGGCAATAAACTACATATCAATAATAACCTTAAAAATAAATGGCTTAAATGATCCAATGAAAAGCCAAAGGGTAGTTGCATGGATAAGAAAACAGGACCCAACATATTCTTTCTAAAAAAGACCCACCTCAAAACCAAAGATACACACAGACTAAAAGTAAAGGGATGGAAAAAAATATTTCATGCAAATGGAAATTTAAAAAAAGTGGTGGTAGCAGTACTTGTATATGACAAAATAGACTTTAAAACAAAGGCTATAGTAAGGGAATAAAGAAGGTCACTACAAAATAATAATGGGAGCAATCCAACAAGAAGATATAACCATTATAAATATCTATGTGCCTAATATAGGAGCAACTAAATTTATAAAGCAGATTTTTTTTTGTATTTTTCTGAAGTTTCAAATGGGGAGGCAGTCAGACAGAATCCCGCATGCGCCTGACCAGGATCCACCTGGCATGCCCATCAGGGGGCGATGCTCTGCCCATCTGGGGCGTTGCTCTGTTGAAAGCAGGGCCATTCTAGCACCTGAGGCAGAGGCCATGGAGCCATCCTCAGCACCTGGGGCAACTTTGCTCCAATGGAGCCTTGGCTGTGGGAGGGAAAGAGAGAGACAGAGAGGAAGGAGAGGGGGAGGGGTGGAGAAGCAGATGGGCGCTTCTCCTGTGTGCCCTGGCCGGGAATTGAACCTGGGACTCCTGCATGCCAGGCCGATGCTCTACCACTGAGCCAACCGGCCAGGACTAAAGCAGATTTTAATGGACATAAAGGGCAAGATCAACAGCAATACTATAATAGTAGGGGATTTCAATACCCCACTAACATCACTGGATAGATCCTCAAAAAAGAAACTTAACAAGAAAACAGCAGACTTAAAGGATACACTAGATAAACTGGATTTAATAGATATATTCAGAAACTTTCATCCTAGAGCAGCAGAATATACATTTTTTAAGTGCTCATGGTACATTCTCTAGGATAGACCACATTAGGAAATAAATGAGTCTCAATAAATTTAAGAAGATTGAAATTATATTAAGCATCTTCTCTTATCACTATTGCATGAAACTAGAAATCAACTGCAGTAGAAAAACTTAAAAACACCAAACACTTGGAAATTAAATAGCATGTTATTAAATAACAAATGGGTTAACAATTAGATCAAAAAGGAAATAAAAAAAAAATTTGAAACAACCGAAAATGAACATACAACAACTCAACATTTTTAAGGCACAGCCAAAGCAGTCCCGAGGAGGGATTTTATAGAATTACATGCATACCTTAAGAAGCAAAAAAAGCTCAAATAAACAACTTAACCCTGCCTCTAAAAGAACAGCAAGTAAAGCCCAGAAGAAATAGAAGGAAAAAATAATAAAGATAGAGTAAAAATAAATGACATAGAGGCTAAAAATACAATATAAAGGATCAATGAAACCAGGAGCTAGTTCTTTAAAAAGGTAAACAAGTTTCATGAACCTTTAACCAGACTCAAAAAAAAAAAAAAAAAAAAGAAGAAAGAGGACTCAAAATTATTGAAGTTAGAAATGTTTGAACTCTATGCAAAGAAATTAGACAACCTAGGTAAAATGGACAAATTTCTTGAAAAATAATCTCTCAAAAATCAATCTGGAAGAATGAGAAAACCTAAACAGACTGATTACAACAAAGGAGATTGAAACCATTATCAAAAAACTCCCAGCAAATAAGCCCTGGGTCAAATATCTTCACAAAATAATTCTACCAAATATTCAAAAAAGAACTAACTCATTTTCTTTTCAAGCTATTTCAAAAAATTCAAGAAGAGGGAAGACTTCCAAGTTCCTTTTATATGGCTAGCAGAATTCTGATTCCAAAAGCAGGCAAAGAAGATAGAAAAAGAAAACCTCTAGGCTAACATCACTGATGAATTTGGATGCTAAAATTCTCAACAAAATATTAGCAAACCAGATCCTGCAATACATGAAAAATATTATACATCATGATCAAGTGGGATTTATTGTGGGGAGGCAATGTTGGTACAATATTTACAAATCAATCAATTGATTCACCATAAATAAAAGGAGGGGGAAAATCACATAATAATATCAATAGATGCAGAAACAATTTAGCAAATTTGATAAAATTTAGCACCCATTCATGATCAAAACTCTCAGCAACGTGGGAATACAGGGAATATACCTTAACATGATAAAGGCCATCTATGACAGGCCCACAGTCAGCATCATACTCAATGGACAAAAATTAAAAACAATTCCCTTAAGATTAGAAACAAGGCAGGGATGGTTCCCTTTCACCACTTGTATTCAACATAGTTCACGAAGTTCTAGCTAGAGCAATCACACAAGAGAAGAAATAAAAGTCATTCAGATTAGAAAAGTAAAAGTAAAACTATCATTATTTGCTGATAATATGATACTGTAAAATAGAAAACCCTAAAGTCTCAGTCAAAAACTACTGGACCTGATAAATAAATTCAGCAAGTGGGCAAGATATAAAATTAATACTCAGAAATCAGAGGCATTTTTATACACCAACAATGAACTGTCTAAAAGAGAAATTAATAACACAATCCCCTTCATTATTGCAACAAAAAAAAGTAACTAGGAGTAAATTTAACCAATGAGACTAAAGACTTGCACTTGGAAGATTACATAACATTGATAAATGAAATAAACGAAGGTACAAACAAGTGAAAGCATATACCGTGTTCATGGATAGAAAGACTAACCATTAGTAAAATGTCTATATTACCCAAAGCAATCTTTAAATTTAATGCAATTCCCACTAAAATACCAATGGCATACTTCAAAGATAAAGAATAAATATTTCAAAAAGAACATGGATAGCCTCAGCAATCTTGAAAAAGAAGAATAAGTGGGTGGTATCACACTTTCTGATATCAAGTTATATACTACAAGGCCATTTTACTAAAAGAAGCCTGGTACTGGCATAAGAACAGGTATATAGATCCATGGAACAGAACGGAGAACCCAGAAATAAATTCACACCTTTATGGACAACTGATATTTGACAAAGGAGATAAGAGCAAACAATGAAGTAAAGACAGTCTCTTCAACAAATGGTGTTAAAAAAATTGGACAGCTACCTGCAAAAAAGTGAAACTAGACCACCAACTTACCATTCACAAAAATAAACTCAAAATGGATAAAGTGGGAAAAACATATAGCAAAAGAGGAATACAGCTTTAAAGACTAAAATGGCAATAAACAACTACATATCAATAATAACCTTAAATGTAAATGTATTAAATGATCCAATCAAAAGACATAAGATAGCTGCATGGATAAGAAAACAGGACCTGTACATATGCTGTCTATGAGATACATACCTTAAAACAAAAGATGCACATAGACTGAAGGTAAAAGGATGGAAAAACAATTTCATGCAAAAGAAAATGAAAAAAAAGCTGGGGTAGCAATACTTATATCAGACAAAATGGACGTTAAAACAAAGGCTATAGTAACAGACAAAAGGCCACTGCATAATGATAAAGGGAGAAATCCAACAGGAAGATATAACTATTATAAATATCTATGCACCTAATATAGGAGCACCTAAATATATAAAGCAGACTTTGATGGATATAAAGGGCAAGATCAACAGCTATACTATAATAGTAGAGGATTTTAATACCCCACTAACATCATTAAATAGATCCTCAAGAAAGAAAATTAACAAAGAAACAGCAGACTTATTGGACACACTAGATCAACTCTATTTAATAGATATCTTCAGAACCGTTCACCCTAAAGCAGCAGAATGTATATTCTTTTCAAGTGATCATGGTACATTCTCAAGGATAGACCATATGTTAGGGCACAAAAGTGGTCTCAACAAATTTAAAAAGATTGAAATCATATCAAGCACTTTCTCTGATCACAACAGCATGAAACTACAAATCAACCACAACAGAAAAACTAAAAAATTTTAAAACACACGGAAACTAAATAACAGGTTGGTAAATAATGAATGGGTTAAGAATGAGATCAAAGAAAAAATAAAAAAATTCCTAAAAACGAATGATAATGAGCATACAACAACTCAAAATTTACGGGACACTGTGTAAGCAGTACTGAGAGGAAAGTTCAAACCACTACAGGCACACTTTAAGAAGCTAGAAAAAGCTCAAATAAACAACTTAACCCTGCACCTAAAAGAACTAGAAAAAAGAACAGCAAGTAAAGCCCAAATGTAGTAAAAGGAAGAAAATAATAAAGATCAGAACAAAAATAAATAACATAGAGGCTAAAGAAACAACACAGAGGATCAATGAAACTAGGAGCTGGTTCTTTGTAAAGGTAAACAAGATCGATGAACTTTTAACTAGACTCACCAAGAAAAAAAGAGAGGACTCAAATAAATAAAATTAGAAATGAGAGTGGAGAAATAACAGCACATACAAGAAATACAAAATATTGTAAGAAAATACTATGAAGAACTGTATGCCAAAAAACTAGATAACCTAGATGAAATGGACAAATTCCTTGAAACATACAATCTTTTAAAGATCAATCTGGAAGAATCAGAAAACCTAAACAGACCAATTACAACAAATGAGATCGAAACAGTTATCAAAAAACTCCCAACAAAGAAAAGTCCTGGGCCAGATGGTTTCACAAGTAAATTCTACCAAATATTCAAAGAAAAACTAACTCCTATCCTTCTCAAGCTATTTAAAAAATTCAAGAGGAAAGAAGACGTCCAAGCTCCTTTTATGAGGCGAGCATAATTCTGATTCCAAAACCAGGCAAAGACAACACAAAGAAAGAAAATTATAGCTGACCAGGCAGTGGCGCAGTGGATAGAACATCGGACTGGGATGCAGAGGACCCAGGTTTGAGACCCCACGGTCACCAGCTTGAGCACGAATTCATCTGGTTTGAGCAAAGCTTGGACCCAAGGTCGCTGGCTTGAGCAAGGAGATACTCAGTCTGCTGAAGGCCCACAGTCAAGGCACATATGAGAAAGCAATCAATGAGCAACTAAGGTGTCGCAATAAAAAACTGATGATTGATGCTTCTCATTTCTCTCCGTTCCTGTCTGTCCCTACCTATCCCTCTATCTGACTCTCTCTCTCTGTATCTGTAAAATAAATAAATAAATTTTAAAAAAGAAAGAAATTATAGGCTAATATCCCTGATAAATATAGATGCTAAAATCCCCAACAAAATATTAGCAAAATGGATCCAAAAATATATGGAAAAAATCATACACCATGATCAAGTGGGATTTATTCTGGGGAGGCAAGGCTGGTACAATACTAGCAAATCAATCAATGTGATTCATCACATAAACAAAAGGAAGAAGAAAAACCACATAATAATTTCAATAGATGCAGAAAAAGCATTTGACAAAATTTAGCACCCATTCATGATCAAAACTTTCAGCCTAGTGGGAATACAGGAAACATACCTCTACATGATAAAAGCCATCTATGACAAACCCACAGTCAACATCATACTCAATGGGCAAAATTAAAAGCAATCCTCTTAAGATCAGTAACAAGGCCGGGATGCTCACTTTCACTACTCTTATTCAACATAGACCTAGAAGTCCTAGCCTCAGCAATCAGACAAGAAGAATAAATAAAAGGCATTCAAGTTGGAAAAGAAGAAGTAAAACAATCATTATTTGCAGATGATATGATATTGTATATAGGAAACCCTAAAGTCTCAGTCAAAAAACTACTTGACCTGATAAATGAATTCAGCAAGTTGGCAGGATATAAAATTAATACTCAAAAATCAGAGGCATTTCTATACACCAGCAATGAACAGTCAGAAAGAGAAATTAAGGAAACAATCCCCTTCTCTATTACAACCAAAAAAATAAAGTACCTAGGAATAAATTTAACCAATGAGATGAAAGACTTGTACTGGAATAATTATAAAACTTTGATAAAAGAAATCAAGGAAGATAAAAACAAGTGGAAGCATATACCGTGCTCATGGTTAGGAAGAATAAACATCATTAAAATAACTATATTACCCAAAGCAATTTATAAATTTAATGCAATACCAGTTAAAATACCAATGTTATACTTTAAAGATATAGATCACATATTCCAAAAATTTATATGGAACCAAAAAAGAACACGAATACCTTCAGCAATCTGAAAAAAGAAGAATAAAGTAGGAGGTATCACCCTTCCTGATATGAAATTATACTACAAGGCCATTGTACTCAAAACAGCCTAGTACTGGCATAAGAACAGGCATATAGATCAATGGAACAGAACAGAGAACCCAGAAATAAGCCCACAGCTCTATGGACAACTAATATTTGACAAAGGAGGTACGGGCATACAATGGAGTAAAGACAGCCTCTTTAATAAATGGTGTTGGGAAAATTGGACAGCTACCTGCAAAAAAAATGAAACTAGAGCACCAACTTAAACCATTCACAAAAATAAACTCAAAATGGATAAAAGACTTAAATGTAAGCTGTGAAAACCATAAGAATCTTAGAAGAAAACATAGGCAGTAAGCTCTCAGACATCTCTCACAGTGATATATTTGCCGATTTATCTCCATGGGCAAGTGAAATAAAAGACAGGATAAAAAAATTTACTATATAAACTAAAAAGCTTTTGCACAGCTAAAGACAATAAGAACAGAATAAAAAGCAACTACACAATGGGAGAATATATTTGACAATATGTCTGAGAAGGGGTTAGTAACCAAAATTTATAAAGAACTTCTAAATCTCAACACCAGGAAGACAAACAATCCAATCAAAAAATGGAGAAAAAATGAATAGACACTTCTCCAAAGAGGACATACAGATGGCCAATAGGCACATGAAGAAATGTTCAAGGCCCTGGCTGGTTGGCTCAGCGGTAGAGCGTCGGCCTGGAGTGCAGGGGACCCGGGTTCAATTCCCAGCCAGGGCACATAGGAGAAGCGCCCATTTGCTTCTCCACCCCCCCTCCTTCCTCTCTGTCTCTCTCTTCCCCTCCCGCAGCCAAGACTCCATTGGAGCAAAGATGGCCCGGGCGCTAGGGATGGCTCTTTGGCCTCTGCTCCAGGCGCTAGAGTGGCTCTGGTTGCGGCAGAGCGACGCCCCGGAGGGGCAGAGCATCGCCCCCTGGTGGCAGAGCGTCACCCCTGGTGGGGGTGCCGGGTGGATCCTGGTCAGGCGCATGCGGGAGTCTGTCTGACTGTCTCTCCCAGTTTCCGGCTTCAGAAAAATACAAAAAAAAAAAAAAAAGAAAGAAAGAAATGTTCAATATCACTAGTCATTAGAGAAATGCAAACTAAAACCACAATGAGATATCTCCTCACACCAGTCAGAATGGCGGTCATCAACAAAACAACACAGAATAAGTGCTGCCAAGGATGTGGAGAAAAGGGAACCCTCCTGCACTACTGATGGAAATGCAGACTGCTGCAGCCTCTATGAAAAACAGTATGGAGGTTTCTCAAAAAATTAAAAATCAAACTGCCCTTTTCCCCAGCTATTCGACTTTTAGGAATATACCCTAAGAACACCATAGAACTGTTCCAAAAGGAGAAATGCACCCCCATGTTTATGGCAGCATTGTTCACAATAGCAAAGATCCGGAAACAGCCCAAGTATCTGTCGGAGGATGAGTGGATTAAAAAGCTTTGGTACATATATACTATGGAATACTACTCAGACATAAGAAATGATGATATTGGATCATTTACAATAACATGGATGGACCTTGATAACATTATAGGGAGTGAAATAAGTAAATCAGAAAAAACTAAGAACTATATGAATTATACATAGATGGAACATAAAAAATAAGTCTCAGAGTCATGTACAAGAATGTTATGGTAACGTGGGTTGGGGTGGGGTGCTTAGGGGGTGAGAAAGGAGAGAGAGAGAGTGGGGGTAGGGGAGGGTTACAAAGAAAACCAGATAGAAGATGATGGAAGACAATTTGACTTTGGGTGAGGGGTTTGCAACATAATCAAATGTCAAAATAATCTAGAGATGTTTTCTCTGAACATATGTACCCTGATTTATCAATGTCACTGCATTAAAATTAATAAAAATAAGATTTAAAAATGTGCTTTCTGACCAGATGATGGCGCAGTGAATAGAGCGTTCAACTGGGATGCAGAAGTACCCAGGTTTGATACTTTGAGGTCTCCAGCTTGAGTGTGGGCCCATCTGGTTTGAGCAAAAAGCTCAGCAGCTTGGACCCAAGGTCGCTGGCTTGAGGAAGGGGTTACTCGGTCTGCTGAAGGCCCATGATCAAGGCACATATGAGAAAGCAATCAATGAACAACTAAGGTGTCACAACAAAAATTGATGATTGATCCTTCTCATCTCTCTCCATTCCTGTCTGTCTGTCCCTATCTGTCCCTCTCTCTGACTCTCTCTCTGTCCCTGTAAAAAAAATGTGCAAAAGAAATGAATAGACACTTCTCCACAGAGAATATTCTGATGGCCAATAGCGAGATAAGAAAATGTTTAACATCACTAATCTTTAAAGAAATGCAAATTAAAACCACATTGAGATAAAACCTCACACCAGTCAGAATGGTTCTCATGAATAAACAACAGATAATAAGTGCTGATGAGCATATAGAGAAAAGGAAACCTGTCTGCACTGCCGGTTGGAATGCAGAGTGGCACAGCCACTGTGGAAAACAATGTGGAGATTCCTCAAAAATTTAAAAATAGAATTGCCTTTTTACTCATCCTTCTCACTTTTAGAAATATATCCTAGAACACCAAATCACTTATTCAAAAAAAGAAATACACCCCCATGTTTATGGCAGCATTGTTTACAATAGCTAAGATTTGAAAACAGCCCAAATGTCCATCAGTGGATGAGTGGATTCAAAAATGGTGAAACATATACACAATGGAAAACTATGTGGCCATGAAAAAGAAGGAATTCTTACCTTTTTTGACAACATGGTTGGACCTGGAAACTATTATGTTAAGTGAAATAAGCCAGGCAGAGAAAGAAATATATTATATGACCTCACTCATTTGAGGAATCCAATGAACTATGTGAGCTGAGGAACGGAATAGATGCAGATGCAGGATCAATGGGACCAGAGGGAAAACAGACAGAGGAAAAGGGGATGAGAAGATGGGATCAGAGAAGGGAAAGAGATTGGTGAAATTATATATACATAACACAGTGTTACAGAGAACATAAAAGCATATACTGGAAAGAAGGGGGGAGGGCATTGGGGAAAGGGAAACATGGGGCACATTGAGAGAAATATGGGGGTTAGGGGATACATTCAGTGGGACACTTGACTCTATGTAAACACAATAAATTAAAATCAATAAAAAGAAAAATAAATACAAATCAACATAAAAATGACACAACATATTAAGTGCTTAAAATACTAGAAATTATGAAAGTCTTATCATTGGTGTCCTATGAAAGAATTAGACTGAATTAAACTTTAGCAGCCAAGTTAAGGAAAAGCCTCAATTTATAATAATGTAGCTTAAGCCACCACTGTAGTCCCCAGAATAAATGTTCAGAAATTAGGATATTTAAATAAAATCTGAAGCTAAATCTGTACTTACTCCAACTCTTCTGGGTTTTTCTTATGTGGAGTGCTGTTGCCTTGGGAAGGTATGGGGCTCTGAGACCCACCCCAGGGTAAGGTGTCTGGGTTAGGGATTCAACTGTCTCTTCTCTGGGCCTGACTGGGTATGACTAAAGTGGCTTGAGTAAGGAGTAAGGCTTTCTGCTGAAGTGACAGCTTGGTCTTCTCTGTCCCCAAATTAGCCTATAGATAAATTAAAAATAAAAAGAAATGCACCCTGGCCCTAGCCAGTTAGCTCAGTCCTAAGCAATGCCCCACAACCCAAGTTTGCAGGCTTGATTCCCCAGTCAGAGCACATACAGGTCACCAGTGAATGCACAACTAAATGAAAAATAAATAAATGCTTTCTTTCTTTCTCTCTCTTTCTCTTTTTCTCCCTCTGTCTCTCTAAAATCAATCAGTAAAAAACTCACCTTATTTAACATTTATTGTTAATAATAATGCATATACCAGGCTTTTTTATATGCACATTCTCATTTAATCTTCATAATACATCCAAGTTATAAGCCACTGTTTTCAGATGAGAAAACTGAGGCTCAGAAAAATTAAGTGAATCATCTAAGGCCTCACAATTAGAATCTAGTGTTCACCCCTACATCACACTTGACCTCATTAGAATGTGTGTGTGTGTACATGTGCTTGTGTGTTTGTGTGTGTGCGCATGTGTTCACAAGTTGCTATTTTAATAATGAATCAGTGACCAAACACATTAGTCTGCTATCTGACAGTGACTTACGACCTATATCTCGATCACATTTCCATCATGTGACTTGAGATTATGACTTTGAACAGGATGCAACTGCTAATGTAATTCAAAAAGAATGAATTAATTACCTCCTCAATATCCTGACATTCACCTATGTGCTGCTGTTCTAACAAGTCAACTTCTTAAAAAGAGTAAGCAATACTTTCTATCCTAAGAGATACTAATTTCTTAGCTATTTAAGAAACTGTGTCTCAATTATTTCTATATCAGCTTGAAAATACTGATTATGAGCTGTTTGAAAAATATAAATTTGAGTGTGGAGACAAATATATATCATTTACTGACCAGCAAAAATGGTTTTAATGGAAACAGAAAAACTTACCTTAAGCAAAAAATGTTTATATTTGACTAAAAACGTATTTTTTTCATATAATAGAAAACCAAATAACAATGGCTTTAAGGTGATAGAGGTTAACTTCTCTCTTGCATAAAATAAATTGTCTTTCAAGGTCTGGTCTGACGGCTTCACTGTGGTACAGGGCCGGATTCTTTTACCCTTTAGAGCAACAACTCATGGTCCAAGATGTTTGCTGGAGCTCCAAGTTTCAGGCATCAGGAAGGAAGAAGGTGGCAAGGGCAAAAAACACAGGTGGCTGCCCTGAACAAAACCTGTAACTAAGAAAGAAGAAAATAACAAAGAATGGGCAATGAGCCATTCTTGGCATACAACCTGGCACTCACATAGCTGTTGGTCAGTGCTAACCTTGGCTGTTGTTCTTCTTACTTCTTGTGGAGCATTAAAAAGGGGGAAGGAAAATAATATTTACTAATAGCATACAGGGTTTTGGGGACCATGATGAACATTTGTAGGAGATGACTCTACACTAGTATAAATGGCAGTTAACTACAGAGCAAGGGTTAATAGGAGCCAGGAGATCTTAGAGTGTGTTGGCCATAGAGAGACATTGACCTGGGTTACTCAAGTGCATGTGTGCAAGATTCTTGGAAGAATGCCTGTAAGAACAAAATGTACTTTGTGATTGATAAACTCTGAGACTCTGACTCCTCTTGTGTCCCTGATCATGAAAAGAAACAATAGATGTGTAGGAATGGGAATGAAACGGATGGGAAAAATGGCTTGTGTAACTTTCTAGTTTTAACTGTTGAGCTATGACTTTTGGAACTCAATAAATATACAGAGGTGCTGTTTCTCGGGGCTGGATCTGCCTAAGAGTTCCAGTCCTCTGCATGTTGTACATATCATATCATCCAGTCTGTCTTTTGCCTTGCAAGTCCCTACAGTAAAGAAATTTGTAACATCTGATGCCCAACGTGGGGCTGGTTTCCATGACATGGGGGCTCAAAGAAGTCAGAGTTTTCAGTCTCAAGACCACCGGACCAAAGGGGTTAAGGTACACTCTATGGTAAGCAAAGCCTTCAGGCGACAGAGCAATGGGGAATTCTCACACCAGTTCCTCATCAATAGAAACCCAATACATGAAACTACTGTAAGCAAAAGGGTCTTTTATAACTGTTAAAAATAAAAGTAAAAATATTAAGTTATTATTTAAAAATATAAGAAAGCATTGTTACTGGTTTCAGCCACAAGGCAAGACTGCTTTAAGTTTAAAAACCTGGAACCAAGTAAAGAGAGCTTTATGGCATTATCAACAAGGAGATACTATTTCTCTTTCTGTTTGGTCTTTTTGTAATATTTAAATTTCTTTAGCTTTGTAGCCATTACAATCTGATTCTGAATCCTCATGGCCTCCAACTTTTCAAGTAAAGTCTGATATTGATATAGGTTGAGCAGTAACTGTTAAAAGAAGAGAAGCTTGAAGCATTACATCAATTGGTACAAACTCAATTAGAATTAGGATGTATAGAAGAATCATGAAGTTCTTAGAATTCTCCAGTCTTTGTAATTATGAAAAAATACTAATTTTCTTTGGTGTTTTCACTACAATCCTCTAAGCTATCATTTTGTTTTTCTTATTCTTTGCCTAGAAACTGAGGCAGGGGACATGTGTTGGATCTGACTATAGAAAATATCCAGCAGCTGTCAAAAAAATTTTCTTGGAAAAATTTTGTTTAGTCTCATCCATCATCAGTCCCTCTGTCAGAAAATGCCCTGATTAAAATCAGGCAGCCATCTTTCTAGTCTGACTGTGCTCTGAAATCCCTGGTTTCTCTCTAGTTTGTCTGATCTGGTTTGTCTGATTCTAATTTCTGTTTAGTTTTTGTTTGATGTTGTCTAAAATGTTAATTTTAAGGCCTGAATTAAGTTCTTGCATGCAAATATTAAAAATGCCAGCTTTTATATTGAAAAAATAGATTCATCCATATATTTTTTGTTTTAAAATTAGAAATTGTAAGAAGCACTTATTTAAATTGAATGGAATATATATCTTTAAGACTTACTAATTTGGTTAATACATTATAAGGTGTATTGAATATTTGAAATCAAATAAAAATTCAAGATTAGGATTAAAGTTATATGTTATACTTGTGTTTCTGTGCTGAAAATGGTCTTGTTTGTGTGTAAAGATATGTTCAGATCTGTAAAACAAAGGAATTAAGTAAAATTAAGTCATTTTAAGAATTTATCTCAAGATGTTTCAGGCAGTTGGCTGCTTGTAAGGCCACATCCTGAAAAAGGAGGCACCGGGGAAAGCCAGAATTTAGCTCCTCTGATGCCCTATAATAGACTTAACAATACAAAGGACTTTTAGATATAGAAGCTAATGCATCTGTTATTACTAAGCAACATTAGGTTTTTTTTAGCCCAATTAGGCAGTAGTCACTAAGCTGCAAGGCTTAGGGAAAGTCCCTAACAAAGCTCTAAGATTTTTTTTTACAATGAAAAGATAACAAGGGCCATTAACCTCTGATAAAGAAAAACATTTATCTTGTAAATAATTAAAAGAGAAACTTTTAAAAATAAAGTCTAAACTTTCTGACAAGGAGTTTTTTATACTCAATATGACCAAATCCCTATTAAAGCTCCTAAAAAGTTAAACAATGACTTGCTCCCAGTATAGAACTAACTGTCCTGCCTGACCTGTGGTGGCGCAGTGGGATAAAGCATCGACCTGGAAGTGCTGAGGTCGCCAGTTCGAAACCCTGGGCTTGCCTGGTCAAGGTACATATGGGAGTTGATGCTTCCTGCTCCTCCCCCCTTCTCTCTCTCTGTCTCTCCCTCTCCTCTCTAAAATGAATAAATAAAAATAAATTAATTTAAAAAAAAGGACTACATCCTTTGGGAAAAAAAAGAAAAAGAACTAACTGTCCTTATATGCAGGAACTGCTATCCTCCTTCAAGGACTCTGAATGTTCTATTTCAAAAAACCTGACCAGGTGATGGTGCAGTGGATGGAGCATTGGATTGGGATACAGAGGACCCAGGTTTGAGACTCCAAGGTTGCCAGTTTGAGTGCAGACTCATCCAGTTTGAGCAAAACTCACAAGCTTGGACCAAAGGTCACTGGCTGAGCAAGAGGTCACTCGGTCTGCTGAAGGCTCATGGTCAAGGCACATATGAGAAAGCAATCAACGAACAACTAAGGTGTCTCAATGAAAAACTAATGATTGATGCTTCTCATCTCTCCCCATTCCTGTCTGCCTGTCCATATCTATCACTCTCTCTGACTCTCTCTCTGTCTGTAAAAATAAATAAGTAAATAAAAATAAAATAGTTACAATTTATGACTTAGTAGGAGAATCAGACTCATATTCAAGCTAATCAAAATACTAACATTAACCCTTTTGTTAATATTACAAAAATAAACATTTTAGACACAGACAGTTTGCTAATTTACAACACCAAAGTAGGCAAATTTTAGGGGTGAGGATTTACTTTTATCTCCACAGATATGGGAGACCAGTAGATACCTTCCTGAAGATTGAAGCCACGGCATGAGGCAGAAATAGAAGAAAGGGAGATTTGGCAACCAAAAAAAAAACTTACCCAGAAGGCAAAAAATGTCTTAGACTTCAAAAACATCTTTGACTTTGTTTCTAGCAATACTAGCTATTGTGTCTATAAGCTGTTGTGTTTATAACAATAAGCAGAACTAACTATTCTTACTAAATTTATATTACTTCACAAGCAATGTTGAATAGTCTGACATAATATCAAAATTATGTAAATCAACCTTTAGAAAAAATTTGTCAGAAATATCCCTAATCTTTAATAATCCATTATATAGATGACATACTGATAGCTCGTGAAAATAATAATAAACTTTCAGTCATCTTTAAAGATGCTTCTGAAACCTTAAATCAGTATAGTTTAATTATAGGTGAAGACAAAATTCAAACATCTTGTCCTTTTACATATTTAGGAAATATGATTAAAAATCAAAGAATTATTTCTCAAAAGGTTAATTTATGAACTAACTCCTTGAATACCTTAAATAACTTTTAAAAGCTATTAGGTGATGTTGATTGGTTAAGACCCTCTCTAGGAATCCCTTCTTATGCACTAAAAATTTTATTCAATATTCTTCAAGGAGATTCTGATTTAAACAGTCCTAGACATTTAACAGAAATGGCAAAACAAGAGTTATCACTTTTTGAAAAAATTATGCATACCACTTATTTAGATCGGATTGATATACATCAACCTATTCAATTAATTATTTTTCCCTCAGAACACTCTTCTTCTAGCATCATATAACAAGAAAATAAGATATTAGAATGGCAATTTCTGCCACGTAAAACTCAAAAGAAATTATGTATTTACTTAGAGAAAATCTGTACTTTAATTACTAAAAGTAGACTTGGGATAAGAAAACTAACTAGAAATAATTGTACCTTTGACATGTAATCAAACTTCGAACAACTAGAAGTTAAATATTGATTGGCAAATTGCATTAGCTGATTATTTTAATATTGTAAATAATCAATATCCTACAAATAAAAGAATTCAATTTCTAAAAAGAACACAATAGATTTTGCGAACTAAAATATTGGCTCAGCCAATTCAAAAAGCTTCTACTTTTTATACTGATGCAAATAAATTAGGTATTACTAGATATACTAGACCAGTGACAAAAATAATAAAGACTCTATACACATCAGTCCAAAAGGCAGAATTATCTACTGTATTATTACTTCTTAATAACTTTTCTTGTCCTATTAACATTGTTACTGATTCACAATATGTTGAACATATAGGTAAACTTATAGAAACTGTGTACATTTCAAATGATGGTTCTGAATTACACCAATTGTTTCAAGAGTTACAACTTTTATTGTAGGAACTGAATTCACCTATCTATATAACTCACATTCATTCTCATACAGCTTTACCGGGACTATGTCTGCTGCAAATAATAAAATTGATCAACTACTCATTGGATCAATGGAGATAGCTACTAAATTTTATGCAGATCTCATGCAAATAAAAAAGGCTTAATGCAAAAATTTCAAATAACCAGACAAGAAGATCAAAATATTGTTAGAAAATGTCCTCAGTGCAGTATTATAAACACTCTTCCATTATCAGGAGGAATGAATCCTAGAGGATAACACAGTAATGACTTGTGGCAAATAGATATTACTCATATTTCTTCTTTTGGAAAACTATCCTATGTACACTGTTCTATTGATACTTATTCTTCCTTTTGATATGCCACACCTTTGCCTAGAGAAAAGGCTGATTATTTCATTCAACATCTTATTAAAGCTGTTAATGTTATGGGCATTCCTAAAGCAATTAAAACTGACAATGGTCCAGCCTATACATCTTCTAAGCTTCAACAACTCTTAGCATTTTAGAATATTAAACATACTACTAGAATTCCATACAATACACAAGTACAAGTGATTATTGAGCACAGTGATCACACTTTAAAAAATATGTTAATTAAACAAAAGGGGGGAAGAGGGAGGAGGTTATCTCCTAGACTTATGTTACATAAAGCTTTATTTAATTTAAATTTTTAAATATAGGGGAAGGTAATTAAGCTGCTGCAGACAGACATTGGACAAAAAATAATAGTTCTAAGATTAATCAAACTGTGCATTATAAAAATGAAATGGATCAATAGGAACCTGGTGTATTACAATATTGAGAAAGAGGATTTGCTTGTGTCATTGCAGAATCTGGTGAAGTTCTTTGGATTCCTGCTTGCAGAATTAAACTAACAACATGAATAAGAACAATAGATTCTTTCCATATCCACCCATTGCTGAGATATAAGAAATGAACTTTGGAAGAAAAACCTTAAAGGTGCCACTGCTTGGTACTGAAAAGGTTAAAATACCAAGTTGGGGTCAACTTGAAAAGCTGACCCTTAAGGGTAAAAAAGAATGCTACAAGCTACTAGAAAAGAAGAAAATGTTACTACTCTGTTTTTAACAATGATTGCTTTGCTAACAATTCCGGTAAGTAGAGCTGAAAATTTTAGTTATTGGGCATATGTCCTTAATCCTTCATTAAATAGAGCTATTTATTGGGAAGATAGGGCTGTTCCTATTTTTTTTTTTTTTTTACTTTTTTTTTTTACAGAGACAGAGATAGTCAGAGAGAGGGACAGACAGACAGGAACAAAGAGAGATGAGAAGCATCAATCATTAGCTTTTTGCTGCAACACCTTAGTTGTTCATTGACTGCCCTCTCACATGCGCCCTGACCACGGGGCCACAGCAGACCAAGCAACCCCCTGATTGAGCCAGTGACCCCAGGTCCAAGCTGGTGAGCTTTTGCTCAAACCAGACGAGCCTGCACTCAAGCTGGTGATCTTGGGGTCTCAAATCTGGCTTCTCAGCATCCCACTCCGATGCTCCATCCACTGTGCCACTGCCTGATCAGGCAATTTCTGTTAATGACTCTAATTGGCTCCCTGAACCTTTTGATGATAGAGATCCCTTAGTACCTTTGGAAGAAGGCATAAAATTAGAAAATTATACAACAGGAGTTGAGAGATTACCTATTTGTATAGAACGTGAGCCACATTGTTTAAAAATAGAAGCTCAAACTTGGCTCTCTATTGTAAAAGATAATAGTAAAGGAGAAGGAAAATAACGTTTGTTTCTGTTACAATGATATGGATTTAAAGGTAATACATCTAAACGTGATCCAAAACCTCCACCTGATTTACCACCCTGTCAAACTGCAATTGTTAATCAGCTAAGTGAATGGGTACATTAGGAAAATTGCAGAGGAAAAACTGCTTGGGTTTTACTTAATATTTCCTATGAAAACGTTATATTTTAGAGCCCTCATGGTTCTGCCTGAGTTAAAGGTCAGGGTGCTAATCTAAGGTGGAATAAGAACAATGGTTAAATTATAGCAGATGGTCAAGGTAATCATACTATCATATGGCATGGAGGAGGGATGTCACCTCAAGCTCCACATATAAAATTTGGCCCTATACAATATCATTTGTGGAAAGTCACCATGGCACTTAAACATATGTCAGTGTGGAACAGAGAAATCTAGAGAGATTATCCTTCTAATCATACTATGTTAACCTTTAAGAAGAATGAGACACATTTTATATCTGCTTGTATTAGATAGCCTATATTTATTATAGGTTAAACCAAATAGACAGCTGAAAATTACTCAATCACTTGCAATAAGTGTACTTTTTTTTTTTTCTTTTTCTGAAGCTGGAAACGGGAGAGACAGTCAGACAGACTCCCGCATGTGCCCGACCGGGATCTACCCGGCACGCCCACCAGGGGGTGACGCTCTGTTGTGACCAGAGCCACTCTAGCACCTGGGGCAGAGGCCAAGGAGCCATCCCCAGCGCCCGGGCCATCTTTGCTCCAATGGAGCCTCGCTGCGGGAGGGGAAGAGAGAGACAGAGAGGAAGGAGAGGGGGAGGGGTGGAGAAGCAAATGGGCGCTTCTCCTGTGTGCCCTGGCCAGAAATCGAACCCGGGACTTCTGCACGCCAGGCCGATGCTCTAAAACTGAGCCAACCGGCCAGGGCCAATAAGTGTACTTTTTATACATGTATTAACTCTTCTATTACTTTTAATAAAAAATAGTCAAAGTCTACACATTTTAAGAACCCAATCAGGAAGGAGTCTGGATTCCAGTACAGATGCATCAGATGTGGCAGGGTTCCCCTTCCATGATGCTGTTACAACATCTTATTAAGTCCTTGAAGCAAACCAAGAGACTGGTTGGATTGATCATTGCCATCATTATGGGACTAATAGCTATAACCACCACAGCTGCTGTATCTGGAGTTGCATTGCATCAAAGTATACAGACTGTAGACTTTGTGCAAAAATGGCATGAAGATTCTGAACAACTGTGGACTTCTCGGCAATGTATAGATAACATTAATGCTAAAGTTAATAATTTAGAACAGTCTGTGATTATGTTAGGAGATCAAATTGTTAGCCTGCAAAGACAAATTAAGCTAAAATGTGATTGAAATGTAACTACTTTTTGTGTTACCCCTATTCCTTGGAATCATACTTATTTCCCTTAGGAAAATGTTAAAAAGCATTTGTAAAATCATGGAAACCTAACTATGGAAACTTTAGATTTGCAAAAGCATATTGATGCTACTTTTAAGTATCAGTTGAAATTGATTGATGGAGAAAATTTACTAACTGCTATTTCTGATAAAATCAGTAACTTGTCTCCTCTAAAACAATTTAAGATTTTTAGAGGAACAGTAGGAGGCATTGTACTAATCATTTGTTTTATATTTCTTTTAGTATATATAGTTAGGAAAAGAGACAAATGGTGACAAATTAAAATAGAGCAGTAATCTGCCATGTTATCTCTTGTGCTGCATAAGGTGTAAGCTAAATAAAAGGCAATGTAGTTTTGATCTGTCATTCAGCTATAGAAATTAGAAAGAAAATGTATTATAAGTTTTTTGATAGAAACATCAGCTACTAAAACTAAGCATTTTGGAAAGGACTTGCACCTCCCTCACTCTCATGGCTATAAATAAATCTGGTTGGCCCTTAAGATGGCTGCTTAGTCCATGATGGGTAAGATTTCTGATGGCAGGAACAACCTAGGACAGGCACAGTCGAAGGGGGGCAATCAGGAGAAGATTTAAGAACTAATAAATGTGAGGCTCAAACCCTCATCCTGGAGAATGCAAGAGACTGCTAGCCTGAAGTAGTGGTCATCATCCACTGCCCAGGCCACCTAGAGAAAAGGACTCCATAAAAACTTTAGAAAAACTAAACAGCTAATAATAGTATTAATAAGGTAGCCCTAAAACAAATAGGGTTTTTAGGAAATTTTAGTAACTTTAATAGAACTATTGTCACCAAAGGTTTTTGTAACCAATTAGAAAAAGATTTTGCAACAAAGGGATGATTATGTATAAGTAGAATTAAGTAGAATAGACAATGTAGGCTAAATAAAAAAAGAAAAAAGGGGGATATGTAGGAGACGACTCTGCACTAGTATATATGGCAGTTAACTGCAGAGAAAGGTTTAATAGGAGACAGAAATCTTAGAGTGTGTTGGCCATAGAGAGACACTGGCCTGGGTTGCTCAAGTGCATGTGCACAGGATTCTTGGAGGAATGCCTGTAAGTACCAAATGTCCTTTGTGATTGATAAGCTCTGAGACTCTGACTCCTCTTGTGTCCTTGTTCATGAAAAGTAACAATGGATGTGCAGGGTTGGGGATGAAACGGATGGAAAAAATGGCTTGTGCAACTTTCTAGTTTTAACTGCTGAGCTATGACTTTTGGAACTTAATAAATATACAGAAGTGTTGTTTCTCAGGGCTGGATCCACCTAAGAGTTTCAGTTCTCTGCATGTTGTACATATCATATCATTCAGTGTGTCTGTTGCTTTGCAAGTCCTGACAGTAAAAAAAATTGTAACAGACACTAACACATTATCTCATTCAATTATCATAATCCTGTGTGAGAGGTATAGCCACTGGTCAGGTGAGAGGGAATGCTGTAACTTGGGATGAGACTCTATCCACATGTGGAGGTAGAAAGTTGGAGGGGGAAAGTTAGAATGTTTGCATTAGATACTCAACAGTTCTGAGAAGGAAGATTTTAAACCTCCAAGACTTGTTCTTTGAGATTCATTTTATTAAAAATTTTCAGGGTGGATCAGATATTACTGAACAAGATCCATTCCAGGAAAGAATACACTATGCTCTTAAGATAAAATAAAATAATCATAAGTATAGAAAGGGAAGATATATTAAAAAATTTAAATAGCTTAGGCCCTGACCAGTTAATTCAGATGGTAAGAGCATCATCCCAAAATACCAAGATTGCAGGATCAATCCCCAGTCAGGGCACATATGGAAAGCAATCAATGAATGCACAACTAAGGCACAACTAAATAGAACAACAAATGAATGTTCTCTCTCTTCCTCTCTCTCTCTCTAAAAGCAATCAAACCTGACCTGTGGTAGCACAGTGGATAAAGTGTCAACCCAGGATGCTGAGGTTGCCAGTTCAAAACCATGAGGTCACTTGTTCTGAGGGCAGGCTTGCCAGTGTGGGATTGCTGGCTTGAATGGGTGGACATGGCATGGCCCTGGTCAAGGCCCATAGGATAAGCTCAATGTACAAGTAAACTGGAAACAACTATAAATTGATGTTTCTCATCTTCTCTCTCCCTTTCTGTCTCTCTCACTCTCAAAATTAAAAAAAAAGTTATTAAAAAATAAAAGCAATCAATAAAAATAGTAAAAATAAAGTAAATTTAAAAGCTAACAATAGAAAAACTGGCAAATAATCTGAACAGGCACTTCACAAAAATCAAAGTTCCCGATAGCATACTCAACCCCATTAGTCATCAGGGAAATGCAAAATATACTACCTCATAGTTAACATTGAGAAGTCTGATAATACAAAGTGCTGGTGAGGAACTAGGAGAATGGAGATATGAGGATATATGGCTGGTGGGAGGAGATATTGGTACAACCACTTTGGAAAATTGCATATCTTCTAAAATAAAAGGTAAGCTGACCCTACAACTCATTTATTCCTGTATTTCTAGTTATAAACCCTAGAGAAATTCATGCCCATACACACTGAGTTACAGGCAAAAAAAATGTTCAAAGCAGCATTATTTGTAATGGACCCACTGGGAACAATTTAAGCACCCATCATCAGGAGAATAAATAAATACTTTGTGGTGTTTTCATGCAATATAATACCTTGCAGTACTGAAGTGACTCAACCACAGTTACATCATAGACACATTTTTTAAGCATCTTCTGTTAAAAATGACAGATAATAAGATTTTAGAATTAAGATGGGCCCTGGCCAGTGGCTCAGTGGATAAGGCAACAGCCCCACACATGGACATCCCAGGTTCAATTCTCAGTCAGGGCACAAAGGAGAAGCGACCACCTGCTTCTATCCCCTTACTTCTCCCCCTTCTCTCCCTCTTTCTTTTCCACAGCCAGTGGCAGTTCAAATGTGGTCCAGGGTGCTGAGGTTAGCTCTGTTGAAGCACATCAGCCTCGGGTGCTAAAAACGCTTCATTCGAACATTGGCTCCAGATGGGGCTTGCCAGGCGGATCCCCCTCCAGGTGCACACAGTAGTCTGCCTCACTATCTCCCCTCCTCTCACCTAAAAAAAGAGTTAAGATGGCATTAGAACAATCTTCTTTGTTATATACCACTTTCCAATTTCTCAACTTAAAAGCTAATTAAGACATAGAAAAATATAAAAACTTAGAACCTTTCAGAAAAAGTGACAAATTGTTGACAGGGGTCTAGAAGGAATTTTCCTCATGACATGCCAGTGGGTTTGGACAAAGTCACATGGTCAGTAGCCCATATATGCTTTACCTTCTAAACTGGCCCAGGACCTCCAGACAGGAAGTAGGTAGGTGAAAGATTGCACCTTCTCTCACAGTTTGGGGTTGCTCAGCCAGAAAACAGGGCAGCACCTTCTATTCCACAGGTATAGCTTTAGGACAGTGATGGACAATCTTTTGAGCTTGGTATGTCAAAATTCACCAAAAACCTGAGCATAACTCAGGTGGTGTGTCACTTCAAGAAAAACCCCCATAATTTTGCAATATTTATAGTTTAAATAATAGAAATGTATAATTGTAATATATAACTGTATTTAATAAACCAAAAACTAATTATTTAACTTACCTGCTTAGTGACTTCTTTGTTCATCTGTCAGTCAGTTTCCTTTGTTGGTCTTAATATTATTTAACTTGTGTGGGGTGCCGTGAACTAAGATAAGTGAGGGGGAGCAGGAGTTATTTAACTAACCTGCCTATTAGTGACTTTTTTGTTGCTGAATTTTATTGGCTAAATCTTCAATTGAAGGTTGGTATTTTGTACACTTCAAACCCAAGCAAGCACTACTAACTTCATCTGTCAATCTGTTTCTTTTGATGGTTTTGATATTATTTAACACTGAGAATAAGGTCTCACAAAAGTATGTAGAGGGAAAAATTGTGAGTAAAGCCATTGCTATATATTTCAGGGTGGTAAAAGTGTCTGGTAATTGGTTCCAGGCACTCCAAATTTCCTGTTCGTAGTGGCACTCCTCTTGATTCAGTCCAAGCGGCACCTTTCCAGGTTCTCAAGCTTTGACCTCAAGTTGACAAACCTGAGCCCAGATGCTGTCTTGAAATTCTGCAAATTGCATCTTATGTAAATTAACATGGCTGTCGCTGTTTCTAATAGTGAAAAATGCCACCCATAGCACAGACCCTCACCTCTCCCAGCCTCCCCCTCACTTATCTCAGTAATGATGGTCAATCAGAAATCCACAACACCCTAGAACAGTAGATTGAATGATGGTTGCTGTGGTTATGTGGTTGCTGGTAATGGGTGATCACAGGGCCGCCAGAGATGCAACTTCCGTGGAATTCCACTGCTTCCTGCTCCACCAGCTGGAAGTGAGGTCAAAGATCCCTAAACAGCCTAACCAGAAGTCCCAGAATGAGACGCTCTGTGCCGGAGTTCTGTTGTTTTGGCCTACAGACTTCCAGCACAGAGTGTCTACACTACAGCAAATGTTTTATCCTTGGCTCCTGCACCTGGCTGTGCAGGAGCCAAGGATGAAACATTCTTCCTGGCATGCCGCCCCATACATCTCTGGTATGCAGCTGCTTGCAGCCACATCATCAAAAATGTCTATGTGTGTCAGTGCTGACACGCATGTCATAGGTTTGCCATCATGGCTTTAGGAAGTGGTCACTTCGTCAGCCTCAGCCTTCCCATTAGGATGATTCTGCCCACTTCAATCTAGAGACTAACAGCACCTGAGGGGCAGAGAGCAGGGTGGGACTGGTGAGGGGGGCTTTCTGGAAGGTGTGCTTGCCTAATGTGCAAATGATATAGATGGAAAGAGTATAGTTTTATTTAGTTTTATCTTATATACTATAGATTGTAGACAAGTCCTGCCAGGGGTGAGGACGATGGAGACACAAAGACCCGACTCTGGGGACCAGATTCAGTGATGCAGATCTACTTTACTCAGGAAGTAAGCAAGCTTATATAGGTGGATTCAGCCTAAAGGGTGTTTAGGCATATTCCTCAAAGCCAATGGCTGAAAAGATTAGGAAGCTGTGTGGTTGGTGCTAAGTCACTTCCTTAAAGTGGGCAAGCTCCCTTCTTGGGTGTGCCGAGGAGGGTTCTTGGAGCTGGAGTATTCTCACAGCATTGCATCAGCCACAGCTGCTAGAAATGCACTTTGCACTCCACCCACATCTCCCCTTTCTCTTTTAATTAAGGCCAATTGGACTTGATGAATGACAGCTTGCTGTTGTAGCTTCTGAATGCTACGCATTATGCAACGGAACCCTAGTAGAACTAAAACAACTATAATACCTATTATACTATATGCTAATAGATTAGCTGGATTAAACAATGAAGCAAGCTTCTGTAATGTTTGACTAGTTAGAAAATAGAATGGGGGTCTTAAACAGGGGATTCCTCCTAAGGTTGGGGAATTTCCCTCCCATTGTGTTACAGAGACCTTCTAGGTGCTGCTAAACATAGTCCATTTTCATTGTAAAAAATGGATGTAGGTCCATGCACACCCCGTTCTCACAAAGGTCCCAATGTCCAAACACAGAATGGATGGCTTGCCATGGGCTGTGTACTACATATGGTTGCAAGGCACATGACACAAATTACAACATGACAAATCATACAACTTTAACAATTACAAAGGTACATTTCACCAGTCTCTGAGCACTTTTCCAAAAGCACAAAATGTCCTCAGCCTTTTTTATAGCCATGAAAAAAGCTTCCTGGGACAGGGGAAGGGCCTCCAGCAAAGCCATCCCCCATCCCCATCAGGGTATTTCACATTGTCCAAAATCCATAAGTCTATCCAACAAAGGAGCCAATGCTCACTCCAGTCATAGTCCAGGAAATCAGTCCATGCACATGAGGCATCAGCCAGCCCCCTCATTCCTGCCATCCTGGCAGGTCTTGTACTGTCCCAAAGAGGAGCATGCGGCAATGGCAGTCAGCATTTTTATCTCTTCTCTAGAGAGCATGATGGCACCCACTCCTATGTCCCAAAATGTCAGTGAACCCACCAGTGGCTTAGCAGTCACTCCCTGCCATTCCAGCGGCCACTCAGTGATGCAAGCCTGGCTTCCATTCATCCTCCCATGGTAGCTGCCGTTGTTTAACTTCTTGAGTCTGCAAACTGCAACTCTGGCCCAATTCTCCTCTTCCTCCAAAGATGAACTGAAAATGCCAGCTCGCACTGCTGGGCTCAAGCCCTGGGCTGTTGCCTCCTGTGTCTGGGAGTCAGCAGTTACTATAGCACACATAAACAAGAACAGAGTACCAGGGCCTGGGGGCCCATCAGGCGTCATTCTATGGGCCTGCCCCGCCAAAGCCTCCACATAGCCCCAGGTGATGGGACTTGCATGCTTGCCATGAGATCTTCTTCTGGAGTTCTGAGGACCTCTTCCCCTCAGGCATAGTTGGTGTGGAGAATTTCAGGGCTGTGGCTTTGAACAGGTGAAGACTGAACCACTTAGTGTGTGCCCAAGAAACCCTGTCAAGCAGGTTGAGGGGTTCCTGGGATCCAAATTGGCTGAAAAACACAAGCATAACCTCTCTCTTGTGTTAGAAGAGGGTGTGATCCCCACCACTGTGCCATTGCTGGGTCCTCTGGGCATCATTTTAGAGAGAGGGGTGGGGAAGAGAGAGAGCGAGAGATACAGAAAAATAGACAAGACAGACAGAAAGAAAAGAGGCACATGGGGACGTATGGCTGGCCCATGGGACTGCAGCAGGAACACGTGTTGGAGCTAAAGCTGCAGTAGAAAATGGAGTCTGAGGGGCTGGGGTGGGGCATTGAGCCCTTGTAGGGAATGTGGATGTAGTGACTTCCGCTTTTTCTGGCCGCAGAGCTGATGGCGCAGTTAGCAATTCGGTTGGTTTTGTTTCTGCGTGCTCAGCTGCAAATCCATCAAACTTGGTGGCTAAACTACTTTCCTCCTCAGTGGAGAGGGGCGAATAGGAAGGTAGGGGCTTCTCAGAGAGACAGGTAGCCTGTAATATCTTTGGCACCGGCGGAAGGTCCCCAGGAGGAGCACTGGTCAAGGTCAAGCAGGCGTGTATTGCCAATAAGGCAGGAGTGAGGCTGAGAGGGAAGGCCCATCCCTATGTACCTCAGCTGAACAAACACATCGGAGAGCTTGGGCCCAAGAATCAGGGTCCCAGAGTGGCATGTCCTCAATCCAAGGATTGAGACCAGAAAAATCTCCCAGTAAGTACAAAGATCCTTTTCACAAACTTCAACTCGCCTACTCTGCAATAGGGCATGCAGGGTTCAAGCCTGTGGGGCTTGAGAGTGGGGGAGAAGGTTTCCCATTGCAGAGGGTCACTCACCCATCCCTTGGATGCCGGTTAGGTCCCTTCCCCATGTTTGGGTGCCAGTTGTGGACAAGTCCTTCCGGGGGTGAGGACAACGGAGACGCAAAGACCCAACTCCGAGGACCAGGTTCAGTGATGCAGATCCGCTTTATTTAGGAAGTAAGCTAGACTATATAGATGAGTTCAGCCTATAGGGTGTTATAGCGTGTTTCTCAAAGCCAATGGCTAAAAAGATCAGGGAGCTGTGTGGTTGGCGCTAAGGCACTTCCTTAAAACGGGCGAGCTCCCTTCCTGGGTGTGCCCAGGAGGGTTCTGGGAGCTGGAGTATTCTCACAGCATTGCATCAGCCACAGCTGCTAGGAGTGCACTCTGCACTCCATGTACAATAGATATATGAATGCATTGTAGTAATTAAATTGTATTAACTTGGTTGGAGAGTCTTTGGCTTTCAGTAGGGGAGTACAATGCATTTATAATTATTCTGGCAAGTTTGGTCTTATTTTTATGTTTTGACTTTATTTTCATTTTCAGTCTACACTTTCTCTTTTCTGTGTTTCTTTAGTGTTTTGTCTTCTGTGATATGCACAATGATTTGATTTTATTTTCTGTGAGTTGGAAGAAATATAGCTTATTTTAATTCTTTTGACACCTTTAAAATTGTTTAAAAACTTTCTTGAACCCACGCTTCTCTAACTATCAGATCCCAAATAAGTTTATAATTTTTGCCTCCTTACAAGATAAGGTGAGGAGGCCATGGTTGGTTAGCTCAGTTGGTTAGAGCATCATCCTGAACTGTCAAGGTTGCAGGTTCCATTCCTGGTCAGGGCACACAGAAAGCAATGAGTGAATGCACAAGTAAATGGAACAATGAATGAATGCTTCTCTCTCTCTCTCTCTCCCCCACATCCCCTCCTTTTCTGTCTTTCTAAAATCAATCAATTCAAAAAATAATATGGGGCATTTTTCAGTTCTTTACTTCCATGCCTCTCCATTAAAGGCTCAGGTTATCATTCTCTTTTAAAAAACAAAATAGATCTCTTTTTTTGAAAAATTGGTTTTGAATTTGTCATTCAAGTTTTCACTATGTTTATGATAACTATTTATATTGATTTCTCTCTGTTTAAGTGGTTTTTATGTGTACTTCATGTTTCAGTTACTATGGCTGCATAAATTGCCCCAAAACATAATGGTTTAAAACAATAATCTCATTATCTCTTGCTGTTTCTATGCAATTTAGACAGGGTACAGGCAGAGTGGCTTGTCTCTATATTATCTGAGACCTCAGTAGGAAGACTCAAAAGCTCCAGCTTGGCTTTAATCAGCTGAAAGCTTGTTTACCTATAGTTGGTGCTGGCTGTCAGTTAGCTGGGGGCCCTGGCTGGGGCTATTAACCAGTACCCCACACATGAACTCTCGTGTAGCCTGGCTTTCCTCACCATATAGCAAGGTAGTAGAGACTGAGTTTCAAGGTCATGTTTCACAGAGACAGACAGAGAAAAAGAGAGAGAGAGAGAGAACCAGGTGGAAGCCATATTGCTTTTTATGTCTAAACTTCAGAAATCATTGTCACTTCTGCTGCATTTGATTGTGACAGTTACAAAGTTCTGCCCAGATTTAATGAAAGCATGTCAACTTCACTTTGTAATATCTACATTTGGGATGTTCACACATACACATGTGTATGTGAACATATTTTTAATCTAACAATAAAAGGCCTTTAAAAGTGAGAGGCAATGAGCATTTATTTGAGATAAAAAAGAAGAGTCATTCAGGAAGCATTAAATCAGGCAGAAACCCAAGTAATGTTTCAATGATTAGACAAAGGCAATCAGTATTTATGAGAAAGGAAAGGGAAACAATTACACTTATAGAAGAAAGACATATCTATGGTGAAGATAATATAACACAGAGACACTAATTCTAAAAATATTTTTAATTTTCAGTCTGATAGTCATCAGTTTAGTAGTCATGATACTTGTTTAGTCATTCTTGCCAATAGTTCTTTGGGACACAAGGTTGATTTAGACCCAGTCCAAAGTTTATTTTGCCCTGTTTTAACAATCACAAAGTTTGAGGCATAAGACATGCAAGGAAGTTCCACTGGGATGGCAGCTTTTACTCCATTTTAAAGTGGTTTTATTTATTATATATTTTTAAATAATATACATACAAACATATATATAATATTTAGGTGTGGTCACCATTGAAAAATACACTGCATTTCCTTAAAGTCTTTTTTGTGGCAGAGACAGAGAGAGTCAGAGAGAGGGACAGATAGGGACAGAGAGACAGGAAGGGGAGAGATGAGAAACAACAATTCTTTGTTTCGGTTTTTTAGCTGTCCATTGGTTTCTCATATGTGCCTTGACTGGGGGCTACAGCAGAGCGAGTAACCCCTTGCTCAAGCCAGCAACCTTGGGCTCAAGCTGGTGAGCCTTGCTCAAACCCGATGAGCTCGTACTCAAGCTGGATTTCAAACCTGGGTCCTCCACATCCCAGTTCGATGCTCTATCCACTCACCACCACCTGGTCAGGCTCCTTAAAGTCTTGATTTTGATTTCTGTTTTAGGCAGTTAGAGTATATATTTGAGTAACTGTTTCCAGAAAATTGCATGAGTGGATAATTAAAAGCATCCATAAAATCTTAATGTGTAACATGTAAAACTGCTATAGTCTTTCTTATTTTAAAAATGATAAAAGTAATATAATTAAATAATTACATTAAATGTTTAAATTAAACCATATTAGCATTGCCCAAAAAAGCTCTTAAAGGTAATAAAAATCTTTACTAGTTTCACCTAGCATATATTTTTATTATTCTAAAATGGGATCACACTATCCATATTGTTATTTAACATGCTTGATGGAAGTTGGTTCCCTTTCTACTCCACTTTTGTAAGTTATCCGTGCTTCCTCCTGTCAATCAACAATAGTGTGACCAGCTGGATCTGCTATATTCATCTGAAATGTTATGATGCCTCCATCCTTGAATAGCAAACAAACTGTGTAGGATATACTTGGGTCACATCTTTCCCAGTACAATGATGAGTCTAACCAACAGCAGAAATGTTTAGGGACCTACAAAAATTCAGTCCAGTGGACATTCAAGTGACTTCTCCCCTCACTGTAAAAGAAGCTAGTTTTGTCTCCATTTGCACACTGATTTCAACATTTCTTATCTATAAATGTGCCTGTTCTTTGCATTCATCTCTGAATTGGTTGTAGTATTTTACTTGATCCCTAAGTCATAATTAATTAAATAAAATATTTAATGTGTTCTCTTTGTATTTGTAAAGAGGCAGGATTTTACAGATTTTTTATACTATCATTTAACAGTTTCTTCTTGAAAAGTTGAGCAATGCTGTATTTAGCACTGTTTATTAGAACATAGCTGGCATGGTATAATGCTGCTTATGAACAATAGAATTAAAATATAAAGTATAATTAGAACTACATTTAACATTCTTATGAGAAAAAAACTAAAAAAGGTAATCAAAGTGTTAGAATGCTTGATATTTTTTTATTATTATGTTTTCCAAAATATTTTTAAAATGGGGTGATGATACCTTGATTACAGAAATCCAGTGAAGCAAAAGTCTAAGCTTTTGTTTAATGAATGGAGTAATGATGGTTTTGTGGTTCTTTTTTTTTCCCCTGAAGCTGGAAACGGGGAGGCAGTCAGACAGACTCCTGCATGTGCCCCACCGGGATCCACCCGGCATGCCCACCAGGGAGCGATGCTCTGCCCATCTTGGGGCGTCGCTCTGACGCAATCAGAGCCATTCTAGCGCCTGAGGCAAAGGCCACAGAGCCATCCTCAGCTCCCGGGCAAACTTTGCTCTTGTGGAGCCTTGGCTGCGGGAGGAGAAGAGAGAGACAGAGAGGAAGGAGAGGGGGAGGGGAGGAGAAGCAGATGGGCGCTTCTCCTGTGTGCCCTGACCGGGAATGGAACTCAGGACTCCTGCACGCCAGGCTGACTCTCTACCACTGAGCCAACCAGCCAGGGCCAGTTTTATGGTTCTTGAAGAGCTGGAGAGGGGATCTTGTGCTCTGCATGACCCATGGGGTCAGTGGCAAGTTCTGCTGGGGAGTGAGGGGAGAAGGAGGCATTATTATAGTAGTAATAGAAATAATAATCTTGAAATATTGAGCATTTTCAGTGTTCCAGGAATTGTGCTAAGCAATTCCTAATTTAACTCTAACAACAACTCTTTGAAGTAAGTACTATCAGTATTCCCGTTTTACACATGAGGAAACTAAGGGAGTTAGAAAACTTAGGAGGTGAGTCATTTGCCCAACTAGTATGTGGTAAAGTGGGAATTGAAACTCAGGGTAACTTCCTTGCTATCCTGAGAAACACTGTAAAGGAAGTCCTGGGCCCCACTCTGTAAAATCACCTTACTACTGAATCCATTGCACTGTGACTTGCTGGTTATATTCCTAGCAGGAACTGCAAACTTTAGGTTGTTATCTTCAGGTTGGCATTTTATCTCAGCCACTAAAACAGCTGGGTGAAGTGGGCTTCACTTTCCTCACCTCTTAAATGTTCATCTGGCAGCACACATCGTTTATTATGACAACATTGAATTCACCTGAATCCTGGGCCCCCAAAAAGCAGTGATGATTAAGAAATTCCCCCACAACTTTAAGTCAGGGGGAAAGAGCCACCTTGCTCTCGCATTAACCAAGAAAATAAACCATCTGCGTCCTTTCTATTACCATAAGACTCGCTGATACCTCCCTTCTTTACCTGCCTCTATAAACCTCAGGCTCCCTTCCTTTTCTTAGAGACCTTCCTCATTAATGAGCATTCTCCATATAGGAATTTTTGAATGAAACCTCCTTCACCATCTGGTGCCTTTTGCTTTTACAATAACCAAAGGTTGCTGTAAGTATCAATTAGGTGGGCATCCACAGTCCCAGGTTCCAGCCTTGGCTCACTCGCATTGGACAGGCATCAGGTCGTGGTGGAGGGCTTGCCGAGGGCCGCTTGCCTGCAGGTGTGAGTGGCAACGCAGTCCCTTCTTCTTGGTGCCGGAAGGCGTGGTCGAGCAAGCAGCTGCAGCTGTGTGCGCAGCCACCAGGGGGCGGCGGCTCCGTGGAGGAGGGCGCTCACCTCCGTGCACCTAGCTTTTGCAGAGCCTTTACACAACACTTTGGAAGGAGCCATCACGCGGGGCTTTCAGCCCTCCAGCGCTTTCCCCATTTTCTTCTACTGATTTCCCCTGCTCCTCATTCTTCCCAGGGCCGTCTGCGTGCTTCTGCACCTGTGCAGACTTCCTCTGCTGATACTCCTCATAAGACTAGTGTGAGCTGAGTGAAGGGTACAGATCTCAAAAGCCAGCCTCCAGCTTCTGGGCCACTAGTGCTTATCTGTGGACAAAGTCCCTTCCCCTCTTGCGCCTCTCCTGCGCACTTCTCCATGGGGAGCAGAGGCATAAAGTAAGAGCCCCAAGAATGCTGCTTGGGTGCAGCACTTAACCAGTCACACCCATCAGACATTTGAAACACCGCATTATTCCCTTAAAGTGGGCAAAAGAACTGTTTCCTCGTGTGGAAACAGAATCCCTGAGGAGAAGTGATTAGCCTCCAGTCGCACAGCTAGTAAATGGTGGAATATGACAGAAGCTCAGTTCTTCAGACCCCAAAGCCAGAGCCCTTGAGGTGACAGGCAAAGTTAAACTTGGGCTGCTTCAGCAGAAAGGAGCCCAAGGCATCTCTCAGAACAGAGACCAAAATGCAGAGACTTAAAGGTTTGAGCTTTAAATTTTGACATAATAAAATAATCACATTTGCTTTTTAATTTTTTTTAATTTATTTTTTTAGAAAGGAGAGAAAGAGGGGGAGAGAGAGAAGGGGGGAGGAGCAGGAAGCATCAACTCCCATATGTGCCTTGACCAGGCAAGCCCAGGGTTTTGAACCGGCGTCCTCAGCATTTCCAAGTTGACGCTTTATCCACTGCGCCACCACAGGTCAGGCCACATTTGCTTTTTTAATGTGTATAGAACATATACACATTAAAAAAGCAAATATAAATAGAAAAAGCCAAATTGTCCACAATGGCTGCCTCTGGTGGTTGGAGTAGCAGTAATGGAAAGAGGATTTTTATTTTCTCTGTATTGTTAAAATTATTTGTTCTTAGCATGCGTAAACCAGAAAGAAGATAAATGATTCCATATTTCTGTTTGACAAAAAATAATATGTCCTCTTTAAAGAACTGGAAAACACAAAAGAAAATAAATTTCATTGCCAATGATTTTTCCCCCCATAGATATGGGTGTTTTTATTTCCAGTCAGCTTCTTTCTCTGCAAAATATAAATAACAGTATTAAGCCTGACCAGGTGGTGGCGCAATGGATAGAGCGTCGGACTGGGATGCAGAAGGACCCAGGTTAGAGACCCTGAGGTCGCCAGCTTGAGCGCGGGCTCATCTGGCTTGAGCAAAGAGCTCACCAGCTTGGACCCAAGGTCGCTGACTCCAGCAGGGGTTTACTCTGTCTGCTGGAGGCCCACGGTCAAGGCACATGTGAGAAAGCAATCAATGAACAACTAAGAAGTCGCAACACGCAACGAGAAACTGGTGATTGATGCTTCTCATCTCTCTCCGTTCCTGTCTGTCTGTCCCTGTCTATCTCTGCCTCTGTAAAAAACAAAAAACAAAAAAAAACCCAGTATTAATTGTACAGGAATGTTGTAAAGGTTGAGTTGCAGTACTTCAGCCTACTGGGAAGTATGGTGTCACATGGAAAAAACCTACTCAAGAGTTATGTCAGAGAAATGGCGGTGTGAGAGATACTCCCAGTCTCTCCCCTTGAAATTTCAACAAATTCAACAACACAGAGAAAAAAACCCTTAGAAGCAACCAAAATTTACACATATCAGAGAAAGATATGATTGGGTGAAAAAGTGGCTGAATATATAAGACGGAGGATGGGGCATTTCACTTTCTGCACTGATCTGAGGTAGGGGCACTTTTTGCTTGGAACCAGGCAAAGAGTGTTGTAAAATACTGCAATTCGCAGGTTACATAGAGACACCAGGCAGGTTACAGAAGAAATTTGAGAAGTTTTATTAATTAGCCAACTAGCTACACAGGGCACGATTCCAAATCGTGTAAGCCCTCTCACTGTTCTAGACCTTTTGTACAAAAGCAAGTACTGGTTGGGGTGGGTAAGGAGGAAGCATGGTACAATAGTCAATTGTCAATTACTAACAAGCTTACAACATCTATTTAAAGCATCTATTAAAATGAAAAAAAAAAAAACATTCTTATACTACAAAATAACACAGTAGTGATAAATGTTTTACATACCTGGCAAAGACATTCCCAAATCTTCTAGTGTCTACCCCCCATCCCTGTTGCCACAGTGAAATGGTTACCTTAGGATAAGGAGAGAGGCCAAATGAAAATACCTTTGCTGAAAGTATTGGGGCTAACTTATTAGAAAACCTACTAAGCTAGTTCCCGCTTATTTAGTTTACAAGTTTTTATACATATGACGGATTTCAAGAGGGACGATTACTAGAAAGCATATAAAATGTTACAGAATGTAGATTTTTCAAGCAAGGGGAGTGGTCTCATGATCCCTTTGTCTAGAGCAGGGGTAGTCAACCTTTTTATACCTACCTCCCACTTTTATACCTCTGTTAGTAGTAAAATTTTCTAACTGCCCACTAGTTCCACAGTAATGGTGATTTATAAAGTAGAGAAGTAACTTTACTTTATAAATTTATAAAGCAGAGTTACAGCAACTTAAAGCATATACTAATAATTACTTATCAAGTAGTTTTTTTGTTTTTTTTTTTTTTTTCTGAAGCTGGAAACGGGGAGAGACAGTCAGACTCCTGCATGCGCCCGACTGGGATCCACCCGGCACGCCCACCAGGGGGCGACGCTCTGCCCACCAGGGGGCGATGCTCTGCCCCTCCGGGGTGTCTCTCTGTCGCGACCAGAGCCACTCTAGCACCTGGGGCAGAGGCCAAGGAGCCATCCCCAGCGCCCGGGCCATCTCTGCTCCAATGGAGCCTCGCTGCGGGAGGGTTAGAGACAGACAGAGAGGAAGGAGAGGGGGAGGGGTGGAGAAGCAGATGGGCGCTTCTCCTGTGTGCCCCAGCTGGGAATCGAACCCGGGACTTCTGCACGCCAGGCCAACGCTCTACCACTGAGCCAACCGGCCAGGGCCACCAAGTAGTTTATGTAAGATTTTTGCTAAGTTTGGCAAAATAAATCTTTATAAAACAACTTACTATAGTTAAATCTATATTTTTATTTATACTTTGGTTGCTTTGCTACTGCCCACCATAAAATCTGGAATGCCCACTAGTGGGTGGTAGGGACCAGGTTGACTACCACTGGTCTAGAGGTATATCTCACTCTCAGGAATCCCAGAGGGCAGGGTGAGTTAGAATGTAGGAACTCTTAATTAAGATATGTATAAATTGTCTTTTCTAGAGGCTTTTAAGTGAAGTAAAGGGATTCTTTTTTTTATTGTTAAATGTCATGCAGTGACATTGATAAATCAGGGTACATATGTTGAGAGAAAACATCTCCAGATTACTTTGACATTTGATTAGCTGTATACCCCTCACCCAAAGTCAAATTGTCTTCTGTCACCTTCTATCTGATTTTCTTTGTGTCCCTCCTCTCCCCTCACCCCCTCTCTCTCCTTCCTCGCTCCATCCTTCCCCACACCCTGCCCCCCGTTACCATCACATTCTTGTCCATGTCTCTGAGTCTCATTCTTATGTCCCAACTATGTATGGATTCATAAAATTCTTAGTTTTTTTCTGATTTACTTATTTTACTTCATATAATGTTATCTAGGTCCATCCATGTTATTGTAAATGATCCGATGTCATCATTTCTTATGGCTGAGTAGTATTCCATAGTATATATGTACCAAAGCTATTTCATTCACTCGTGCTCTGATGCATACTTGGGCTGTTTCCAGATCTTTGCTATTGTGAACAATGCTGTTATAAACATGGAGGTGCATTTCTCCTTCTGGAACTGTTCTATGATGTCCTTGGGATATATTCCTAAAAGTGGGATGGCTGGGTCAAAAGGCAGTTTGATTTTCAATTTTTTTAGGAATCTCCATACTGTTTTCCACAGAGGCTGCATCAGTCTGCATTCTCACCAGCAGTGCAGGAGGGTTCCCTTTTCTCCACATCCTCGCCAGCACTTATTCTGTGTTGTTTTGTTGATGAACACCATTCTGACTGGTGTGAGGTGATATCTCATTGTAGTTTTGATTTCCATTTCTCTAATGATTAGTGATGTTGAGCATTTTTTCATATGCCTATTTGCCATCTGTATGTCCTCTTTGGAGAAGTGTCTATTCATTTTTTTCCCATTTTTTGATTAAAGTGTTTGTCTTCCTGGTGTTGAAATTTACAAGTTCTTTATAAATTTTGATTATTACCCCCTTATCAGACGTATTGTCAAATATGTTCTCCTATTGTGTAGTTTGTCTTTTTATTTTTTTCTTATTGTCTTTAGCTGTGCAAAAGCTTTTTAGTTTGATCTAGTCCCATCCGTGGAGATAAATCAGCAAATATATTGCTCCAAGGGATGTTGGAGAGCTTACTGCCTATGTTTTCTTCTAAGATGCTTATGGTTTCACGACTTACATTTAAGTATTCTATCCATTTTGAGTTTATTTTTGTGAATGGTGTAAGTCGGTGGTCTAGTTTCATTTTTTTGCACATAGCTGTCCAATTTTCCCAACACCATTTATTAAAGAGGCTGTCTTTACTCCATTGTATGCCCTTACCTCCTTTGTCAAATATCAGTTGTCCATAAAGCTGTGGGTTTATTTCTGTGTTCTCTGTTCTGTTCCATTGATCTATATGACTGTTCTTATGCCAGTACCAGGCTGTTTTGAGTACAGTTGCCTTGTAGCATAACTTGATATCAGAAAGTGTGATACCTCCCACTTTATTCTTCTTTTTTAAGATTGCTGAGGCTATTCATGGTTTTGTTTTGTTTGGGGGTTTTTTTGGTTCCATATAAATTTTTTGAATATGTGATCTGGTCTAGAGGTATACGTCACTCTCGGGAATCCTGGAAGGGAGGGTGAGTTAGAATGTAGGAATTCTTAATTAAGATACATATAAATTGTTTTTTCTAGAGACTTTTAAGAGAAGTGAAGGGATTCTTAGATAAGTTCTATTTTCCTTGCTCTGTAGTTTAATTATGATTTATCTGACTCAGTTGTCCTTGCAAGCCAAGAAGCTCCTGCATTCTTCTCCTTCCATTCTCCACAGAAAAGATGAGACAAGAAGCCTGACCTTTTATCTTTAAAATGGCATTGCCAATACTAAATTTTACTGTTCTTTTGCACCTTATCACAAGAGGAGAGACTAAATTAGTGAAGATAGAGATAAGTTAGGGTGGGCGCCAAAACAAACAAACAAAAAAACACATCGGCTCTGCCTGAGATCATGGACACTAGGCACACTCATGAGTGGTAGGATCCACCTAAAATTATCAGCACAGGATGCCTGCATGGACTGGTGCAGCATCTTTGTGTATTCCCAACTCCACGATTACTGGTGCAGCACTAGAAGCTCCACCTAGCATCACCAGCATGGGGAGTGAGTGTGCACATATGAAGTCCAAGGTGCGTAGCCCAAGATTAACAGCGTTGGGCACCTGCGTGAACACCAGCACCTTTGGGCACTCCTGGCTGTATGATTTTCAGTGCAGGGTGTGTGGGGACCAGATGCTTAGCCTGAGATTATCAATGCTAGGCAACAGTGTGGGCAGCAGTGTTTTAGGGAACTCCCAGCTCCACAATCCCCAGCAAAAGTCATGTGCAGAGACCTGGGTGCTTAGTCTGAGATTGTAAGTGCTGGAAACTTATGGGGGCACCAGCATGTTTGGGCATTCCCGGCTCCACGATTTCCAGCACTAGATGCATGTACAAGCCAAGACCATTGGCCTGAGAATGCCCATACTGGGTGCCTTAATGGCTACTGCACTGTCTGTGTGCATGGCTGAAGTAGTGAGAGTGGATACACACACATGGCATGTTGTGGGCTACCAAGCAGCACAAGTGAGAGAAGCCTGTATATATTAAAAACACAGCACACTGAAGCATGCCAGATATGTCTGCAGTCCCATAGAATTTTGCCTGTGTTTAACAAAGAGGAACTTGGCTTTTGGTCTATGTCCTGCCCTTCCAGCTTGTGCTGATGGCTCTAGCTCCCACTGCCTTCCCCAGAACTGTACTTTGGGTAGTGCTGGAGGGGAAACCTGGCTGTGCATAGATTTCCTTGCTGTGAGGATAGTGGCTGAGGTAGATCGCACAGCTAAGTCTCCAGGCTGCTAGCTCCAGAGGGAGAAACATGCAAAGAGGTGCCTGGAAAACTGAGAATGCCATTACTAGAGCCCCATAATTGCAAAGCCTTAACAAGACTTGCCTGCCAACAGGCCTGAGGCTCAGCCTATGTCATTGCCAAAATGACACACCAGCAGACCTCTGCCCAAGAGCCCCACAGAGGCAAAACTCATAGTACAGCATTACTTGCCAAAAAAAGAAAAAAGATACCCTCAAAACCAGAAAAAAATTACATTTTTTAATGCTTTTTGTCATTTTTACCTCTTTCCATTTTCTTTTTTTATTATTTTATTTTAGAACTACATTATCCATAGTTCCTACATTTTTTATTCTTGTTTTCTGTGAGGGTTTTATTTCAGAAATCTTCCTGTTTTTCTTTCTTCATTTTCTTTCTCTTTGTATTGTATTCAGGTTTATGTCCTTTCCTTTTATTCACCCTTCTTGTTTTTCCTCCTTTATGTTCTTCTTTTTCTTCTTTTACTTTTTTTGCTCTCATCTGATTATTTATTATCAAATTATTATATTTTGGACTCATATATTTCTTTGTGGCACTTTGCTTGTTTTTTTACTTCATTTTTTTTTTATTTTGTCATCTCTCCTCAGTTCCTATTCCTTGTTAGCTTTTGTTCCACTTGTTATTATAGAATTTTCATTTTTTACTGTATTTTTTAACTTTTACTTAACTTTCTTAATTATCTCTTATTAGTGTTATTTACAATACCTCTGTCAAATGCTATTAAGGAAAAAGAAATAAAATATCATGGATACAAAAGACAGAGATGTAGCTCAGATAGATGATGAAAAATCTCTAGAAAAATAAATTTAATTATGTGGAAAATTTGGAGGTAAATGACAGGGAATTCAAAATTGCAGTCCTAGAAATACTCAGTGAAATACAGATAGCTCCAAAAGGCAATGTAGTGAGCTCAAAGAGCAATTTATTGAACAAAAAGAATACTTCATAAAGGAAATTAAAACTGTGAAAAGGAACCAAACAGAGATAAAAAACTCAATACATGAACTGAAAAATGAGGTGACAAGCTTAACTAATAGAATAGGCCAGATATAAGAGAGAATTAGTGACATAGAATACAGGTTACAAGATATACTACAACCTGACCTGTGGTGGCACAGTGGATAAAGTGTCAACCTGGAAACGCTGAGGATGTCGGTTCAAAACCCTGGGCTTGCCTGGTCAAGGCAGATATGGGAGTTGATAATTTCTGCTCCTCCCCCTTCTCTCTCTCTCTCTCCCTCCTCTCTATAATGGATAAATAAAATCTTAAAAAAAGAGATACTACAGAGAGAAGAAGAGAGAGACTTTCAAATTTAAAAAAATGAGAAAGCCCTACAAAAATTATCTGACTCCATCAGAAAAAGCAATATAAGAATAATGGGTATATCAGAAGGAGAAGAGAGAGAAAAAAGAATGGAGAACATATTCAAACAAATAATCTCTGAGAATTTTTTAAGCATTTGAAAAAATTAGAGCCTCAAATTTAAGAAGCAAACAGACCAAATTACTTTAACCCAAACAGACCTACTCCAAGACACATTGTAATAAAATTATCACAAATCAATGACAAAGAAAAAATCCTCAAGGCAGCCAGAAATAAAATACAAATATAAAGAAAGGCCATTGAGGTTATCACCAGATTACTCAGCAGAAACTCTGCAAGCCAGAAGAGAGTGGACCCAACATCTAAAGTACTGAAAGAGAGGAACTTCCAGCCAAGAATACTATATTCATCAAAGCTTTCCTTTAAATATGAAGTGAAAATAAAAACATTCACAGATATAAAAAAGATAAGAAAATTTATCACCAGAAAACCTGCACTTCAGAAAATACAAAAGGGGGTGATCCGACCATATACAAAGAACAAAACAAAACAAAATCACAAGTAAAAGCTCCAACAAGAACACAATAAAAACAAAATTAGTCTATGACAACAAAAACACAAAAGGGGAAAGGACAAAAATTAGCAGTAACAAAGGAGGATGGAATGCTAAAGCACTTCTGAAATAATGGACTACAATGAATATGATATATATTCTTTAAATTACCTAATGGCAACCACCCTTAAAAATACCACTACAGAAACAAGGCTAAAAAAAGAAGAAACAGAGGAAAGAAGTGTAGAATACAGCCAAAGAACAACAAATGACATAAAAACATAAGAAAAGAACCAAACAAGAAATACAGCTATTCAGAAAGCATTATATAAATGGAAATAGGAGACCTTCAAGTGTCAATAATTACATTAAATGTGAATAGATTGAATTCACCAATAAAAAGACACAGAGTAGCAGAGTGAATTAAAAAAGAAAGTCCAACTCTATTCTGCCTTCAAGAAACACATCTAAGCAACAAAAATGAAAACAGACTCAAAGTAAAAGGCTGGAAAATGATTCTCCAAGCAAATAATATCCAAAAATAAGCAGATGTAGCCACATTTATATCTAACAATGCTGACTACAAGACATCAAAGGTAATCAGAGACAAAGATGGTCATTTAATATAATAAAGGGGACATTGAATCAAGAAGATATAACACTTCTTAATTATATATGCACCAAACCAAGGAGCACCAAAGTATATAACCATCTACTCACTGATCTAAAAATAAAAACCAACAAAATTACAATCATACTTGGAGACCTCAATACACCACTGATGGCTCTACATCATTCATTCAAACAGAAAATCAATAAAGAAATATTGGCCTGAAACAAAACACTAGAACAATTGGATATGATAGACAGCTAGAAGACATTTGATTCCAAGATGTTAGTGTATATATTTTCCTCCAGTGTACATGGAACATTCTCAAGAATTGAGCATATGTTGGGCCACAAAACTAAATTCAACAAATTCAGAAAGATTGAAATTATACCAAACATATTGCTTGACCATAAAGCTTTGAAAATAGAATTCCACTGCAAAATTGAAGTAAACAAACTCACAAAAATGTGAAAATTAAACAACATACTTCTAAAATATGAGTGGGTCAAAGAAGAAATAAAAGCAGAGATCAAGCTTGGCCAGGCGGTGGTGCAGTGGATAGAGCATTGGACTGGGATGCAGAGGACCCAGGTTTGAGACCCTGAGGTTGCCAGCTTGAGTGCAGGCTCATCTGGTTTGAGCAAAGCTCACCATCTTGGACCCAAGGTTGCTGGCTCAAGCAAGGGGTTACTCAGTCTGCTAAAGGCCCGTGGTCAAGGTACATATGAGAAAGCAATCATTGAACAACTAAGGTGTTGCAACACGCAATGAAAAACTAATGATTGGTGCTTTTCATCTCTTTGTTCCTGTCTGTCTGTCCCTGTCTATCTCTCTCTCTGACTCTCTCTGTCTCTGTAGAAAAAGAAAAAGCAGAGATCAAAAGATATATTCAGAGAAATGAAAATGACAATATGACACATCAGAATCTCTGGGATTCAGCAAAAGCAGCAATAAAAGGGAAGTTTATACCACTACAGGCTTATATGAACAAACAAGAGAGAGCCCAAGTAAATGACTTAATATCACATCTTAAGAAACTAGAAAAAGAAGAACAAAGGCAACCGCAAACCAGCAGAAGAAAGGAAATAATAAAAATCAGAGCAGAAATAAATAAAATAGATAACAGAAAAACTATTAAAAAATCAATAAAATAAAGAGCTGGTTCTTTGTAAAGGTCAAAAAAATTGACAAACACTTGGCAAGACTTACTACAGAAAAACGAGAAAGCACTCATATAAACATAACCTAAAATGAAAGAAGAGAAATCCCCACAGATATCATAGATATAGAAAGAATTATTGTAGAATACTATGAAAAACTATATGCCACCAAATTTAACAATCCAGAAGAAATGGATAAATTCCTAGAACAATACAATCTTCCTACTGAGTCAAGAAGAAGTCAATAGCCTAAACAGACCCATAAACTGGGAGGAAATAGAAACAACTATCAAAAACCTACCAAAGAATAAAAGTCCAGGGCCAGAGGGCTATACTAGTGAATTCTATCAAACATTTAAAGATTTGTTTTCTATTTTACTCAAAGAATTCCGAAAAATTAAAGAAAAAGCAATACTTCCAAACACATTTTATGAGGCCAACATAACCCTCAAACCAAGACCTGGCAAGGCAATACAAAAGCAGAAAACTACAGATCAATATCCCTAATGAATACAGATGCAAAAATTTTAAGCAAAATACTAGCCAACTGAATACAACAACACGTTAAAAAAATAATTTACCATGATCAAGTGGGATTCATTCCAGAATCACAAGGATTGTTCAACATAGTAAAACAGTTAACGTAATACAACATGTTAGCAAAACAAAGAACAAAAACCATATGATCCTATTAATAAATGCAGAAAAGGCATTCTATGAAATACAACATCATTTTATATTTAAAACACTAAAGAAGTGGGTATGGAAGGAAAATATATCAACATAATAAAGGCCATTTATGACAAACCATCAGATGACATTATATTAAATGGCAAAAAACTGAAAACTTTTCCTCTAAAATCAGGAATAAGACAAGGTTGCCCACTCTCTCCACTCCTATTCAATGTAGTGCTGGAAGTTCCAGCCAGATTAATCAGACAAGAGATATAAATAAAAAAATTTCATATTTGGAAAGAGAAACTAAAGGTTTCACTTTTTGTGGATAATATAGTCCTGTACATAGAAACTCCAAAGAATCCACAGAAAGACTATTAGAAACAATAAACCAATACAGTAAGGTCTCAGGGTACAAAATTAATGTACAGAAGTCAATTGCTGTCTTATATGCCAACATACACAATGCAAAAAGACACAATGATATAAAAATATTTCTTGTTCTTGGATAGGAAGAATCAATATAGTTAAAATGACCATATTACCCAAAGAACTGTACAAAATTTATGCGATTGCAATAAAAATTCCAATGTTATTCTTAAAAAAAGTGAAACAAAAAATATCAGGTTAATATGGAACCATAAAACACCTTGAGTAGCCAAAGTAACCTTAAGGAAAAAAAAATAAAGGTGGGGGCATTTACAATACCTAACTTCAAATTATACTACAGAGCCATGATAAGCAAAACAGCATGATATTGGTAGAAATAGACAGTCCAATGAAACAGATTAGAGAACTCAAAAATAAGACCACATATATATGGTCAAATCATCATTGATAAAGGTGCCAAAAACACCCCATGGGAAAATAAAGCCTCTTTAATAAAGGTGCTGGGAAAACTGGAAAGCCATGTGTAAAAGAATGAAATGACTATAGTTTGTCTCCTTGTACAAGAATTAATCCTAAATGGATTAAAGACCTAAATATAACATATGAAACAATAAAATACATAGAAGAGAACATAAGGTACTAAACTCATGGAACTTGGCTACATAGAACATTTTATGAATTTGACTCCAAAGGCAAGGGAAGTAAAGGCAAAGATAAAAAAATGGGACTACACCATACTAAGAAGCTTTTGCACAGGTAAAGAAACTGACAACAAAACAAACAGACAGCCAACTAAATGGGAGACATTTTCAAACAACAGCTCAGATAAGGGGCTAAAATCCAAAATATATAAAGGATTCACAAAACTCAACAAACAAGCAAACAATTCAATAAAAAGTAGGAAGAGGACATGAACAGACTCTTCTTCCAAGAAGAAATGCAAATGGCCAATAGATATATGAAAAAATTCTTATCTTTAGTAGGTATTAGAGAAATGCAAATCAAAACTACAATGAGATACCATCTCACACCTGCTAGATTAGCTTGTATCAACAAGACAGGTAACAACAAGTGTTGGAGAGGCTGTGGAGAAAAAGGAACCCTCATTCGTTGTTGATGGAAATGTAAAGTAGTAAAACCATTATGGAAGAAAGTATGTTAGTTCCTCAAAAAATTAAGAATAGAACTACCATATGACCAGCAATCCCTCTACTGGGTACCCTCAAATCTCCAAATCATTAGTATGTAAAGACACATGCAGCCCCATGTTCATTGCAGCATTGGTCACAGATGCCAAAACATGGAAACAACCAAAAAGCCCTACAATAGAAGATTGGATAAAGAAGATGTGGTACATATATACTGTGGAATACTACTCAGCCATAAGAAATGATGACATAGCATCATTTACAATAATGTGAATGGACCTTGATAACATTAGAATGAGTAAAATAAATACATCAGAAAACAGTACGAACTGTATGATTTCATACATAGGTAGGACACAAAATTGAGACTCATGAACATAGATAAGAGTGCAGTGGTTACCAGGGGGAAGAGAAAGAAGGAGAGGAAGGGGGTAGTGGGAGAAGAGGGGCATAAAGAAAACCAAATGAAGAGTGATAAAGGACATTTTGACTTTGGGTGATGAATACACATCCTGATCGAATTTCAAAATGATTTGGAGATGTTTTCTCTAAATTTATGTACTATAGTTGACCAATATCACCACATTAAAATTAATTTTTTAAATAAAACTATTAAAAAAGAATAAACCTATTTAAGACACAAGAAGAAGAGAGAGGGAGTCCCGCCAAGGGAGACAAAGAGGACCTCCTAAATTTTCTTTTCCTTTAGCTTGTATCATTAGAAGCAGAACAGAGGTAACAAGATTACAAGGGAAGGAGATCAGGTGACAAGGGGAAGAATGATTAATGGCCATTTTGCTGATATTGAGAAAGGGCTAAATTGATCAGAACATTCTTTTCTTTTGCTACTTAACAAGAAGAAAGGTAGGTGTAATCCAGAATCTCTAGGCTAATTTTCTAAAGTCATTTCACATGCATTGTTTTGTGTCTGCACAAAAGTCATCCACTCATACTTTCATGGTGTTTGAATCCAAGAGGCATTCACTCAGGGCTTTTAAAATAAAGTTTTGCCATCCAAGGCATAGAAAGTTCAAGGTTAAATGGGTGATTCCTTACATCTCCCCCTTTTTTGTTTTAGTAAAGATTAACAGAGTGGGAGATGGTTATATGGTTATAGTAGAAGGTAAAGAACAAGTGTAGAGAGATTAGAAGATAGCAGCGAAGTAGGAAGACACACAGACACCCAGCTCTCACCACCAAACTGGAATACAAATCAATTTAGGAAAAATCAGCATGTAAAACCAACTCTGGACTACAAGAACAGCTCTCAAAAACCAAGGAGCAAAGAAGCCACAACAAACCTGGTAGAGAGCACCTGAATCTCCCCTGTTTACAGGAATGGAGGGGAGGGGGAGGCTGAAAGCCCAGAGGGGATCACACCCCGAGGAAAAGAGCAGAAAATACTGCTCACAGCCACTTGCCTGCAACCAGGGAACAAGGTGTGTTGAAAAGACCAGCTTATCTCCCAAGTGGAAAGGACAGAGAGAGGGACAGAGGGACAGATTGTGAGGGGCTAGGAATGCAGGAGAGGAACTAAAAAAACTGGCTCATCCATGCTGGAGGTGGCCATAGCTGGGGGAGGGACTGAACCTTTCACAAAACAGTACTAAATTGCTTCTGAATCAGAGATCTCCAGACATCTCTCCAGCTCCAATCAGCACAACAAGACACAGCTGAAAACAAGAAGTAGGGAGGAGGGGCAGTAACTTATGTCTCCATGGAGATCTTAGATACACCTCCCCCTACTGAAGCTGAGAAAACACCCTGCCCCCAGAGAGATTAGTTGGTGGAAGAAGACTTCAGAGTCTCAGGTTACACCCATCCCATTCCTATATACAGTTTCAAGGAAGCCCCCTGCTGAGATCAATAAAAAAGACTATCACCTGTTAAGAAAACAAACAAAGCAAGACTTCAAAGCGGCCCAAATAAAAAAAGTGGATTAAAAATAATAGTTGATACCAACCCAAGAAGACCTAGAAATAACACAACTGAAAACTGGAGGCAGACAACACCAAGCCTAGACTCAACCAACTCTACAAATAAAACACCCAAACACAATGAGAACACAAAAAAGTGCAATCCAAATGAAACCACAAGAGATACCTTCAGGAGATGAACTGAGTGATAAGGAAATAATCAAACTACCAGATGCGGAGTTCAAAATAATGATTGTAAGGATGCTTAGGGATCTTAGAACAACAATGGATGGTCACTATGAACACCTAAATAAAGAAATAGCAAGTATAAAAAAGAATCAGTTGGAGATGACAAATACAATATCAGAAATAAAGACCACAATGGAAGGAATTAAAAACAGGATAGATAGAGCTGAGGATCGAATCAGCGAGTTGGAGGACAACTGGAATGAAGGCATGAAAGCAGAGAAGAAAAAAGAAAACAGACTCAAAAAGTCAGAGAAAACTCTTAGAGAGCTCTCTGACAACATGAAGAGAAATAACATCCGCATCATAGGGGTTCCTGAAGAAGAAGAAAAAGAACAAGGGATAGAGGATTTGTTCAATCATATCATAGCTGAAAACTTCCCTAAATTAATGCAAGAGAAACTCTCACAAATCCAAGAAGCACAGAGGACTCCATTAAAGAGAAACCCAAAGAAACCTACACCAAGACACATCATAATTAAAATACCAAAGCTAAGCGATAAAGAGAAAATATTAAAAGCTGCAAGAGAAAAAAAAGTTATCACCTACAAAGGAGCCCCCATAAGGATGACATCTGACTTCTCAACAGAAACACTTGAGGCCAGAAGGGAATGGCAAGAAATATTCAAAGTAATGCAGAACAAGAACCTACAACCAAGACTACTTTATCCAGCAAGGCTATCGTTTAAAATCGAAGGAGAAATAAAAAGCTTCCCAGACAAAAAACAACTCAAGGAATTCATTACAACCAAACCAATGCTGCAGGAAATATTAAGGGCCTGGTGTAAACAGATAGAGTGGGAAAAGAATACAGAAAAAAAAAAAAAGAAAAGGAATACACCTTTAAAGAAGAAAATGGCAATAAACAACTACATATCAATAATAACCTTAAATGTAAATGGATTAAATGATCCAATCAAAAGACATAGGGTAGCTGCATGGATAAGAAAACAGGACCCGTACATATGCTGTCTACAAGAGACACACCTTAGAACAAATATACACATAGATTGAAGGTAAAAGGATGGAAAAAAATATTTCATGCAAATGGAAATGAAAAAGAAGCTGGGGTAGCAATACTTATATCAGACAAAATGGACTTTAAAACAAAGGATATAGTAAAAGATAAAGAAAGCCACTACATAATGATAAAGGTAGTAATCCAACAGGAAGATATAACTATTATAAATATCTATGCACCTAATATAGGAGCACCTAAATATATAAAGCAGACTTTGATGGATTCAAAGGGCGAGATCAACAGCAATACTATAATAGTAGGGGATTTCAATACCCCACTAACATCACTAGATAGATCCTCAAGAAAGAAAATTAACAAAGAAACAGCAGACTTATTGGACACACTAGATCAACTCTATTTAATAGATATCTTCAGAAACTTTCACCCTAAAGCAGCAGAATATACATTCTTTTCAAGTGCTCATGGTACATTCTCTAGGATAGACCACATGTTAGGGCACAAAAGTGGTCTCAACAAATTTAAGAAGATTGAAATCATATCAAGCACTTTCTCCAATCACAACGGCATGAAACTAGAAATGAACCACAACAGAAAAGCTCAAAAATTCTCAAACACATGGAAACTAAATAGCAGGTTGTTAAATAATGAATGGATTAAAAATAAGATTAAATAAGAAATAAAAAAAATTCCTAGAAATGAATGACAATGAGCATAAAACAACTCAAAATTTATAGGACACAGCAAAAGCAGTACTGAGAGGAAAGTTCATAGCACTACAGGCACACTTTAAGAAGCTAGAAAAAGCTCAAATAAACAACTTAACCCTGCATCTAAAAGAACTAGAAAAAGAACAGCAAGTAAAGCCTAAATGTAGTAGAAGGAAGGAAATAATAAAGATCAGAGCAGAAATAAATGACATAGAGGCTAAAGAAACAATACAGAGGATCAATGAAACCAGGAGCTGGTTCTTTGAAAAGGTAAACAAGATTGATGAACCTTTAACTAGACTCACCAAGAAAAAGAGAGAGAGGACTCAAATAAATAAAATTAGAAATGAGAGAGGAGAAATAACAACTGACACAACAGAAATACAAAATACTGTAAGAAAATACTATGAAGAACTGTATGCCAAAAAAACTAGACAACCTAGATGAAATGGACAAATTCCTTGAAACATACAATCTTCCAAAAATCAATCTGGAAGAATCAGAAAACCTAAACAGACCGATTATACCAAATGAGATCGAAATAGGTATCAAAAAACTCCCAACAAAGAAAAGTCCAGGGCCCGATGGCTTCAAAATGGAATTCTATCAAATATTCAAAGAAGAACTAACTCCTATCCTTCTCAAACTATTTCAAAAAATTCAAGAGGAAGGAAGAATTCCAAGCTCCTTTTATGAGGCGAGCATAATTCTGATTCCAAAACCAGGCAAAGACAACACAAAGAAAGAAAATTATAGGCCAATATCTCTGATGAATATAGATGCTAAAATCCTCAACAAAATATTAGCAAACCAGATCCAACAATATATGGAAAAAATCATACACTATGATCAAGTGGGATTTATTCTGGGGAGGCAAGGCTGGTACAATATTCGTAAATCAATCAATGTGATTCATCACATAAACAAAAAGAAGGAGAAAAACCACATGATAATTTCAATAGATGCAGAAAAAGCATTAGATAAAATCCAGCACCCATTCATGATCAAAACTCTCAGCAAAGTGGGAATACAAGGAACATACCTCAAAATGATAAAAGCCATCTATGAGAAACCCACAGCCAACATCATACTCAATGGGCAAAAATTAAAAGCAATACCCTTAAGACTAGGAACAAGGCAGGGGTGCCCCCTTTCACCACTCTTATTTAACATAGTCCTGGAAGTCCTAGCCACAGCAATCATACAAGAAGAAGAAATAAAAGGCATTCAAGTTGGAAAAGAAGAAGTAAAACTATCATTATTTGCAGATGATATGATATTGTATATAGAAAACCCTAAAGTCTCAGTCAAAAAACTACTTGACCTGATAAATGAATTCAGCAAAGTGGCAGGATATAAAATCAATACTCAGAAATCAGAGGCATTTTTATATGCCAACAATGAACAGTCATAAAGAGAAATTAAGGAAACAATCCCCTTCACAATTACAACCAAAAAAATAAAGTACCTAGCAGCACATTTAACCAAGCAGACTAAAGACTTGTACTCGGAAAATTACAAAGCATTGATAAAAGAAATCAAGGAAGATACAAACAAGTGGAAACATATACCATGCTCATGGTTAGGAAGAATAAACATCATTAAAATGTCAATATTATTCAAAGCAATCTATAAATTCAATGCAATACCAATTAAAATACCAATGACATACTTCAAAGTATAGGTCACATATTCCAAAAATTTATATGGAACCAAAAAAGAACACAAATAGCCTCAGTAATCTTAAAAAAAAAAAAAAAAAAGAATAATGTGGGAGGTATCACACTTCCTGATATCAAGTTATACTACAAGGCCATTGTACTCAAAACAGCCTGGTACTGGCATAAGAACAGGCATATCAATCAATGGAACAGAACAGAACAGAGAACCCAGAAATAAACCCACAGCTCTATGGACAACTGATATTTGACAAAGGAGGTAAGGAATACAATGGAGTAAAGACAGCCTCTTTAACAAATGGTGTTGGGAAAATTGGACAGCTACGTGCAAAAAAATGAAACTAGATCACCAGCTTACACCACTCACAAAAATAAACTCAAAATGGATAAAAGACTTAAATGTAGGCCGTGAAACCATAAGCATCTTAGAAGAAAACATAGGCAGTAAGCTCTCCGACATAACTTGCAGCAATATATTTGCTGATTTATCGCTACGGGCAAGTGAAATAAAAAACAGGATAAACAAATGGGACTATTTCAAACTAAAAAGCTTTTGCACAGCTAAAGACAACAAGAACAAAATAAAAAGACAAACTACACAATGGGAGAACATATTTGAGAATACATCTGATAAGGGGTTAATAACCAAAATTTATAAGGAACTTGTAAATCTCAACACCAGGAAGACAAACAATCCAATCCAAAAAATGGGCAAAAGAAATGAATAGACACTTCTCCAAAGAGGACATACAGATGGCCAAAGGCATATGAAAAAATGCTCAACATCACTAATCATTAGAGAAATGCAAATTAAAACCACACTGAGATATCACCTCACACCAGTCAGAATGGCACTCATCAACAAAACAACACAGAATAAGTGTTGGCGAGGATGTGGAGAAAAGGGAACCCTCCTGCACTGCTGGTGGGAATGCAGACTGGTGCAGCCACTGTGGAAAACAGTATGGAGATTCCTCAAAAAACTAAAAATCGAACTGCCTTTTGACCCAGCTATCCCACTTTTAGGAATATACCCCAAGGACACCATAGAACGGCTCCAAAAGGAGAAATGCACCCCCATGTTTCTGGCAGCATTGTTCACAATAGCGAAGATCTGGAAACAGCCCAAGTGTCCATCAGAGGACGAGTGGATTAAAAAGCTTTGGTACATATATAATACTATGGAATACTACTCAGCCATAAGAAATGATGACATCGGATCATTTACAATAACATGGATGGACTTTGATAACATTATACGGAGTGAAATAATTAAATTAGAAAAAACTATGAACTATATGAATCCATGCATAGATGGGACATAAAAATGAGACTCAGAGACATGAACAAGAATGTGATGGCAACTGAGGTGGAGGGGTGGGGGGGAGGGGGAATAAGGCGAGGAAAAAGAGAGGGGTGGGGGGAGGGGAGGGGCACAAAGAAAACCAGATAGAAGGTGACAGAAGACAATTTGACTTTGGGGGAGGGGTATACACCACAATCATATGTCAAAATAATCTGGAGATGTTTTCTCTCAACATATATACCCTGATATATCAATGTCACTGCATTAAATTTAATAATAATAAAAAAGGAACAAGAGTAGAGAGAAACAGATTTTTAGGGGTTTACAGGCACTTCTGTATTTTGTAAAAGTTTTTTAGCACACCTGGTTTGATGTTTCAAAGTGTCCCAGGTGATGTCAGGCATTCCCCAAGTGCTTGGGCATGAGTTAGATGTCCTTCATTTTGGGGATTTATTTCTGGTGATGGATTCATTATTGGCTTCTTGATCTCTGGAACCAGACTGCTTTCTAGAGCCTGATGCCAATTCATGATGAAGCTTCAGGTTTCTTATTCCTCACTGGTATTCAAAGAGGACCTGTTAATCACAAAACTGGAACATACCCTCACCCCCAAGTTAGCATTTAATTGTATTCTGCCAATCAGTGCCATCTAATATCCTGGTACAACATAAAAGGCTTAGGTCATTGTTTGGCTGGTATAAAATGCCTCTTGTCTTCAATAAGTCCAGAGATAGAAATGTTAAAAAATTAGGAGTAAAACAAGCCTTATACAATTGATTTTGTTGGCTAAGTCTCTCCTCCTGACTCCCCCCCCCCCTTTTTTTTTTTTTTTTATTTTTCCGAAGCTGGAAACGGGGAGGCAGTCAGACAGACTCCCGCATGCACCCGACCCCGACCGGGATCCACCTGGTATGTCCACCAGGGGGCAATGTTCTGCCCCTCTGGGGCGTCGCTCTGTTGCATCCAGAGCCATTCTAGTGCCTGAGGCAGAGGCCACAGAGCCATCCCCAGCGCCTGGGCCATCTTTGCTCCAATGGAGCCTCGTCTGCGGGAGGGGAAGAGAGAGACAGAGAGTAGGGAGAGGGGGAGGGGTGGAGAAGCAGATGGGCACCTCTCCTGTGTGCCCTGGCCGGGAATCGAACTCGGGACTCCCGCACGCCAGGCCGACGCTCTACTGCTGAGCCAACTGGCCAGGGCTTTTTTGTTTTTTTAAGATAGAATTTTCAGGTGTGGTGAGAATGTTCAATACAGGCCTGTCCTGTTGGCTTATAAGGGAAACCTGTAACAATAGTCAATCAAACCCAGAAATCCTTTAAGCCACTTTGTTTTTGAAAGAAGGGATTTCTCTGAGTTTTTAGGGTTAACTAGTAGTCATTTTTTAAATGGAAGATATCCCAAGTATTTCACTAAAGATATAGAATCAGAGCTCAGCCTAGAGCATCAAGTATGTTATCTATGAATTGTATTAGAATGAAATATCTGAAAAATTTAGTACTATTTAAATAAGGTTGTAGTAGTATCTAAGACAAAAGTAAGACACTCTGTATATCCCTGGGTCATTACAGTTAATGTAACCTTGTAACCTTCCAAGGTGAAAACAAAGAGGTATTCCTGTTCTTTTATTTTAAACACATGCTCAAACAGGCATTATATGACTTTATTATTATTGAAAAATAGTCCATAGGAATAGCTGGTAATAGATTATGTAGATTTGGAACCACAAGATGTCTGGGAATAACTATCTTATTATAGCTTTGAGATTTTGTAAAAATCTATTTTACTGGAAATCTAGAATTACAAGGGCTTATACATAGAATTATAAATGCCTTTTTAAGTAATCTAGTACAATGGTATTAATTTCAGCTACTACTGCATCTGAATCTTGCCAATATCTGCACTAAGAAAGTTCCCAAAGTTTTATTGGAATCTCCTGCAACAAACCTTTAGTCTCAAGATTATTTTTCCTTCCTGGAAATTTCTTTAAAATTATTATTTCCCCAATTAGTGCAGTATTTGATTTATTTTTAAATACATTTTACACTTTTGAAAGATTTGTGGGCAATCATTGGTTTTAAGAAAAGTTTACCTTGTTAGGTTAACTAGAAAAAAACTTGATTAACAAAATATATTATATTGCCCCTTAATATTTGCTCATTGGAAACAGACAGGTTTTGATTTAACAATAATTGGTTGCTTACATATTCCTACCACTTGTACATAAGCTTTACTCTGAAGTGGGATGCAAATTAGTTGGGTAGGGTTAAGAACAGATAAAGTAATCCTCAGTAATTATAAAGGCCTTAGCAATTTTCCTTTGTATAATAATTTAAATTTCTCCTAAATTATAAGGAAAAAGAAAAATGTCCTTCTATAGTCCTTGATACAATAAGCAACTATATATATATTTATACAATTATATATATACAAATATATATATAATTATATATTATAAATATATATATATATATATTAAATCCATTTAAACTTCCTAAAATTTTAAGGTGACCTGTTTTTTTACAATATAAGACTCCTAGTTCGGTGCTCTACAATCCTGAGTCATATGTCCAGGCTTCCCACAGTTAAAACAGAATGACCCAGTCATCATTGCTGCAAAAGTTTGAGTGAGTAAATTCTGTCGTTTGCCTCCTAGATACCAGTAAATATATTATTTGCAATAAATCAGAATATCCAGGATTAAATATTCCAATAGTTAAATATTACCTTTTTTTGTGAATTCATCAGGGACCCCAATAAAATCGGAGAAATCTTTTATTTAGGTTAATTCTATTTTAAGGAACATATACAATTGCTGGTTCCTTTTTACCTAAAACCAGATTTTCCTCAAATAGAGTTGAGAGAATTCATGGATTATTCTTGTCTGAATTCCTTATTTTATTTTCCACTAAGTTAGTAAGATATGGAGGCAAAGATAGAAGAGAAAGGAAGAAGGGATGGGGAGTCCAATCAAGAAAGCTTAGATAAAAAAGAGGAGAAATTGTAGAAGAGAAATGTGAGGTTAGCATACAATAATTTAAAGGCCTTCATTACTTCAGAAACAGTCTCTAAAAATTTTTGGAAAGAATATCTGTGCTCCTCCCAGAAGCTTCTATTTCCAATCAATGTCTGTTTTTTTTTTTTCTTTTTTTTTTTTTTTTTTTTCATTTTTCTGAAGCTGGAAACAGGGAGAGACAGTCAGACAGACTCCCGCATGCGCCCGACCGGGATCCACCCGGCACGCCCACCATGGGGCGGCGCTCTGCCCACCAGGGGGCGATGCTCTGCCCATCCTGGGCGTCGCCATATTGCGACCAGAGCCACTCTAGCGCCTGGGGCAGAGGCCGAGGAGCCATCCCCAGCGCCCGGGCCATCTTTGCTCCAATGGAGCCTTGGCTGCGGGAGGGGAAGAGAGAGACAGAGAGGAAAGCGCGGCGGAGGGGTGGAGAAGCAAATGGGCGCTTCTCCTGTGTGCCCTGGCCGGGAATCGAACCCGGGTCCTCCGCACGCTAGGCCGACGCTCTACCGCTGAGCCAACCGGCCAGGGCCAATGTCTGTTTTACATTCATTTAATTTTAGAGCTGGTATTTTCTAATTAAACTCAGAAAAACAAAATCATTTTTGTGTGATCACAAGGTACCTACTTTGGGCCACTTCAAGTTGCAATTTTTTCACCTCAGTAGATACTTGCAAGTTAACCTGCAGGAATATTAATGGGGGACTGATGTTCTTGAGGCTTGTCAGACTTAAAGGTATGATTTCCCATGTTAATTTTAGTTTTCTTTGTAAAAGAGTCTGAACAAATTTCTAGGGATATTGTGTAGTGGGTTCAAGTGTGCTGCTTGTGGGTTTAGCTCCAAGGGAATTTTACCTCCCAAGCTATCTCAAATCCTCTTACATATCTCAGTTTCTCTCCCCAGCTTCCTAATACAGTCATGAGAACTTGTAGCGCTAGGTAACCAGCCTTTATATGCGTGTCCCTGGATGTGTCAATTATTTAATTACAGTTGAATTTGGAAGTTCCTATGGGGTGGCCTACAAGTCATGAGGGATTCCCTCTTGATACTACCCTCACAGAGATTCTTAAGTCATGTAAGAATACCCGAGATTTGGGCAGGAGGGAGGAAGAGCCTTTATCTTTAAAATCGAACGAGTTCAGGCTCTCATTTATCCAGAAAAGGTTTTCTTTATTCAGACTTACAGTTAAGTAGTTCCAGTTGAAAAAGGCCAAAATTTAAAACCAGCTATCTATTATTTATCTTCTGTTTTACATACAGTTTTAACACAAACAAGACAATTATGGTACAGAGACACAGGCATGACACATAAATAAATCTAATTAATTCTAATAGCAGAGTTGATACTTGCCCCAACTTCAAAGACAAAGAACACAGCATGGAAATGCCTCACAGGCTCCAAACCAAAAAACAAGTTTTGAATTCCATTCTATTAAAATTTAAATGACTGCTCCTTACATATTTCTATTTTAAGGCAATAGTGCAGGAATAAAACTATTTTATTTAGTTCACTATTAGAGCTGGCATTTCCTATTTTTACATAGAAGAACTTAATTCAGGCCTCAAGAAAATCACATTTTGGCTAATTTCAGTTGATATTATTTTATAGATTTATAAGCATAGGTCAACCAATTAGAATTTACCCTATGAGGACTATCCTTAAGAATAGTCAGGGTATAACCCATTTTGTTACAACATGAAATAAAAAACTAGACAGAAACCAGAATCAGACAAACCAGAGAGAAACCCAGGATTTCACTGCACAATCAGACCAGAAAGATGCCTGCCCAATTTTAGGGTGTTTTGTGACAGGGACACTGGAGGATGAAACTAATAAAATCTCCCTTAGAAAATACAGTCTTGGCAGCTGCTTGGAAAGTACTGTAGTCAGATCATCCAGGGTCCCTTAGTCTGGGACTAATTTCAAGGCAAAGAATAGGGAAGAAACAAGATGATAGTTCAGAGGATTATAGCTAAAATATTAAAGAATATCAGAAAAATTTAGAATTGTACAATTACAGGAGAGCTGTGGCTTTTAAAGTATTTGGGTCTCCTAACATTAATTCTTCTTAGAGACAATTTTTTATTAAGGACAAAGTATGACTCTTCCCAGTTTCTTGGGGGCAGAGGTAGAGGGTACGGGGAAGCCAAAGGCTCCTCAGGTGGCAAGGGAGGGGAAAAGATGTTTTGTCCTTTTTATTGGCCTCCTCAAATCTCACTGTTGCTGTAACTGACAGTTCAGGTTGACTAAGCTAAGATTTCTTTTTTACTTTCTGCCATGTTGTAAGAAGAGAAACAGTAACTCTTAATCCTCATTCAAACTGCTTTTTCAAAACTTTACCTTCTTGCTCCCATAATTCACAATCTAAGGTTCTTTCATCAGGGAGCCATGGGCAGTGTTCTTGTACAGCAGCATGGATCAAGTGTTGTAAATTCTAATGTAAATATGCTGCTGCTAGGTGAGCTCCTGACCCAGGAGAAAATCTCTCTCTGACCTACCTGCATTGGTCTCTTTCTCAAGGCAATTAGGGACTGTTCCTTACTGGAGATTTCCACAAGAAGAGGCTGCTAAACTATACTTCATGCACAGATTCCACATGATCACATCAGGGGTAACCAGTTATAGTACTTCAGCCTGCAGGCAACTACCGGTGTCACGTGGAAAAAGCCTACTCAAGACACAAACTTATGTCAAAAGGAAGAGGAGGAAGCCTGCCAATGGAGGCAAAGAGAACTTCCTGAATCTCCTTATCCCGGCTTAGCTTTTATTATAAGAAGCAGAACAGAGGTAACAGGATTACTAGAAAGGGAGATCAGGTGATAAAGGGAAAGACAGATTAATGGCCATTTTGCTAACATGGAGAAAGGACTAATTTGGTCAGAACATTTTATATATTGCTTCCTGATAGCTTTGTATCTTGTTTGGTTCTTCTCTTTTGTTTTTCTATCATTTGTTTTTGTTTGGTTGTATTCAGTACTTCTTTCCCCTATTCTTTTTTTAAACCATGTGTTTCTGTGGTAATTTTTTAGGGGTGGTTACCATTAGATAATAGAAAGAATACATATCATGTTCATTGTAGTACATGTCTCATGAGTTCTTCTGCACTCCATCCCTCCTTTGTTACTGTTAATCTTTGTCCTCTCCCCTTTTGTGTTTTTGTTGTCACAGATTGATCTTGTTTTTATTATGATCTTGATGGAACTTTTACATGTAGTTTTGTTTTGTTTTGTTCTTTGTATCTGGTCAGAAAACCCCCTTTAGTATTTCCTGAAGTGGGGGTTTTCTGGTAATAAATTTCCTCATCTTTTCTGTATCTGTAAATGTTTTTATTTCTTTTTTGTATTTGAAGGATAGCCTTGATGGATATAGTATTCTTGGCTGGAAGTTCCTTTCTTTCAGGACTTTAAATATTGAAGTCCACTCTCTTCTGGCTTGTAGAGTTTCTTCTGAGAAATCTTATGATACTTTAATTGGCCTTCCTTTAGATATTGTATTCTTCTTTCCCTGGTTGCCTTGAGAATGTTTTCTTTGTCATTGGTTTGTGATAATTTTATTATGATGTGCCTTGGAGTGTTTTTTTGGGTTAAAATAAATCAGTATCCTGTTTGCTTCTTGAATTTGAGGCTTTAATTATTTTCACAGGATTAGGAAGTTCTCATCTATCATTTGTTTGAATATGTTTTTCATTCTACTTTCTCTCTCTTCCCCTTCTGATATACACATTATTCCTATGTTGCTCTTTCTGATGAAGTCAGACAATTCCTGTAGGCCTCTCTCATTTTTTTAAATTCATGAGTCTCTCTCCTCTTCACTCTGTAGTGTCTCTAGTTGCCTGTCTTTTATGTCACTAATTCTCTCCTCTATCTGGCCTGTTCTATTAACTAAGTTTGTTACCTTGTTTTTCAGTTCATGAATTGAGTATTTTATCTCTGTTTGATTCATTTTCAAAGTTTTAGGTTTTTTGGTGATGTATTCTTTTTTTCATTGAATTTGTTTTTGAGCTCCCTAAATTGCCTTTCTGTGCTTTCTTGTATTTCCTGAGAATTTTTAGGACTTCAATTTTAAATTCTCTGTCATTTAACTCCAATGCTTCCAAGAAATTGAAATCTTTTTTGAAATTTTTTGATAATTTTTTTTCTCATCTATCTGAGCTACATCTTTGTCTTTTGTATCCATAATATTTAATTTATTTTTTCTTAATGGCATTTGTGAGTGTTATTGTTAATAACACTAATAAAAGATGATTTTAAAATGAGAAAATACAGTGAAAAAAGTAAAAATTCTATTGTGCTAAATGGAACAAAAACTACTTAGAATGGAGAGCCTGGGTTAAGGGGAAATGACAAAGAGATAAAACAAAAAGTAAAAACACACAAAATGCCACAAAAATTTGAATCAAGAATAAAATGATTTGGTTGTAAATGACGATTGAATAAGAGAAAAAGTAAAAGAAAAAAGAATAAAAGAAAAAAATTGAAAAAATACAGTGAAAAATAAAAATTCTTCATGTTAAGTGGAACAAAAATTATATAGAATGGAGAGCCAGAGTTGAGGCAAAATGACAAAGAGATAAGAAGTGAAGTAAAAAGCACATGAAATGCCACAAAGAAAAAAATTTGAATCTAGAATAAAGTAATTTGTTTGTGAATGACAATCAAATGAGAGAAAAGATAAAAGAGAAAACAAGAATCAAGAAGAAAATAAAGAGTTACAGTTTTTGGAATGTAACCCTCATAGAAAAAACAACAAGAATGAAAAATGTAACACCTATGGGTAATGGAGTTCAAAATGAAAAGAAAATATAAAACAGAAAGAAAATAAAATGACCAAGGTGGAATAAAAGATAAAAAATACAAGAAAAAAATGAAAAAAAAAAAGTTATAAAAATGTGATTTTTTTCTGGTTTTGAGAGGTTATCTTCTTCTTTTTTCTTTTTCTTTTTGGCTGTTGGTGCTGTACCCCAGGCTTTGCCCTGTGGAATTCTTGAGTAGAGATTTGCAGTTGATGTGTTGCTATGTCAATGACATAAGATAGGCCTCAGTCCTGTTGGAAGGCAGGGCTTGTTAGGATTTTCAGGCTCTGACAATGGGAGAGTCAGTTTTCCCAGTGCCTTTCCCCATCTGTTTCCTTCCTGAGCCAGCAGCCTGGGGACCCAGTTGTGAAGTTGCCCCAGACCCTGCTTGTAGATCAAGAGGCTCTAAGAGCTGCCAAGTTTCCCCTCCAGCCCTGCTCAAAGCATAGTTCTAAGTAAGACTTTGCCAGCCAGAGCCACCAGCATGAGCAGGCAGGGCTGGGAGCAGATTGCTTTTCAGGTGTCTTTCTAAGAGCCTTGAGGCATGTATAGTATGCCTCAGCACTCTGTGTGTCTTCTTTCCCAGGGTTTTTCCCTTTTTCCTTGTTTGGGAAGCTCGCAGCCCAGCCCACACCATTTCTGCAGTGCTCTCTGAGGTCTGCTCAACAGGAATGCATTTTGTAACCTGTTTTGGTTGGCAGGAAGTTGCCCCCACCTCTGCCTGTGGAGCCAAAGATCCTAACAGCTGTCAAGTACCTCCTTCAGGTCTGCTCAAAGCACAGTTCTGGGTAAGGCTTTATCAACCAGAGCCACCAGCGTAAACAATAGGACAGTGAGCTGATTTCTGTTCAGGCTTCTTTCTAAGGGTCCCTGGGTATGTTAATTTTTCCTCAGAGCTCTGTAGATTTGCTCTCCACAAGTTTCTCTCATGTGCCATTTGGTAGCCTACAACAAGCTGCTTGTGTACCCTGCCCAGCGCCAAGCCTCCACCACTTCCACAGGTTTGCTTTGTGGGAATGTGCTAGGTAATATGTATCAGCTGATAGAGGCACCCCACCTGAACAGGTCCAAGCCTAGAGAATCCAGACTTTGCACACTTCCTGTGCTGTTGGTTGAGGAGCCGGGACCACACAGAAACTCTGGTTACAGCCCATGCAGAAGTCCACTGCTGACACTCTGGCCCAGCCCCTCCATCTGCAAACATGCACACCCAAGCCAGAAGCACCAGGTGGATCCACTTGCACATTGCTTGCAATCACAGATCAGGAATGAACAAAGCCCATAGTCACTCTGGTGCTGGTCTCCGCAGGCAACCTGCTCTGCCACCTCTGCTGGAATCTGCCGCTTGCACTAGCTCCAAGTCTGCAATCTCAGGATGAGCCAATGGCTCACTTTCTCCTTGACTTCATTGCCTGCCCTATCCCCACTTTTTTCCTTGCCCCCAGCCCTCCTTTTCTCTCAGTTCCAAATGAAAGCAGCCCTTCATCAAGTCAATGAGGAAAGCAAAATACTCCATTCTCCATCTTATTTCCTTCAGAGCGAATTTGACTCCAAAAGCTGATTATATATTCAGCCACCTTTTTGCAAAAACAACACAAAAAAGAAAACTATAGGCCAATATCTTTAATAAATACAGATGCTAAAATACTAAACCAAATACTAGCAAATTGAATGCAACAACACATTAAAAAATAATTTATCATGATCAAGTGGGATTTATCCCAGAATCACAAGGATGGTTCAACATATGTAAAACAGTTAACATAATACACCATATCAACAAAACAAAGAACAGAAACCATATGATCCCATCACTAGATGCAGAAAAGGCATTTGATAAAATACAACACCAATTTTGTTTAAAACACTCAACAAAATGGGTATAGAAGAAAAATATCTCAACATAATAAAGACCATTTGTGATAAACTATTACCGATCATCATATTAAATGGCATAAAACTGAGAACTTTTTCTCTAAAATCAGGAACAAGAGAAGGTTGTCCACTCTCCTCACTGTTATTCAATGTAGTGCTGGAAGTTCTAGCCAGGGCAATCAGATAAGAGAAAGAAATAAAAGGCATGCATATTGGGAGAAAAGAAGTGAATGTTTCACTCTTTGCAGATGGTATGATTTTATACATCAAAAACCCCAAAGACTCCCCCAAAAGACTATTAGAAACAATAAACCAATACAGTAAGTTCGCAGAATACAAAATTAATATACAAAAGTTTATTGCCTTCCTATACACCAACAATGAAACATCAGAAAACAAACTCAAAATAATAATTTCTTTCATGGTTTCAAAAAATAAAATAAAATGCCTAAGAATAAACATAACAAAGAATGTAAAGGACCTATATAATGAAAACTACAAAGCATTGTTAAGGGTAATCAAAAAAAGATACAATGAAATGGAAAAATATTCCTTGTTCTCGGGTAAAAAAATAAATATAGTCAAAATGTCTATATTACCCAAAGTAATATACAAATTTAATATAATTTTTTATCAAAATTCCAATGTCATTTTTTTTGAAGAAATGGAACAAAAATTATCAGGTTTATATGGAACTGTAAAAAACCCCAAATAGCCAAAGTAATCCTAAGGAAAAAGAACAAAGCTGGGGGCATTACAATACCTGACTTCAAATTATATTATAGAGCTACAATAATCAAAACAACATGGTATTGGCAGAAAAATAGACAGACCAATGGAACAGAATAAAGCCCAAAAATAAAACCACATATATATGGTCAAATAATCTTAGATAAAGAACCAACAACACTCAATGGAGAAAAGAAAGTCTCTTCAATAAATTGTGCTGGAAAAACAAAAACCACATGCAAAAGAATGAAAGTCGACTACAGTTTGTCCCCTTGTACTAAAATTAATTCAAAATGGATTGAAGACCTAAATAAAAGACCTGAAACAATAAAGTACATAGAAGAAAACATAGGTACTAAACTCATGAACCTTGGCCATAAAGAGCACTTTATGAATTTGACTCCGAAGGCAAGGGAAGTGAAGGCAAAAATAAATGAATAGAACCACATCAGAGTAAGAAGCTTTTGCACAGCAAGAGAAACTGACAACAAAACAAACAAACAGCCAACTAAATGGGAGATGATATTTTCAAACAACAGCAGAGATAAGAGCCTAATATTTAAAATATACAAAGAACTAATAAAACTTAACAAACAAACAATCCAATAAAAAATAGGAAGAGAACACGAACAGACAGTTCTCCCAGGAAGAAACAAATGGCCAACATATATATGAAAAGATGCTCATCTTCATTAACTATTAAAGAAATGCAAATCAAAACTACAATGAAATACCACCTCACACCTGTTAGATTAGCTATTATCATCAAGACAGATGATAACAAGTGTTGGAGAGGCTGTGGGGAAAAAGGAACCCTTATCCACTGTAGGTGGGAATGTAAAGTAGTACAACCATTATGAAATAAAGTATGGTGGCTCCTCAAAAAATTAAAAATAGAACTACCATATAACTGAGCAATCCCTCTACTGGGTATATACCCCCAAAACTAAAAAACACTGGTACGTAAAGACACATGCTGCCCCATGTTCATTGCAGCATTGTGCACAGTGGCCAAGACATGAAAACAACCAAGAAATCCTTAAATAGATGACTGGATAAAGAAGATGTGGTACATATACACTATGGTATACTACTCAGGCATAAGAAGTGGTGACACTGGATCATTTACAACAACATAGATGGACCTTGATAACATTATACTGAGTAAAAAATAAATCAAAAGAAACTAAGAACTATATGATTCCATACATAATTGGGACACAAAAATGAAACTTAAGGACATGGACAAGAGTGTGGTGGTTAGCAGTAGGAGAAAAAGGGAGGGGGTAAAGAAAGGGAGGGGCACAAAAAATACAAATAGAAGGTGATGGAAGACAATTTGACTTTGGGTGATGGGTATACAACATAATCAAATGTCAAAATAACCTGGAGATGTTTTCTCTGAATCTTTGAAATTATATTAATCAATGTCACCACATTAAAATTAATAATAAAAAGAAAATGTAAAAAAATAAAATAAAATCTTTGTAGTTTTAAATGTCTTTAACATGTTAATGTAATTACACCAAGTTCATGTTGACATTATCACTGCTCCACATTATTTGTAAATGCAACTCAATCCCACTTCAGACTGAGAACTGTCCCAAGGAGCAGGAGTACTCACATTCAGGAAAAGTCCACATGGCACTGGAACTGTGTTTACATTTCCACACTTTGCAGCTAAAGTCCAAGTCTCAATGACCAACCACTGTTCTAGCTGGCAGTTATTGTGGTAGACTGGAAGGACCATCTGGAGCATGTATGGAGATAGAGCTTTTGGTTTTTTTAACCTGGAGAGATGAACCCAGGGTGTCTTTGCCTGGAGTTTTGCAGGTGTTGGGTGGCGAGAAGAATCTTGGGATACATTATGCTGGGTGATAGAGGAAAATTTGTAACATAAGTGGGTAAATAGGAGAGAGAGCTCTGAATTTGGTGAGTAGGTCCCAGCCTAAAATAAGCATGGGGCATTGAGGCAGGAGGAGATTAAACAAGGCAGTGAATCTGTGGCAAAGGGGAGAAAAATAAGACTATCAACACCCATAACAGAGATCTTCTAGGGATGAGCAGAACCCAAATATTCAGGTAAGGCAGAGTAAGTGGCCCTCATGTCTATAAGAAATGAGATTGGCTTACCTGCTACTTGGAAGATTACTCTAGGCTCGTCCATGGTGACGTGAGATGGGGTCAACGGTCCTGGGCACCTCTAGCCTTCAGTGGCAAGTCTAAGTAGGCTAGGCAAGGTTAGCTCACAGGTGGCTAGAATAGGCCTGAAAGAGACTGAACCCTCCCTTAGAGGAGAGAGGGGGCAGCCTAATTTCCAGTGCCCTTTTTCCCACAGGAAGAGCATGGCCCTGGCGGAGGCCAAGAAGCCAGGCAGGCTTTAGCCCAATGACCTTCCTTTCCACTCTTGAAACAGGGTTCTAATGGATGCTTATGAGGCCCCTTAGAGGCATGGTAGCCTTTAAGGACCTATGCCAAGAGCTGGTATTTTGCCTGATCTCTTTGGGCTCTGTCTGCCTTTTTCTGTTTCTCTTGGTCATCACAGACCTTAAAAGCCATCCTCAGAAGATCTTGCTGAGGATTTTGAAGGTCCTTCTCCACTTATATAACTGGAGCTTATTGGAAAAAGACAGCATTATTAGCTGGATCAAATGAAGGAGGCTAGACATTTGTAGGAAAAAGAGGTTTGGCATCTCTTATAAAATTCCAGTCTCCCAGCTGCTGAATAATCCTGTACATCAGCAACCAAATTTTTTTAAAAGTAAAAAGCATGATAAAGAAGATTTTCAGGAGTTCTAGGATATGACTTCCCACTTATTATTTATTTATTTCTTTTTTTTTTTCTTTTTTTTATTTTTTTATATAATTTTATTTTTTTAATGGGGTGACATCAATAAATCAGGATACATATATTCAAAGATAACAAGTCCAGGTTATCTTGTCGTTCAATTATGTTGCATACCCACCACCCAAAGTCAGATTGTCCTCTGTCACCTTCTATCTTGTTTTCTATGTGCCCCTCCCCACCCCCTATCCCTCTCCCATTCCCCCCTCCCCCCCCGTAACCACCACACTCTTATCAATGTCTCTTAGTTTCACTATTATGTCCCACCTACGTATGGAATAATACAGTTCCTGGTTTTTTCTGATTTACTTATTTCGCTTCGTATCATGTTATCAAGATCCCACCATTTTGCTGTAAATGTTCCGATGTCATCATTTCTTATGGCTGAGTAGTATTCCATAGTGTATATGTGCCACATCTTCTTTATCCAGTCATCTATTGATGGGCTTTTTGGTTGTTTCCATGTCCTGGCCACTGTGAACAATGCTGCAATAAACATGGGGCTGCATGTGTCTTTACGTATCAATGTTTCTGAGTTTTTGGGATATATACCCAGTAGAGGGATTGCTGGGTCATAAGGTAGTTCTATTTTCAGTTTTTTGAGGAACCACCATACTTTCTTCCATAATGGTTGTACTACTTTACATTCCCACCAACAGTGTATGAGGGTTCCTTTTTCTCCACAGCCTCTCCAACATTTGCTGTTACCTGACTTGCTAATAACAGCTAATTGAACAGGTGTGAGGTGGTATCTCATTGCCGTTTTGATTTGCATTTCTCTAATAGCTAAAGAAGATGAGCATCTTTTCATATATCTGTTGGCCATTTGTATTTCTTCCTGGGAGAAGTGTACCACTTATTATTTATAATCGACCTTTAAGCATTTGTTGGGAATGCTTTATAATACCTTGATTTTAAGGATTATAAGGAAATAGCTGTCTTTAAATTAATTTTAACAAAATACAGTAAATGCTTTCCCAAGTAACATTCCAATACATTTTAAAACATTTTTACTCCATTAATTAACAGGCAATTTAGAGAGTATATTATGACTGGAAAAATCCAGTATGACTTTTGTTATCTTCCTATTGTAAAAAACTTACACCTTTGTTAAGCAAATCCATCCTGCTCCAAGTCTCTTAGCTTGCAGCAGCTTGCAGCCTGCAGCTTGGAGCAGTTAGACTAAATTAGCAAGTCTTTAGGATCCACATTTCATTCTATTTATATTTAAATGAGCACATCTTACATGTTCCAATTAAAAAAATTGTAAGGATACACCATTTTATTTTTTCAGTATTAGAGCTGGCATTTTGAATTTTAGCATGCAAGAACTTAATTTAGGTTTTAAAAAATCACATTTAGACAACATTAAACAAAGACTAAACAGAAACAAGAATTATACAAATCAGACAAACCGGAGAGAAAGCCGGGAGTTTAGAGTATAACCATATTAGAAAGATGTCTGCCTGATTTTAGTCAGGGAATTTTTTGAGAGAAACAAAAGAAGGATGAGACAAAACAAAATTATTTTGAGAAAAATCTTGAGGTGGCTGCATGAAAATTTTGTATAGCCACATCCAAACAGGCATACCCTGCCTTAAATTCCAGGCAGAGAATAAGAAAGAACAAAATGATATTGCAGCTAACACATTAAAGAAAATCAAACAATAAAAAGAAAGAGCTGTAATTTCCTAATACCTAAGTCTTCTATTCATTCTCAAATTCTAATAGCTGCTGCAAGTGGCAGCCCAGATTGATTATGCTGAAATTTCTCTACCTCAATTTTAGCTGAGCTGCAAACTTAGTTAACAGGGGCAAGGAAGGCTCTGTTGTCCATTTCCCTGAATCACCTGTCCTTCTGCAGTATATTTAGACTTACATTCATTTGCCCAATATTTCCCTTTTTTACAGCAAGGGTAGAGGTCTGGATCATTAGGAGCTAGCTGGTTTTGAAGAAGAGGCTGAGACTGATATCCAGGAGAGCAAGGCAGTTTCTAGCAAAATCCCCCAAATCCCTGCATTGGAAACAAGATCCATGGGCAGAAGTACTTCTCTGACCTTCCTTCTTTTGTTTGTTCTGACTTTTATCAAAGAATCCTGGAAGCCTCTCCTTAAGCACTGTGGCAAAAGCAAGACCTTGTATATATGAAGGCTCAATATCAGCACATATTCTGATATAATCCTCTGTATCTTAAGCCTGATCTAAAGCTTGTCAGAGTGGGGATTTCCAATGGTCTGAACTAGAGACTCTGGAAGCAACCCAACAAGGGCATGAAGGAACAGAGGGTTGAGTGTTATTATCTCCCAAGTCTTACTCAAATTCTAAGTTCTTCTCATATTTACTTTCTCTATTTCTACCACACTCTGATTAAACATCATTTTCTCCTCAAATAAAAACATTTGTACAAAAAAAAAAAAAGGTCCTTCATTTTTTTACCCTAACTGTCCCATAATTATTACTCCCTGTTGGGCAGATAAAATGTATTATGCTCACTTTGTTAAAGTGGCGCTGCCCACGTGGAGGCCGTTGCCCAGGTGATATTAATGTGTGTCTCTCTGGGCAGGCAGAATCCTTGTAGCCTGGGGCTTGGTTTTGGGATTAAGCCTTTCCTACCCTTTTTGATGTGGGGTGGTACAATCCAATCATGCCTCAGAGAAGTGACTTTGTATAGAGACTTCCCTATTTTGCATATTGGATTAGAGGTTGTGAAGCTACAATATAAAATGGGGGCAGAACGAGAGTTTACGCTCTTGGTTCCTGAGGTTAGCATGAGAGAGCAGAGAGAGTAGAGCCAGCAGTGGAAGGAGGCCACGTGGAGGAGGCCAGGAAAAGCAGCCAAGATGGCGGAGTGCTGAGTGAGATGCCAGTTTGTACAGTTTGTATCTGGGATAAGGAAGGAGATGAGGAACAGAGGTGAATAAGTCTGGTGAGCTAGAAACCTTTGATTCTAGGAAACTCGGATAAGTCAGTGGCTTTGTGAGCACTGAATGTGATTGGGTTTTGGAGCTCAGTGTGTTTTTACTTGCCCGCCGGGTGCAAGCTAGGATTAAAGACTATGGCCCACCAGTTTGTGGCTCTGTTGTTTCTTTACCGACTGTCCAAATCCAATGCGAACCTGCATGGGCCAGGTGGCTGCTGTGATAGTGGCCCTGGCCTTGGCTGCTGGCTTTACATTTGGCATAGTCTGTGGCAGGATTCGATACAGATCGGCAAGGAGCCTTTGAGTGGTGGAGTAGAGGACTGGCTAGTGTTAGGGTTCCCCATGGCTGTCCTTTTGGGGATTGTAGGCTGGCTGACTTTTACAGCCATGCGTGAGGAAACTGAGAGCTCTGTGGAAGAGACTGCCCAGGACCTGCCAACTGAGCAGTGGAAGGAGCTGGAGCAAACGTGGGAGAAAGAGATGCTGACCCTGGAGCTGGATGAAGCGCTGGAGGAGGAGGTTGACCAGGTTTGCGAGATTCGCCTGGAAATGGAGCAGCAGCTGGAGGAGGATTCACAGGTTCATGAGTTGCAGATTGCCCTGGATGTTGTGGAGAGCCAGCAGCGGCAGGAGGCCGAGGCTGAGGCTGAGGCTGAGGCTGAAGCTGAGGCCAGGTCTGGAGCTGCAAGGTCTGCGGAGCAGAAGGCAGCAGCGGCCCAGGGCTTGAGCCTGGCAGTGGGAGCTGGTGTTTTCAGTTCCTCTTTGGAAGATGAGGAGAATTGGGCTGGAGTTGCAATCCGCAGTCTCCAGAAGATGAAAGCCCAGCTGGAAGGAGCACCTACTACGGCCCTGGTAGGTCTGCGATTTGGGGACATAGGGCTGGACAAGCTTGCCGGAGCAGTGATGGAAATGCTGACTGCCATTACCATGTGCCCCTCTTTGGGACAGTGTAAGACCTGCCAGGATGGCAGGAATGAGGGGGATGGCTGACGCACCATGTGCGTGGACTGATTTCCTGGACTACGACTGGAGTGGGCATTGGCTCCTTTGTTGGATGGACTTACGGATTACGGATTTTGGACAATGTGAAATACCCTGAAGAGGGTGGGGGGTGGCTTTCCTGGAAGCACTCCCCTGTCCCGGGAAGCTTTTCCCATGGCTAGAAAGAAGGCCGAGGACATTTTGCGCTTTGGGCAAAGTGCTCAGAGACTGGTGAAGTGTACCTTTGTGATTGTTGAAACTGTATGATTTGTCATGTTGTAATTTGTGTAATGTGCCTAATTTCCTTGCATAGGGATGCCGGTGGTATAGATTGTGGGTAGTAAAGTGAGCATAGGGGTGGATTGTTGGGCAGATAAAATGTATTATGCTCACTTTGTTAAAGTGGCGCTGCCCACGTGGAGGCCGTTGCCCAGGTGATATTAAAGTGTGTCGCTCTGGGCAGGCAGAATCCTTGTAGCCTGGGGCTTGGTTTTGGGATTAAGCTTTTCCTACCCTTTTTGATGTGGGGTGGTACAATCCAATCATGCCTCAGAGAAGTGACTTTGTATAGAGACTTCCCTATTTTGCATATTGGATTAGAGGTTGTGAAGCTACAATATAAAATGGGGGCAGAACGAGAGTTTACGCTCTTGGTTCCTGAGGTTAGCATGAGAGAGCAGAGAGAGTAGAGCCAGCAGCGGAAGGAGGCCACGTGGAGGAGGCCAGGAAAAGCAGCCAAGATGGCAGAGTGCTGAGTGAGATGCCAGTTTGTACAGTTTGTATCTGGGATAAGGAAGGAGATGAGGAACAGAGGTGAATAAGTCTGGTGAGCTAGAAACCTTTGATTCTAGGAAACTCGGATAAGTCAGTGGCTTTGTGAGCACTGAATGTGATTGGGTTTTGGAGCCTAGTGTGTTTTTACTTGCCCGCCGGGTGCAAGCTAGGATTAAAGACTATGGCCCACCAGTTTGTGGCTCTGTTGTTTCTTTACCGACTGTCCAAATCCAATGCGAACCTGCATGGCCCTGGCCCTGGCTTCTGGCTTTACACTCCCGATTATACTTTCCCCCAAAACTCAACTCAGAAGCTTTACTTCTCAAAACTTTATTTACTGCGTGCACTTGGGGAGTTCCATCACTTTCCTTTAGTTTAGTATTTCCTTTCTTGAGTCCCTGGTTCAGGTGACACTTGTTGCGAATCAGTACAACTAGTATTTTCAGGTCCCAAGCAAGAATGGTGTGGAATTAAGAAAATAGACTTAAAGAATTAAAAGATGGGGTCAGGAGGGCTCTGCCATTACTCCTAGCAGAAACAGGCCACACCCAGAAACCGCATCTTCCTTTATTTCATAGGGCAAAGTAGGCTATTAGCAAATCAATGACTTTTCTGATTACTGTTCCTAAGGCAACCCAAGAATTTTACCAAGTTCAGAAAACCCCCACCATACATAAACATCTTAACTTTACACAAAGAAGAATCTTGTGTCTTTCTGGGGAAAATGGGGGGGGGGGGGGGGTAGGATGAGCAACAACATGGAAGTGTGGGAAAAGGCCTTTTGCAGCTTAATCAGGCAAGCAATGTGGGGGGTTGGGCAGACTGTCAGCTTAAGCCAGCTCCTTACAGCTCTGTCCCCCAGAAATCCAATCTCTAAAGACCCTGTTGATTTTTCGGTCCCTGATAGATGGTACCTCTGGTTGGGTTCTAATTTATGACAAATGCTCAATTAAGTAACATGAGATTCATTATTTTCAGTTTCTACTTATTTTAAGACAGTTTTGGACAAACATTTGATTTAAGGATTAAAAAAAACTATATTAATCATTTGACCTGGGTCTATGTTATTGAACTAAGCAACATTAACTGTATAACATCATCTAGATCAGGGGTTGGGAACCTATGGCTCGGGAGCCAGATGTGGCTCTTTTGATGGCTGCATCTGGCTCACAGACAAATCTTTAATAAAAAAATAATAATGTTAAAAATATGAAACATTCTCATATATTACAATCCATTCATTTCCTACCACTCATGTTCATGGTTGCAGGAGCCAATCACAGCTGTCCTCCAACAAATTTTTATTGGATAATGTATAAGATACATGGGTCATTGTATGGCTTTCACGGAATTACATTTTAAAATATATGGCATTCATGGCTCTCTCAGCCGAAATGGTTCCCGACCCCTGATCTCGATTATTCTAAGAAATATGAGATTTTTCAAATTCCATCTACCTTATGCTTAATCTCTGTTAGAAATTAATTTTGTCACTTTTGTTTTACAGTCTCTTGATTATGTTATTGTTAAGCCTAACCTGGAGGGACCCAAAACATTGAAGACACGAACAAAGTCCGTTGATTACACATCAAAGCTTTATTGTCTAGTTTGGCCAAGTGGCGGCAACTGCAACAGAAGTCTGAGGGAGAGCGCGCTCCGGCCCTTTGTTCTCCTTAGTTTTTATAGTTTTGTAAGTGGGAAGTACAGAAGCAAAACTTATAATTAGGAGCCCCTTACCACTATTGGTTATAGTCATATGTCCTTTAACATGATAGGACTATGTTCAATTTGCAAGCCATACATCATTTTGGAGAAAACAAAATTTACAAGTCAACACAATGGTAGAAAGATGTCTTTTTACATATTAAAAGGCATTCCTATTGAGGAGCCACTGAGCCATTTCACCTGCAGATGTTGTAAAGTATCAAAAGGCTACAGAATTAATATTAATATTTTAGGAGGCTTGGAGAACATTTTATTAATTTGGGTTAAGGTGTGCAGAGAAATTGTGAGAATAGCCTCTGTACTGTGTGATTAGCATAACCAGGATGGCTCTTGCCATTGTATTGTAAATGAAAAGGGAAGGAAAGCATAGATTCCCTGACATTCCACCACACCTGTGGGGAAAGGAGTGAATGGCTAGCCAGGTGCAGGAAGGGAAAAGCCAAAATAAACCTTTTCTTATAACTATGAGCCATTTGCGGGCATTTGTCCCCACAGAAACTACCTCTCTTATGTAAATGCATGTGATTAATACGTCTGACTCTGGACAGAGAGATGGCAGATGAACACTAGAAAATATAGGAAGGCCTTTTAATATGTAAAGAGATATCTTTCTACCATTGTGTTGACTTGTAAATTTTGTTTTCTCCAAAATGATGTATGGTTTGCAAATTGAACGTGGTCCTATCATGTTAAAGGACATATTACTATAACCAATAGCGGTAAGGGGCTCCCAATTGCAATTTTTGCTTCTGTACTTCCCACTTACAAAACTATAAAAACTAAGTAGAACAAAGGGTCGGTGCGCTCTTCGTCAGATTTCTGTTGGAGTTCCCGCCGCTTGGCCAAGCTAGACAATAAAGCTTTAATGTGTAAACGACGGACCTTGCTCCTGTCTTCCATATTTCGGGTCCCTCCGAATTTGGATTAACACTATATTATCTAGTGTTTATCTGCCCTCTCTCTGTCCAGAGTCACATGTATTAACCACATGCATTTACGTAGGAGAGGTAGTTTCTGTGGGGACAAATACCCGCAAATGGTTCATTGCTATAAGAAAAGGTTTATTTTGGCTTTTCTCTCCCTGTACCTGGCTAGCCATTCACCCCTTTCCCCACAGGCATGGTGGAATGTCTGAGAATTCATGTTTTCCTCCCCTTTGCATTTACAATACAATGCCAAGGGCCATCCTGGTCATGCTAATCACACAGTACAGAGACTATTTCTCACAATTTCTCTGCACACCTTAACCCAAAATAATAAAATGTTCTTCAAGCCTTCCAAAATATTAATATTAATTCTGTAGCTTTTGGTACTTTACTACACCTGCGGGTGAAGTGGCGCCTCAGTTACAATTTAACTTTAAAATTGTCAATTGATTAAGGAGGTATTTACCTCAGAGTACTTCAATTAAATAAACTTTTAGTAACAATTATTTTGGCCTTTATCAATAATATAAAAATGAAAATTTATTGCAGTAATTTGCACTTGAAATTACTCTGCTAATGTTAATTATAACATGAGAACTATATCTGCAGTAACAGTTCTTTCAAATAAACAGGAAATAATTAGCTATCAGTAATTTTCTAGGGATATTGTTTCATCTTGATAATGATCACCATCATCTTCTCATCATAGCACATTATGTCACCCCTTAATAAAAATGACAGTTTTTTAGTTTAGGAACAGATTTCATGTATTTTTATATTATTTGACCTGCCTAGCAACTTCATGAAATTGAATGGACAGAAGTTGCTCATTTTCTATAGTTGAGAAACTGAGGCTCAGAGTCATTGAGTGGCACAGATCTAAGAATATAGAGAGAAGAGGTAGAACCAGAGAGATAGCCTGAGTGAGTCTAATGACTATTTTACATATTCTATCAGGTCAGGCATATCCACATGAGGAAATTCATTTGCTCAGTGCTACACAGTTAGGTATAAATTCAGGGATTTGTGATGCTGTGCAAAGAGATTTCCTTCTTGTTAAATCACAGAGACAATAAATTCTAGGCAAATATATCTCCAAATATTGTAACGTGCTTTTTCCTTCCATTATGCTTTCCTTCCAAAGCATAATGCTTTGGGATATTTGCAGTTACAGGATAAAGTTTTAAAAATTAACAAAAAATTTTAAATCACCTTTTCTTACAAATTTTAAAATGTAATAGTGACTGTTAAAAACAGAAAAAGAGAAATTAGAATTCTTGTCCAAAAAGCACATGTGTGGTATATTATACTGTTCTCGGGGCATTGCTATTTGCTTATCACTAGTATAGACTGCTCTGGAGAAATTATCTTCAAAAGGCAAATGATGATTTATAAAAGAAACAAACATGGCTTTAGGTTATTTCATGGGAATAGTAGTATATATTTGGAGCTAAAGAAAAATATCACTGGCTCTGGAAAGTTGGCTCAGTGGTCAAGTGTTGGCCTGGTTTGTGGATGTCCTGGGTTCAATTCCCAGTCAGAGCACACAGGGAAGCAACCATCTGCTTCTACACCCCTTCTCCTCTCCCTTTTCTCTCTCTACCTGCCTCCTCACAGCCGTGGCTCACTTAGTCTGAGCACATCAGCCCCAAGCACTGAGGATGGCTCTATGGAACCTCTGCCTCGAGGGATAAAAATAGCTCAGTTGCAAGCATGGCCTCAGATGGGCAGAGAATCAGCCTCAAACAGGAGTGGTCCCCCTTGGCAGCACATGTCAGAGTCTGTCTTTCTATCTTTTCTCATTTCACTTGGAAAAGAAGAAAAAAATAAAAAGATCACTGGTAATTTGACACAGAAATCCAGGGAAGCTAATAAACAAGAAACCAGTGTGTAAAAGTGAAAACAGACAAAACTGCCCACTTCATGATAACTCAAGTCTTTGGAAATAATTTATTTTAAAATGAGTTATTGGAAATAAGCATGCTCAAAAAAATTTTACATATCCTGTTATCCTTAAGAAAATAATGCAATTAGTTCTTTAAATTTGTTACTTTTTTTTGCAGGGGTGGTAGCAACTATGAGTTAACTTTTTTTAAAAAAATGATTTTTATAAGAGGCCACTCTAGGGAATAAATCAAATTCTAAAAATGTGTGTGTTCTCACTGTTACTTCTGAGTCTATTTCTCTTTTTTTTTTTTTTTTTAATTTTTTTCTTGAAGCTGGAAACGGGGAGAGACAGTCAGACAGACTCCCGCATGCGCCCGACCAGGATCCACCCAGCATGCCCACCAGGGGCGATGCTCTGCCCACCAGGGGGCGATGCTCTGCCCCTCCGGGGCGTCGCTTTGCATGACCAGAGCCACTCTAGCGCCTGGGGCAGAGGCCAAGGAGCCATCCCCAGCGCCCGGGCCATCTTTGCTCCAATGGAGCCTTGGCTGGGGGAGGGGAAGAGAGAGACAGAGAGGAAGGAGGGGGGGGGGGTGGAGAAGCAAATGGGTGCTTCTCCTATGTGCCCTGGCCGGGAATCGAACCCAGGTCCCCCGCACGCCAGGCCGACGCTCTACCGCTGAGCCAACCGGCCAGGGCCTCTATTTCTCTTTTATTTGTTTAGATTCTGCATGTAAGCGAAATTATAAGGTAGTTTTCTCCTTCTGTTTGACTTATTTCACTTACTCTACTGTTCTCTAGGTTTATCCATGTTGTTCCAAGTGACAAAATTTAATTTTTTTACAATAATACTTTGTTGCTCATGTGTATGTGTTTATGTGTAGTATTTATACATAACATCTCCTTTATCACTCATATATCCATGAACAGCTAGGCTACTTCCATATCTTGACTATTATATGTAATACTGAGGTAATATAAGGGTGCACATATCTTTTAAAATTAGTATTTTAATTTTTTTCCAAATAATACCCAGAAGTAGAATGGATATTTGGTAGTTCTACTTTTAGTTATTGAGGATACTTCATACTGTTTCCCTAGTGATTGTGTCAAATTACATTTTGACTAACAGTGCACAAGTGTTCTCAATTCTCCACATCCCCTGCAACACTTATTTGTCATTTTTTTGATAATACCATTCTAACAAATGTGAGGTGATATCTCATTAAGCTTTTGATTTACATTTACCTGATAATTAAACATACTGAACCTTTTTTCACGTGGTTTGACCATGTATATGTCCTCTTTGAAGAAATCTGTATTCATTTCCTCTGTCCAATTTTTAATCAAATTGTTTGCTTTATTTACATTGAGTTGTGTGAGTTCTTTTTATATTTTAGGTATTACTAATCCTTATGAGTTATATTATTTGCAAACATATTCTCTCATTCATTAGGCTATCTTTTAATTTTATTGATGGCTTTTTTTGTTGTGCAAATGTGTTTTAGCATGTCATTATCTCATTTGTTTATTTTTGTTTCAGGGAACAGACTGACAGATGCCCGAGGGGATAAGGATGTGGGGATGAGTAAAAAAAGGTGATGTTATAAAACAAATAATTTTTGGAGATATGTTATAAAGTGTAGGAATATAGTCAATAATATAATAACTTTGTATGATGACAGATAATTACTAGACTTGTGATGACCACATCTTAGGTATATAAATGTCAAATCACTTCACTGCATATCAAAAACCAATATTGTATATCAACTATACTTTTAAAATAAGTAAGTAGATAAATTTTTCTTTCTTTTTTTTTTTTTTTACAGAGGCAGAGATAGACAGGGACAGACAGACAGGAACGGAGAGAGATGAGAAGCATCAATCATCAGTTTCTCCTTGCGCGTTGCGACTTCTTAGTTGTTCATTGATTGCTTTCTCACATGTGCCTTGACCACGGGCCTTCAGCAGACCAAGTAACCCCCTGCTGGAGCCAGCAACCTTGGGTCCAAGCTGGTGAGCTCTTTGCTCAAGCCAGATGAGCCCGCGCTCAAGCTGGCGACCTCGGGGTCTCGAACCTGGGTCCTTCCGCATCCCAGTCCGACGCTCTATCCACTGCGCCACCACCTGGTCAGCCAGTAAGTAGATAAATTAATAAGCAAAGAAGCACAAAGGGCTTAGTAAAGGGAAAGTGATGATTAGATTTCACTTATACATGAAGCCTGAAAAACATCTGGACCTACCTACTGAACTGGAGAATTTAGGCCCTCTTGTTACCAAACACAATCAGAGACTGAATTCTCCTGATATGGCAACTGTTGGCCTGCCATCCTATAAAGATATTTATTTTCATTTGCTTACTAAGGAATTGGTTACAAAATGGTTTATGAACAGGGTTCAAACATGGGCATGCTTTTAACAAACCCTGAAATGGAATTGAAAACATTAAACAGGATTGGATCATCAATCAAAGGTATGTGAGACCATCAACATAAAAATGATCTATTCAAAACCAAATTTTTGATTAAGCTGTGAATAATTTAGATAACATTGTGAGGTTATTTTGGGAGCTTTTAAAGCTATAAAAACCAGTAAGAAGTTATTTAAGCCAATCAACATAGTGTGACTATTTTTGTTTTGGCTTTATATACTAACAATGAACTTACATAAAATAAAAAAGTTAATTTAAGGCCCTGGCTGGTTGGCTCAGCGGTAGAGCATCAGCCTGGCGTGCAGGAGTCCCAGGTTCGATTCCCGGCCAGGGCACACAGGAGAGGCGCCTATTTGCTTTTCCACCCCTCCCCCTCTCCTTCCTCTCTGTCTCTCTCTTCCCCTCCTGCAGCGAGGCTCCATTGGAGCAAAGATGGCCCGGGCTCTGGGGATGGCTCTGTGGCCTCTGCCTCAGGCCCTAGAATGGCTCTGGATGCAACAGAGCGATGCAACAGAGCGATGCCTCAGAGGGGCAGAGCATCGCCCCCTGGTGGGCATGCCGGGTGGATCCTGGTCGGGCGTATGCGGGAGTCTGTCTGACTGCCTCCCCGTTTCCAGCTTCGGAAAAATGAAAAAAAAATTAATTTACAGTAACATCAAAAATAATAAAATTCTTAACCTAGGAAGCAAAAGATTTCTATACTAAAAACAAAAAAATATTACCAACAGAAATAAAAGAGGACAGAGAGAAATGGAAATACATTATGTTCATAGATCAGAAGACTTAATATAGTTAAAATATCCCTGCTACACAGTGTTCTATAAACTTAATGCAATTCCTATCTAAATCCCAATTACATTTTTCAAAAAATAGATTACAAAGTCTGTAATTTGTATGAGTCTTAAATGACCCCATAAAGCCAAAACACTCCTGGGAAGTAAAACAAAAACTGAAGCCTTACACTTCTTAATTTCAAAATACTTTACAAAGCTACAGTTATCAGAAAAATGTGGTAATTGCATAAAGATATATAGACCATTGGAACAGAATTGAAAGCCCAGTAATAAACTCTCCATTAATGGTCAACTGCTCTTCTAGAAGGATGCCAAGATCATTATATAAGAAAAAGCCAATCTATTTAAGAAATGGTACTGGAAAACTGAATATCCACTTGCAAAAGAATGAAGTTAGTCCCCTACCTTACACTATATACAAAACTTAACACAAAATAAATCAAAGACTTAAACATAAGACCAAAAACTATAAAAAATCTTAGAATAAAGCATAGGGGGAAAACTTTATTACATCAGTCTTGGCAATTATTTCTTGGTTATGACATCAAAAGTCCAGAGGACAAAAGCAGAAAATACACCAATGGAACTACAGCGTTCTAAAAAGCATTGCAGTAAAAAAATAATAATCAACAGAGTAAAAAAGCAACTTATGGAATAGAAGAAAATATTTGCAGCCATATATTTGAAAAGTGGTTACTATCCAGAATATACAAAGAACTATAACTCAACCACAAATATCTAATGTAAAAACATGCAGCCTGACAGGTGGTGGTGCAATGATAGAACATCAACACAGAATGCCAAAGATGCCAGTTCTAAACCCAAGGTTTCCAGCTTGAGCTCAGGGACACTGGCTTGAACACAAGGTCACCAATACAATCCTGAGGGTGCCAGCTAAAGCTAAGGTTCCTGGTCCAATCCCTGGTCAAGGCATATACAAGAAACAATCAATGAACAACTAAGAGGAGCAATGAATTGATGCTTCTCTCTCTCTCTCTCTTTCTTTCTCTCTCTCCCTCCCCCAACTAAAAAAAAAGTAATAAGCAAAGTACTATAACAGACATTTCTCCAAAGGTGCATAAATGACCAATCAGCATATAAAAGATGCATCAGCATTAACAGTCATCAGGAAAATTTAAATCAAGACCACAGTAAGATATCACCTCACATTTGTGAGTATGGCTATTATCAGAAAAGACATCCAGAAAATAACATGCTTTGGTAAAGATGGAGGGATTGGAACACTTATACACTGTTGATGAGAATATGGTGCATTACTATGGAAAACAGTATGGAAGTTACTCAGAAAATTAAAAATAGAATTAGTATTTTATTCAGCAATCCCAATTCTGGGTATATATGCATATTTTAAAACTTAATACAGGATATTACAGGGATATTTGCACAACCATGCTCATTTTAACATTATTTATAGAGGACAAGAGGTAGAAGCAGCCTAAATGTCCATCAACAGATGAGTGGGTAAATAACATCCTAAATTACCTATTGTATAATACAATAGTTCTATTTTTTTTACTTTTATGAGTGAAAAAATAAATAATTGCTCAAATCTGAGAATATATTTCATCAACTAGTTAAAGTGATAGGTGTTATATATGGACAATTTTGCATCATCATGTATTAAAAATAATTTTAAATTTATTTTAAATCCTTCCATTTTTGAAAAAAATTAAATCCTTTTTGTCAGTGGAGGCACTGGAATATTTACCTTATTTTTATCATAATATGTAATGGTAGGTTTTAGAGTTGAGGAAGTTGTGTGATTTAGGAGACAAAGTCAATTGAGCTGATGGAAGTGGTTATTTGAAAATGAATTTAGACAGAGAACTAAATGCCATACTAAATTAAAGAAGGAGAAAGCTACATATATTTTATGCAGATAATTAGCTTGAGGCATTATATACTATTGGCAATGATGTATAATGCCTCAACACTTTACATAAGTTGAATAGTTACTCTTAGAACAGTGTGACAAATTATGCAGTCTCATTGATCCACAAGAATGGTATAACAATAAAATGTATTGTTTGCCAAATTTGAGGTGTGACCTGATATACATGTAAATTACTAATACACAAAAAGAAAATATGTAGTCATTAAATAAGATACAAATGGGTTATGAATTATTAGATATTCCACATAACTTTCTTTCACATAAACCTATCTATATTGAAAAAAATGTTTAAAAGATTTTTATAGTTATTGGGAAATAAGTGCAATATATATGTATATAGTTTGACCAAGTGACTATTTTAACTGGTAAACATTTGTGACATACATAATGATAAAAAGAATAAGTTAAAGTATTGTTACTCCTTAATTTATTTATTATAGTTTACAATAAAATTTAATATTTTTTCTATAATCCCCCAGACATTTTAGACCATGTTATTCTAGACTCCTGGGAATTTTAGCTGTGTAAACATCTGGCAGATAGCATATGCAGCTAAATAGAGCATCAACAATTTTAACTGGTTTTTCAACAAACACCTCATGTAAAATATTGAAACATCTTCTCAACCATGTAGATTTGGAACAATATTCAGAAAATTTAGACATTAAATCATTGGTGATTATGTAGAAGACAAAGAAACTTGGTCTTAATTGGGTAAATATACATCAGTACATTATATAAAGCATATCAATATTTTTATATTTAACTTTCATATACTGTTTGCAAGTGTCCATGAAACTATTCAACAGATTGATACACAATGTTCTTACTATTTCTCATTTTTCTTTCAATCTCTCTGTTATTTTCACTTGAAGTATTAAATCACTTGATTGACCAGACATTTGTGTAGAAGTAATTTACTTAGAGGGGAGATATCTGATATATATTTGATTGATCAAATTGCACTTATAATAGAAAATAAAATAATTTTAATTCTTTATGAAATAGAATTCAAAACAGAAACCCATATTTGTCTACTCAGTCTGCCATAACAAAGTACCACAGACTGGATGGTTTAAACAACAAAAATTTATATTCTTATAGTGCTGAAGCTTAGAAGTCCAAGATCAAGGTACAGACAATTTTTCTTTCTGGTAAGTTCTTTCTCTTTGATTTTCAGAAGGTACTTTTTATTTGCGTCCTCACATAGACTTTTGTTCCTTCCCTTTTAGCACAAGGAGAGAGAGAGAGGGAGAGGGGGGGGGGGAGAGAGATAACTCGATGGATTGATTATCTATGGTGTTTTTTTATTAAATTTATTGGGGTGACATTGGTTGATAAAATTATATAGGTTTCAAGTGTACAATTCTATAATATATCACCTGTATATTGTATTTTATGTTTACCATACCAAGTCAAGTTTCCTTCCATCAGCAGTTATCCTGCCTACACCCTCTTTTACCTTCCCTCATCCTTCTTTCACTCTGGTATCTCTAATGTTTCCTATAAGGTCACTGGTCCTATCAGATTGACGCCCCACCCTTATGATCTCATTTAACCTTAATTACCCCCTTATAAGCCCTATCACTAAACACAATCACATTCAGGTGTAGGACTTCAACAGAACAATGTGAGGGAGTGCAACTAAGTTTATAACAGAATTTAACTCTGTTTTAGTATGAAAAGAGACAAGAAGGGAGAAGAAAACATCAGGATTGTGTTGTTATAAAAAAGACCATTTTTACTAAATGTATTATGCTTCATAATTTAAAAATATAAAGCAGACCCTGGCTGGTTGGCTCAGTGGTAGAGCGTCAGCCTAAGTCTCGAGCTTGATTCCCAGCCAGGGCACATAGGAGAAGTGCCTACTGCTTCTCCCCCCGACCTTTCTCTCTATTTCTCTCTTCTCCTCCCACAGCCAAGTCTCCATTGGAGCAAAGTTGGCCCTGACACTGAGGATGGCTCCATGACCTCTGTCTCAGGTGCTAGAATGGTTCTGGTTGCAACCAGAGCAACGCCCAGAGCAGTGCCCCAGATGGGCAGAGAATTGCCCCCTAGCAAGCATGCCGGGTGGATCCGGAGGGGGGGAATATGTGGGAGTCTGTCTCTCTGCCTCCCTGCTTCTCACTTCAGAAAAATACACATATATATATATATATATATATATATATATATATATATATATATATATATATATGAAGTAACTTTGGTTTTATATTCTCCCATAATTTCTTAAATGTTCTCTCAATATTAGTTTATCTACACCTCTATAAAACATAGACACATTCCCTAGATATTTAAATTATGTTATTTTAGTAAAAAAAAGTAAAGAAAAAAAAGGTGTCAATTAAGAACTTAAAGCATGTAGTACAATAATAAAAATTCAAAATTTTTTTTAGTTAAAGCTTCTCTGTTTTCCCCTTTTAGCTTTATTTCAATGGGATGTTTGGCTACTTTGCTGTTCTACCCCATCTAGTCCATTTCTTATTTTGCAAAACTCCAGAAAATAAATGTTTACTATATGACTCCTCATATCTCAGGGGTCCTTAAACATTACTTCAAGATGTGGGGGTATTTAGAAAAAAAGAAAGAAATAAAAGGCTTCCAAATTGGGAAATAAGAAGTAAAGGTATCACTTTTTACAGATGGCATGATCTGTATATAGAAACCCCAAAGACTTTACAAAAAAATATTAAAAACAATAAATATTTTGAACTGCTATAACAAAATGCCACAGATTGCTTGGCTTATAAATAGCAGAAATGTATTTCTTACTGTACTGGAAGCTGGAAATCCTTGATTAGCATGCAGGTCCTCTTTTTAGTTGCAGACTGCTTACTTGTTTTTCTCACATAGTAGGGAACAGAGAAAGAAAGCATGCTTTTTTATGACTGTACAAAAGGACTAATTCCATTCATAGCTGCTCCAACCTCATGATCTCATGTAATTCTAATTACCTCTCAAAGGCCCTCTCTCCCAATATTATCGCATTGAGGAGTCAGATTTCAACATATGAATTTGTGGGGGACACAACATTTAGTTCATACAGTAAGTACCAGCTTGATCAGAACTCTCTGAAAAACAGTCAAAGATTTACAGCAACCAAGCAAACACCGAATCAGGAAAAAGGCAACTTAAAACTGGAGCAAAGATTTAAAATCTTTGTACTTGCTCTTGCCTCAGGTTCTCTGGCTTCATTGGCAGATTGAAGACAGCAGCCTCTGTCACCAATGTTGGCGTCCTGATCCCTGGTTCCAGTGGAAGTAGAGCGACCTTATTTATGAATTATTGTGTTTTCCCATTTTAACTTGTCTCAGTGCTACCAAAAGGACTGACAAAATACACTCATCTCTGTTTCACTTAATTCAGAACTGGCTCAGGATGGGAAAGTGGTGGGTGTTGCTTGAAAATACTAAAAGGTGAACAAAATACTCACAGCCATCTGGAGTAAAAGATTACAACTGAGATAGACCCTCTAAAATATGGGAAGAAAAGAAGGGGATGGAGTTCTCCGAAAAATTAGAGGATTCAACAATGCCCATATGTGCTGGAGAATTTAGAGAAACATGTGCATGCCCAGCACAAGATGTATGTTCAGAAAAAAAGAGATCTTCAGCTTTTTACTGGCTATATATAAATCAAGGCAAGCTCTGTCAAAACACCCGCTGATCACAAGCTGAATGAATAGAAGATTGGTCCTTACTGGTTAACACAGTCAGTTGGAGCATGGTCCCATACACCAAGGTTGCCAGGTTGATCCTTAGTCAGGGCACATAAGGAAAGTAAACAATGAATGCAAAACTAAGTAGACCAACAAATGAGTGAATGCTTCTCAATCTCTCTCTCTCTCTCTCTCTTTCTCTCTAGCTCTCTCCCTCTTCATTACTCTGTCTCTCTAAAATTAATTAATAAATAAAATTTAAATGAATAAGAGCTTTATGTAATGCATGCAACAAAGAATATTTTTTCTTTAAAAAATAGAAAAAATACAGGTATAAAAAAGTGACTGCACGGTAGAGCGTCGGCCTAGCGTGCGGAGGACCCGGGTTCGATTCCCGGCCAGGGCACACAGGAGAAGCACCCATTTGCTTCTCCACCCCTCCGCCGCGCTTTCCTCTCTGTCTCTCTCTTCCCCTCCCGCAGCCAAGGCTCCATTGGAGCAAAGATGGCCCGGGCGCTGGGGATGGCTCCTTGGCCTCTGCCCCAGGCGCTAGAGTGGCTCTGGTCACAATATGGCGACGCCCAGGATGGGCAGAGCATCGCCCCCTGGTGGGCAGAGCGCCGCCCCATGGTGGGCGTGCCAGGTAGATCCCGGTCGGGCGCATGCGGGAGTCTGTCTGACTGTCTCTCCCTGTTTCCAGCTTCAGAAAAATGAAAAAAAAAAAAAAAAAAAAAAAAGTGACTGCAGCTTTCAAATATCAAAAACAAAAAACCTGGGAAAAGAAGAAAATTTGATCTCCAGAATTACCACATGTTATTCAATTGTACAACTTTCAATAAACATTACCCTCACAAATCATACAAAAAATAATAATATGCCTTATTCAAAGGGAAAAATAACACCGGGGAACAATTTTTTTCATTTTCTGTTGCATGAGGTTTTAGAACTGTTTCTATATATTTCTGCATTGCTGATTTCAAATCTGAAATCTGTTTTTTTGGTGCATGCTTTAGTTTTTATGCAATTTTAATTTCTTTTTGTTACAGTTAATGGCATGCATTGATTTTGAAATTAGAGTTAAAGGGTAACAACTCTTGGATTGAACATAACCACAAAGCAATTAATGTTTTACAAACATCACTTTTACATAATTGTAGTTGTTTTTAAATGTAAAAAATTATTATCTGATAAAAACACCCTTTTATTTTGTTTTAAAATTGAATCATGGCTTCTTCGAGTAGGTGTAAATATAAGAATAGTCCTGACACCTTCTTTTATATATGTGGCTGTTACATACTTCAACATCAAAGGTGCAATATTTTATCATTTGTGACATGTGCATATGTTGACTATTTTCAAGTTCACCTTAGCAATCAAGACAAGAATTAGGCTCCTCATATTGTATGTCATAACTGTGAGAAAATGCATGACCAGACAAAAAAAGAAATGCAAAAGAATGCCTTTTGGTATTCCCATGATTTGGTGTGAACCTAAGAACCACAGCAGTGAGTGTTATTTCTCTCTGATCCATAAAAAGGTCATCTACAAGAAAAAACAGCATATGATAGCATATTCTAATATTCCTTCAGCAACACAAACTATCCCACACTCTGAGACACTCCTGCTTCCAGTTTTCAATGGTTTTATTTTTTCTAAGGACAAATAAAGTGAACGTGGTGATCAAGTGTATTTTGATAAGATGCATGAGAAAATGGTTGTAGAATCTAAAGGGTCTTCTTCTGATGCCAAGCAGTCAGTAAGCCCTTAGCAGTTTAGCTAACCTGAATTGAATGACTTAGTAAGAGATTTGGACCTATCAAAGAAAGCAGCTGAGTTATTATCCTCTAGGCTTCAAGAAAAAAATATACTTCACTAGTCTGCTAAAGTATCTCATTTCAGGAAGCGTGAACAAATTTTTGTGGACTTTTTTTCCGAAGACAAACACTTTGTTTACTGTCATGATATCAGTAGTCTTCTCAGCCTGCTTGGTGTTACCACTTACAGTTAAACCAAACTGTGGCCATTTCTTGACAGCTCTAAATGGAGTCTGTAATGTGTCCTACACAATAGTAATGTTTATGTAGTCGTTCCAATCGGTTATTCAACTCATTTGCGAGAAGATTTTAATAACATAAAAATTGTCCTCTACTTACTGAAGTATGAGAAGCATAGCTGGATCATTTGTGTGGATCTTAAAATGGTAAATTTCCTGCTAGGACAACAGAGAGGTTTCACGAAGTGTCCTTGCTTTCTGTGTTTGTGGGACCACCGAGCTTGGGAGAAACACTGGACACAGAAGGAGTGGCTGAAATATGAAGCTCTGCAAGTAGGAATGCAAAATATTGTGAATGAACCTGTAGTTAATTGAGACTGGATCATTTTTCCCCACTTCACATCAAACTTGGCTTAATAAAGCAGTTGTTCAGGTTTTGAATAGAGAAAGTGAATGCTTTTAACATATTGTTTCTGCTTTCCCTGCCTTGTCTTTTGAGAAGATAAAAGCAGGTATATTCAATGAACCACAAATTCAAACCATCATACGTGATGAAGAATTTGCCAGAAAGATGAATAAGGAGAAGAAAGCAGCATGGCAGTCTTTTTGGCAGTTACAAAGAACTTTCTTGGCAATAAAAAAGCAGAAAATTATGAACTTCTGGTTCAAAGGATGCTGTTGGCTTTCTGCAACATTGGCTGTAACATGAGCATTAAGATTCACTCTCTAAACAGTCACCTTGATAAGTTTCCTGAAAATCTTGGATCTGTTAGTGATGCAGACTACTGCTGGAGCATCAAATGAGATTGTCCTCAACAAGTATACAAACGCAAGAGCTACAAATGCAAACTTTTGCCTAAATAAAATTTAAATAAATTTTACACAAATTTTATGATTAAAATAAGTGTTTTAATATGTTCTATTTTAAAATTGTAGACAAATTCTGATGCAATCATACCTTTTAGTGTATTAGTGTATTTACTGCATTATATAAATTATTATATTTTCACAAAATTGATGCCCATGAGGACATTCTACTTCATTACATTAAACTAAATGTTGAAAATTTTACAATAAGATGAAAACCTAAAATCTTGAATTGAAAAAAAACCTGTAGCTTACAGAGAAAAATTAATGTCAGATTTGAGATCAGCACACTCAAGTTAGGTAAGAACAAGTGTTTTGTGGATGCAACAAAAATTTTGTTCCCCAGTGTAATCAATTGACAAAAACCATCACTAATAAAACCCAGTCTATGGAATTTATAAACAATTAATTTACATCAACTAGTTAAAATATTCTAAAAAAGTTAGAAGAAGTCATGGGCAGAGGTGGGCAGAGAACAAAAGGGAAAAACAAACAAACAGGAAAAAATATATGAATTAAATGAGATTACCAATAAAGATAAAATATTTATGCATATATATATATATAAATGTCTCAAGTAAAAATTTGGAAGGTAAAAAGTAAAATAACTAAAATTAGGATTATTTTTTATTCCCTTGATATACAAGTAAAATTCATTCTTAAAACTGAAAGCCATATAACTTTGTTTTTTGTTTTTTTTTTATTTAGCTTTTGAATTCTGGGAACCTCAGATTAAATATATGGCCTTAGACAAAAAATTGAGACTTTATCATCCAATGTAAATATTTAATTTTCATCCTCTAAGAATTTACATTAAAAGTAATGTAAAGAATGCTGGTAGGAATGAAGAATCAAAGGAAACAAGGTGAAGGGAAGGAAAGAAGGTTAAAGAAAGTAAAACAGTGGTAGTAATATTTTATATTTCCCACAATTCACACCATGTTGCCATGAAAATGCTAGACCTTTGAAAATATGCAGTCTCCTCCCTCATAATATATAATCTGTCCTTTTTTTTTTTTTGTATTTTTCTGAAGCTGGAAACGGGGAGAGACAGTCAGACAGACTCCCGCATGCGCCCAACCGGGATCCATCGGCACGCCCACCAGGGGCGGAGCTCTGCCCACCAGGGGGCGATGCTCTGCCACCACCAGAGCCACTCTAGCGCCTGGGGCAGAGGCCAAGGAGCCATCCCCAGTGCCCAGGCCATCTTTGCTCCAATGGAGCCTTGGCTGCGGGAGGGGAAGAGAGAGACAGAGAGGAAGGAGGGGGAGGTGGAGAAGCAAATGGGCGCTTCTCCTATGTGCCCTGGCCGGGAATCGAACCCAGGTCCCCCGCACGCCAGGCCGACGCTCTACCACTGAGCAAACCGGCCAGGGCCTATAATTTGTCCTTTTTAATAATTACTTCAACTAAGTTTTTTCATAGTATGCTTTCAATTTACTTATAAAATCCACTATTGCATTAGCCAATCAAGGTACACATATCATAGAGTATGATAATTCCAGTATTTCATCACCAAACAATGATTATATTCAATACTATGTGTTTTTTTCTCTAACTATTTTGTTTGCTTTTAGGCTTCCCTTATTAATATTTTTTTACTGGAACTGATAGAATTGAGGTATATATGCATGCTCTCTAATGTACAGCTCTTTTTGCCTTAAGATAGAGTCAAAGTAGCAATCTTAGCAACCTCACAGTGAATTATTGACTTGAGTTTCCACAAGAAAAATTAAATTGGAAACATTCTAATTTAGTATGTGTGTACAAAAACATATTATTTTAAAAATCACTTATAATGTATTACTTACAAGATTTTTGAGACATCTTTATATTTTAAAAGTAGGGTCCTCTATCCCACAACTTAACTTTAAAGTGTCAATAGAAAGCATTTTAAACTGGAAAGAGCAGTTTTATGTAATAAACACTCTTCTTGTCTAAGTAAAATAAATGTTTGAATGTCTGTGGCCCTTTTGTTGCCCATGTCCATTTCCAAATCAATAATGCTAGTACCCTGGAGAAAATAAAAACAACAAAGTAGTGTGCTTTGTGCATGTGTGTGAGAGTGAGAAAAAAATGAGACAGAAATTGTTGTGAAGAGGGCATAGTAACGCATATATATTAAAGCATATGGAAAAAGAGGTGGGTAAAGTATAAAATAAAGCAAATGATTGAAACTTGTTTATATTTATTTCTTAAAAACTATTTTTGTATCTTATTTAACTGTATCCTATTAAAATATCTATATGTAAATAATAGTATAATAAAAAATTATTATGTCTTTCATTCTTTTCAAAATGCATGGATTTTGTCTGTTGTCATGTACAAAAAGAACACAGAGATGAAAACCGCAGTAGGTGTCAATAATCTCAAACAGGTTGAACAGAGAAGCCTGTAGGAGAAAACATTTTTATTGCTGTTATTTCATGTAATTTTTATTTTTTCACTGGCACACATAATCATTTACTACTTGTTTGAATTGTTCAGTGATGTGAAATGGGAAGGCAACAGTCCCATAGCCCATCTTTTAAGGTCCAGATTCCCTATTTTGACCCCAAATGAGAAGGTAATATAACCCAACCATTTCAGCTTTGAGCCAACTGATAAAGCTATTTAGACATGTATTTATTAATTTTTATTCCTGTGTTTTTCATTAAGATACTCGTTAAAAAGAATTTTCTTCACAAATGTAGGTGGACCTCTAATAAATAAATTATAAACTAACTCCTCAATAGACTCCATATCCTAGTTTGAAAAATGTAACCTATTTTTTGTTTATAGGTCACGTGACTTAAAGTTTAACTTTCAGTAACAGGAGAAAAAAAGTAAAGATGTGAATTTTACTGAAAACAAGTTTGTACTTAAATTCTCACTTTCTTGGCCTGACCTGTGGTGGCGCAGTGGATAAAGCGTCGACCTGGAAATGCTGAGGTCACCGGTTCAAAACCCTGGGCTTGCCTGGTCAAGGCATATATGGGAGTTGATGCTTCCAGCTCCTCCCCCTTCTCTCTCTCTGTTTCTCTCTCTCCCTCTCTCTCTTCTCTCTAAAAATGAATAAATAAAATTTAAAAAGTAATAAATAAATTCTCACTTTCTTATATGCCAATTGCACATTTCAAAAGTTTGACTTATAAGACTTTATGAACAATAAGCTTTTTAAACAAAAATGAAAATTTCAAGGGGAAAATAAGCATCATTCATTGATCCTGAAGTGACCATCCTTGTTTTTACTGTTCAGTCCGTGGCAGAATTTTAAAAGCATCATTAAATGTTATAAATGCAACTGATCATATAACAATAAAATTTATGTTCTATGATAAACCGAGATATTCCAGGGTTCTAAAATTTTTGTTACTATTTTTATGATTTATGTATCTCAAGAAACATTAGGATATGTGTGAAATTGAACAAAAAATATATGGAACACACAGATTACATTTGTAAATTCAAGATCTCCACTATCTAAAAATAGTGTTGTCCCATTTATCAGGCAAAACTTTGAAATTTGATATATGTTTCACCATAGTATTTCCTCAAGCCAAATATTTTCTGTCTAAAGAATCTTGTTAAGGAGAAGGAGCAGGAGGAAAACAATTTTTTTTTAATTTCTTTTCACTACAATTGTCCAGAGGTTCTATAATTTTCAAACCTCATTAACATTTATGTCTTCCCTCTCCTTTGTCCTCTGGAAAAATATATCCCTGAAAAAGGAACTTCTTACAGATAATGCTCTGTGGTGGTCATGTCTGTCAACCAAGACAGACAAGGGAGATTATAATTCTTCCTTCCTTCCTTCCTTCCTTCCTTCCTTCCTTCCTTCCTTCCTTCCTTCCTTCCTTCCTTCCTTCCCTCCCTCCCTCCCTCCCTCCCTCCCTCCCTCCCTCCCTCCTTCCTTCCTTCCTTCCTTCCTTCCTTCCTTCCTTCCTTCCTTCCTTCCTTCCTTCCTTCCTTCCCACTGTCCCTTTCTCTCTCTTTCTTTTTTCTTTCTTTCTTTCTTTTGCTCTTTCTCTCTACTTTTTTCATTTCCTCCCTCCCTTCTTTCCTCCCTCTCTCCTTCCTTCCTTTATTTTATCTTTTCTTTATTTATTTCAAGTAAGAAAGAGATAAAAAGACAGATTCCCACATGTACACCGACTGGAATCCACCCAGCATCCCCCATCTGAGGCTGATGCTCAAATAAACTGAGCTATCCTCAGTGCCTGAGGTCAATACTCAAACCAATTGAGCCACTAGTTGTGGGATGGGAAGAAATAGAGAAGAGGGAGAGGAATGGGTAGAGAAGTAGATGATCACTTCTCCTATGTACCCAGACCTAGAATCAGACTTGGTATGTCTGCACACTGGGCCTATGCTCTATCCACTGAATCAACCATCCAAGGCCACTGTTTTTTATTTTTAATAACAAAAGCTTAGGATCTTATATTATTTGTGCCCAATAGTTAACAAATTTTAACTGTTTTGAAATTAACATTTTCTCAACTACTGTTTATGCATTTCATAAATTTTTTTTTTTTTTTGTATTTTTCTGAAGCTGGAAACAGGGATAGACAGTCAGACAGACTCCCACATGTGCCCGACCAGGATCCACCTGGCACGCCCACCGGGGGAAACGTTCTGCCCACCAGGGGGCGATGCTCTGCCCCTCCGGGGCGTCGCTCTGTCGTGACCAGAGCCACTCTAGCGCCTGGGGCAGAGGCCAAGGAGCCATCCCCAGCGCCCGGGCCATCTTTGCTCCAATGGAGCCTCGGCTGCGGGAGGGGAAGAGAGAGACAGAGAGGAAGGAGAGGGGGAGGGGTGGAGAAGCAGATGGGCGCTTCTCCGGTGTGCCCTGGCCAGGAATCGAACCCGGGACTTCTGCACGCCAGGCCGATGCTCTACCACTGAGCCAACTGGCCAGGGCCAACATTTCATAAGATTGTATAACCATTGTTAGAATATTAGAACCACAGAAGCAGCATCTCAATAATAACCCTTATTTTGATGAATCAATTTTGGACTAAGAATTTCTAGTCCCATTTTTGGATAGAAAACTCTGTTTTATTCCATTTCATATTTTTTCTTATAATTCTACCCACTTTTTTAGATTTTAGACTATAGAACAATATAGAACATAATTTATTATTTTTCTTTAAGATGTTTCAAATTTTGAACAAAGCTACAACTCTGCTTCAAAACATCCATAAAATTTACTTTACAATACATCTTGCCCATATTGGCTTGAATTTTTTAGTATTATTAGACATGTTAATTTATTGTTGAAAATTCTTGTATTTACACTTTCCCTTATTTTATCAAGGTAGTTTCTTGTTGTTTATTAAGGTATTTTTATTTTTCATGATTATAAATGATGAAACAAATAATAACCTTGCATTTGCTTTCTATGTCTTGGAATATATTCTTAGAATACAGTCAAATGTTTAAATGGCTTAATTGTTTGGTAGTCATTTTTGTTTCACTTCCACTTGGGCCATATAAAGAAATGTTCAAAGGGGCTTTATTATTCAGTAGTATTGCCAAATGGACTAACAGGCCTTACTCCTCTGAAATAAAAGGCCTCATGTTTACTAATGACTCTTCTGTGCCATGTGCAATTTTCTGAGGTTTTCATAGCAGTAGTCTGCTGATGCTTTCTAACTTCAAATACTCTCTCTACTGTTTTGTTTTTCTTCTGCCTTATGTCAACATTTGCTACATGCATCTCTTTTTCAACCAATCTTTTATTCATTTATTTTTTAATTAAATGTATTAAGATAATACTGATTAACATAAATTTATAGAATTCAGAAGCCCAATTTTATAACACATCTCTACACATTGTATTGTGTGCTTGCACCCTCAAGTCAAGCCTTCATACATCACCATTATTCTCCACCAAAATCTTCCTCCATTTTTCCATTTCCCCAAATCAACAATCACTGCATTGTTGTCTGTGTCCATGAAGTTTTTCTTTCTCTTTTTTTGTCCTTTCTTTACTCAATCCATCTATCCTTCTCACCTAGCTAATAGCTGTCAGCCTGCTCTCTGTAGATAAGTCTGTTTCTGTGTAGCTTGTTAATCATTATGTTCATTAGATTCCACATATGAATAAAGTCATATTGTACTTTTCATTTTCTAACTCATTATGCCAAGTCAACCAACCTTTTAAAGTTATATTCTGAGTATACTGTATTCCTTTTTATTCACCCAACTCTGTTTTTATCTGTGGCCTCTACTCATTTGTAAGCTCCTGATATTTTGTTTATTTACTTGTTTCATGTATTTTATATACCAAATATTTAATATGTGCTGGTCACTGTGCTTAGAGATGTAGCAGAATACAGTGGCAGCAGAATCATATGCCTATAAAGAATAAAGTGAAACAGAGAAGATAGAAAATAAAAAGTACACATCAGGCCCTGGCAGCTCACTTAGTTGATTAAAGAATCATTGGGATATGCAGAAGTTGTGGGTTGACCCCAGGTGAGCGCACATACAAGAATCAAACAATGATGGCATAAATAATTGGAACAAATTATCAATGTCTCTGTGTTTGTGTGTATGTGTGTGTGTTTATGTTCCTCTTTCTCTGAAAATAAAAAAAAAATAAAAATATTTTTTTTTAAAAAGAAAACATGGGAGAAGAAATGTAAAGAGAAATAAAGCATATTTAGGTGATATAAACTCTCATTGAGTGTATCCTCTTTTAATATGGTGGCCAGAGAACCACTGTAGGCCAGGCATTGCTGCAATTGCCATGGCCATGCAAGTGCAGGTTCTAGTTGGATTTGAGAAGATGGTAAAAAAACAGTGGAGCCAAAAACTGGCAGACAATTCCTTTATTCAAGTCTAGTATTGGCCGACTAGCGGACACTCAAGGAAAACACTTCCCTTTTACTCGGAGCTCACAAAGCTATTGACACATTCCCCAGTCCTACAAGCAGGAGAATCTTCTCTGGTTTTTCCTAGAGTCGAAGGCCCCTCCAGTCCCAAAGGCTCTCACCTCTGGTTCCCTAGCTTCTCCTTCAGCACTCTGCCTTCTCTTTGCTTTCACTTTGAAAAACTGGCTTTCCCTTTTCTCTTCCTTCTTCCTTCTTTCTTTTAAAACATTTCTGGCTTTAAAAAACCCCTTTCAGCACACAGTAGCATAACAATGGCTCTTCCTAAGCAGGAAGGTAATTAAAAATTTCACAGATCACATACCTGGTGCTGCCCAGTGCCATTTTTAACAATAAAAGTGAGTAAATTCAAAAAAAACACAAGTTTTACAAACTCATTTTCCCAACATTCCACCCTTTTGCTCACTTCACAATCCACACCACATGCATTCTTATACAAGAAATAAATACATCACACAAACAAATTACAGAAACATCATAAATCATAAAATTTAAACAGCGTTGCCCTCCTTATCAGAGTGTCTCATATTGTCCAAAAGCCGCATGTCCATCCTACAAGGGAGCTAGTTCCCCCTCTGGTTGCAGTCCATGAGTCAGTCCACCCACATGGGGCCTCAGGCCTCCCCCCTCGTCTCTGCCATCCTAGTAACTCTTAAGACACTGTCCAGAGGAGGAGCATGTGGCAATGGTGGCCAACATTTCCATCTCTGCTCCAGAGCCATCCAACCCTATGTCCCACAATCACAAACATACCAGGGGCTTAGTAGGTACTTTTTGCTGCTGGGCTTTTACCTTCTGGAGTCTGAGGATGACAGCTTCAGCCAGAGTTTCCTCACTCTCAGAAGTGGAACTGGAAATGCCTGCTCCCACTGACTCAGAGCCACTCCATTGGCCCGACTCCATCTTAGTCTCCAACAGTTGCTGGCTTTCATAAAGCTGAACCCACAGTTCTTCCTCCCACAACTACTGCTGCCAATGTTCAACTTCCATGGCAAACTGCAACTCATAAACCTATGTGACCTGCTTCTCCAGTGCTTGCTCCAGTACTAGGATCTTCATCTCTTTCTCCCATGGCCATTCCAACTCCATCTTTTGCTTGTTTTGCAGGCCTCGGGCAGACTTTTGCAGAGAGCTCTCGGTTTCCTCTCTCAGGGCTGTAAAAATCAGCCAGCCCATGGTCCCCAAAGGAAAGCTATGGGGAACCACAACAACAACCAGTCCTCTCAAGGGTGGTGGCAGCTCCATACCAATCTGATACAAATCCTTCTGCAAACTGTGCCAGATGTATGGCCAGTAGTAACGGCTGTTGCGGCCATTCACATGCAAGCTCTCATTGGATTTGGGCAAATGGTAAAGAAACAGTGGAGTCAAAAACTGGTAGGCCATTTCTTTATTCAAGGGTCATACCTGCTGACAAGTGGACACACAGGGAAAATCATTTTCCTTTCACTCTGAGCTTACAAAGCTACTGACACATTCTCCAGTCCCATAACCCAGAGAATCTTCTATGGTTTCTCCTAAAATCAAAGGCCCCTCCAGTTCCAAAATTCCTCATTTCTGGTTCTCCAGCTTCTCCTTTAGCACTCTGCCTTTTCTCTGCTCTAACTCTGCAAAAATGTGGCTTCTCTCTTCTCCTCCTTTTTTCCTCTTTCTTTTAAAAATTTTCTTGTGTAAAAACTGCACCTCCAGCACGTATTAACATAACAATGGCCCTTCCCAAGCTGGAAGGTAATTAACAGTTTTACAGATCACATACCCAGGCCTGTCCAGTGCCGTTTTTAACAATAAAAGTGAGCAAACTAAAAAAACACAAATTTTTCAAACTCATTTGCCTAACAACTACCCTGTATGACTAAGTAGGATTTCAGTAATGACACAAAAAAGAGATGAATGAATGACCTGGATGACATTTTGGGGCAAAGCATTCCAAACAAACAGAGGAGTATGTGCAAGTTTCCTGATGTAGCAACATGATTAGCTGTGCAGGAACGTCAGGCAGGGCAATGTGGTCTTACAGAGGTAAATATTTCAGGAATGGTAAGAAACAAAAGAGGAATCATTTAGGGGCTATTTAGATCATGTTACAAATATGAATTTTATTCAGTGTTTTATGGGAATATTACGACAAATTTTGAACAAAAAAGTGTCATAATCTAATTTTGCAATAAAATATTTTTTCTGGTGGCTCTACAGAATTTAAAGTACAGGTTTTGAAGTATCTAAGTAAATGAACAAATAAATATTTATAATCATTAAAACAAAGGGTAATAGTGCTTAGACTAAAAGCAGTAGAAGTGGTGACAAAATTACCAACTGTACAGGCACTTAAAAGGTATAGCTGAAATTAAAAAAGGTATAGCTAAACCTTTGTAATGCTGCCTTAGAGCTCTATATTTGATCCCTTAGTATACACATTCAAGGCTTATTTAATGGCTCTGCTGTGGGAGACAGGGTATAAGCTGACAAAGTCATTGCAGCACTCACCCACATTTGTTGCTCAATTGAGTTGCTAAAGGCAATCTATATTCCCCTCCTCTTACCCAGTGGTAGTCAACCTGGTCCCTACTGCCCACTAGCGGGCATTCCAACTTTCATGGTGGGCGGTAGTGGAGCAACCAAAGTATAAATAAAAAGATAGATTTAACTATAATAAGTTGTTTTATAAATATTTATTCTGCCAAACTAAGCAAAAATCTGACATAAAGTACTTGGTAAGTAATTATTATTATATGCTTTAACTTGCTGTAACTCTGCTTTATAAATTTTATAAAGTAAAGTTACTTCCCTACTTTATAAATCACCATTACTGTGGAACTGGTGGGCAGTTAGAAAATTTTACTACTAAGAGAGATACAAAAGTGGGTGGTAGATATAAAAAGGTTGACTACCCCTGATCTAGATCATGTTCCTAGTTTTTAAAATTACCCAACAGAGACACACAGAGGACAGACAGTTGGCTAAAAGTTCAGGACTAGACCTGGTTTGCAACACTCTGCCATCATGTACAATTGACACCTTAAACTTTCCATTCTTAGAACCAACAATATCAACCTCTATAACCAACATGGCCTATGCCCAATGACCTTCCTCACTGAGCTCATTAGAGCTGTTTTTTTTTTTTTTACTGACTCTAACACTGTCAACTTATCATAAGTGGCTGAAATAATGTTCTATCTCAGAATGGTTGTAAAACTTTAATAAAAACATCTATGATGCCTCTTAGTCTCTTATTTTTGTCTATTCTTGCCCATTCCTACATCCCTACCTACATATCTTATACTTTAGAGATTGTGAATTCTTTGAGCAACAGTTTGTAAATGTCTATTATTACCATAAGCATTTTAGAAATTGGTTTAAACATAAATCATCAGTCCCTATTCCCCCCAAAATATAAATTCTGATGTTAGGGCTAGAGTAAAAAAAATGACATGTATTTCTTTATTTTTTTTTCAAAAATCTACATCTGTTTCTAATTTTATAGCTCAGTCAGGTTTTTGATGTACTGACACAGACTTCCCTGAAAGAACCTGGCTCTTAATATCTTATTTTTGTTTTTTCTTCCTGAATATTATTTTCTATGCCTGTTCAACTGTACAAGTTTTACTTTTACCCTTTAACAACAGCTCAAAATATAACATTCTTTGATAACTTTCTTAAGGCCTCCAATCACTTCTTTGTTTTCCTCTTAAGTCACAGACTTTGGCTTGGTGAGTTTTGTTTTTTATCTTTATCCCATATAATTTTTTATAACAAATTTTCTCATCAGCAGATGGTAAAAACACTGAAGAGTAGAATGTACCTGCCTTCTTAATGCTATTTTTTGGCATTAGGTGCCATATAAATCTAGGTTAAGCATTTTTACAAGTTTCAGTGTTTCAATGGTTTGGGCATACACTGTTTTTAAAAAAGAATTAAATGAAGAAAAGATAGAAAAAAATAAGGAAGGAGAGATTAAAGAAAGTAAAGAATGAGGAAAAAATAGTTGTTGCTTTCCTACCTTTCATTCACAAGTGGTCCTATTTAATAATCTTATTTATGGCATTTAAACATATGTTACAAACATTTTTTTATAAAAAGAGATGAAATAAAAAAGCACCTTAAGGCCTTGCTGCATAGCTCATTTGGTTATAGCATCATTCTAAAGCACAGAGGTAGTCAACTTTATCCTAGATCAAGGAATATATAAGAACAAATTGATGTTTCTATTTCTCTCCCTTCTTCTCTCTCATAACATCAATATTTTAAAAAAATATTTCAGAAAGCACCTTAACATTTTATATCAACTATGGTTAAACATTATAATCATTTTTACCTATATTTTGATTGGTATGACATTTTCTATTTTATATGAAGAAAAATACATCCTCACTGCTTTCTTTTTGTACCTGCATACAATTTTTCTATTGCCCAGCTCATGTATGCCTTAGATACATTTATTTATATTCAGGTAGAGGGGTTGGTAAATGGAAAATTTATGCATGTTATGAGATTTTGATGTTTGTTGTTTTCATCAGTGGAAAATTTGTGGAGAAGAAAATTCTAATGGAGCATAACAATAACATTAAATAACTGAGCTATGTGTCTACAGTTTAAAATTGTGAATCTTTGTTGGCCTAAAGTGCTTGAGTTCCAGGACAGTAAAAGTTTTGAATTACTGAAGTGAGAAATTTATAATCCTCTTAAGGGAGAGAGAGGACAGGTTAGTCACTATCATTATCATAATAGTGTGCATGTTAAAGATGCATCTATAGAAGAGTACACAGTGTGTATATTAGTGTAAAATACATGTACTGAACAACTAACGTTCTTCCTGGTGTGGGACATAGGTCATAAAATTTATTACAGGGACTTAATTTTTTGGCACCTTTGACAAGTGAGTTAATGAGCTTCATTCCCTAATTAAAAACACATAAAATTCAAAATGCTATCTTATATCTTAAGAATAATGATGAAAGTTAAAAATTAGTATTTTAATCTTCATTGATAGTCTTACTACTAAAAAGTCACTGACCAGTTATGTCTCAATGATAGATAAATATTTGATCTAATATTATTTAACCTTTTAATTAAAAAACAAATAAATATTTCTGATATACAACTTTCAGATGATGGATGAGTATTCCTCAATCATGGATGAACAGAGTGCCCCATTTCTGATGATGATTGTTGGCAAGTAGACTAAGATAAGATAAGATGCAAATTTAGCATAGTTATATTTTCCTGTGATGCTTTGCTTGTTTGGAAGGTGAACTACTACTTTACCTTTTTTGTGTGTGTGACAGAGACAGAGAAAGAGAGACAGAGAGAGGGACAGATAGGAATAGACAGACAGGAAGGGAGAGAGTTGAGAAGCATCAATTATTTGTTGCAGCATCTGAGCTGTTCATTGATTGTTCTTTCATATGTGCCTTGATAGGGAGGAGAGATTACAACAGAGAGAATGATCCCATGCTGTAACCATCAAACTTGGGCTCAAGTTGACAACCTTGGGCTTCAAGCCAGAGACTTCTGGGCTCAAGCTAGTAATGATGGGGTCATGATCATACATCATGATGTATGATCCCAAAGTCAAGCCAGCGACCCCACACTCAAGCTGGTGAGCCCGTGTTCAATTCAGATAAGCTCATGCTCATGACAGATAAGCCTGTGCTGAAGCAGGGGAACTTGGGTTTAAAACCAGAATCCTCTGCATCCCAGTTTGACACTATCCACTGTCCCACTGCCTAGTCAGGCTCTAAATGTCTTCATACAGACAATAGTTATATAACAAGAACCCAGTTGTAGTCAAATTATGCTATAAAGATGTTTCTTATATTTCCTTTATTGCATCCAGCCTGAGGTAAAATGCCATCCTTTTGCTAGGTATATAATTTATTATATCAGTAAATTTAAAGAGAAGAGAGTATTTCTTTATACACTGTAACTAATATACATATCCATTTCCACTCTTTTATGACTTTATAATTAAATCAGTAACTGATCTATAAAGATGGGTTGGGAATATTCAGCATAATCTAATTTTCATCACAGTGAATTTCTCAAAAGACCTATTCCACCAAGTACAAAAGTATTTTGTACTATTCCACCAAAGCTACCCAGAATACATAGAAAGTTGTTATCTTACATGATAAATAAAATTGTAACTGATTCTGAAAGGAAAAAAAAGGTATACTTTCCTTGAATATAATACAACTAAAATTTAATTTAATATGACAGAGAGAAACCAAGAAAGAGAAAGGGTCAAATACTATATATTTTTAAAAATGTTTCTTTCTTACTAACTTTGGGGTTATAAATGGAATTTAAAAACAAATACCATTAGAGAAAATTTAGAAAAAAGTAGAAACAATATTAATTATATAAAATACGAGCAAACATTTACTTAGAGGAAAATTCTTTGATTCTTGTTATAAAAAATTGAAAATTAATTAAAAATAAATTGAGTCCTAAAAGGTGCAAGGATAAAATCAAAAGATGTTACTGATAAAACACTTAAAGCAAAAATTAATGAATTCAAAAGCTGAAAATAATTGCAATTGTAAAATGAAAGATAAAGTTCAATTGTAGAGATGAATACAATAACTTGGTGTGAAGTGACATGGATTTTTTTCTAATCCATGTTAAACAGAGACAGTCCGTGATTTCCTAATTCAAAAGACATGTTTTATTTAATATTCAGCAAATATACTTTAACGTTTTCAAGACTTCCAGCTATTGTCTCAATTGCAGGTTAAATTTCAGTTTGTAAGGTTAAGTTTGACATGCCACTGAGATGTCTCTTTTGTAGAGACTTTGGGGTAGATACAGGGAAATCTTAAATTGAATACCTCTTACTAAAAGTTCAAGCCTATGCAAAAATATTATCTATTATGATTATAGTTAACTTTTACCTATTATTTCTGAAAAATGCATTTATATGTGGCCATTTCTGCTGATGCTTAATGATGATTATGATAATTAAATCCTAAATAAGGTAGTTACACAATTATATTATATAATATGAATAACAGCTAAATTGTCATTTTGTAAGTAAATAAAAACAACACCATTAAATTGGTAAAACTATTATGCTTAAATAAGTTAATACTTACACCACTTAAAATAATAATCTTTATCATTACCATATTTCTTATTTTTAAAATTACTTTTAAAATATTGCTCTAAAAAAGAAATTGTTAATTTGGTCCAGGCTTTTAAAATAAACTACTATGTGAAAAACCAACTCTGGACTACAAGAACAACTCTAAAAAACCAAGGAGCAAAGAAGTAGCCACACCAAGCCTGGTAGGGAGCACCAAGGAGCAGTGGGTCTCCCCTGCTTACAGAAACAAAGGGGGGGGGTGAGGCTGAGAGCCCATAGCTGGGGGAAGGGTTGAACCTTCCACACAATACAAGACTAAGTGGTTCCAGGTGACCCATCTCCAGACATCTCTCCAACTTCAATCAGCAAAACAAGACACAGCTGAAAGCAAGAAGTGGGGAGGAGGGGCAGTAATTCAGGTCTCCATGGAGATTTGAGATACACCTCCCCTACTGAAGCTGACAAAACACCACTCCCCTTGAGAGAGTAACTGGCAGATCAGGCTGTTAGAGTCTCAGGTTACAACCACTGCATCCCTGGATACAGTTTCAAATAAGTGCCCTGCTGAGATCAGTAAGCAAGACTACCACCATGCTAAGAAAACTGAGAAGAAAAAAAACAAATCAAGACTTCAAAGCAGCTCCACCAGAAAAGCCAAATCCAACAGTGGATTACAAATAACAGCAGATGCCAACACAGGAAGGCCTATAAATAACCAATCTAAAAATTGGAGGCAGACAACACCAAGCCTAGACTCAACCAGCTCTACAAACAACAAACACACAGACATAATGAGAAGACAGAAAAGTGCAATCAAAATGAAACCACAGGCCCTGGCTGGTTGGCTCAGCGGTAGAGCATCGGCCTGGCGTGAGGGGGACCCGGGTTCAATTCCTGGCCAGGGCACATAGGAGAAGCATCCATTTGCTTCTCCACTCCCCCTCCTTCCTCTCTGTCTCTCTCTTCCCCTCCCACAGCCAAGGCTCCATTGAAGCAAAGATGGCCTGGGTGCTGGGGATGGCTCCTTGGCCTCTGCCCCAGGCGCTAGAGTGGCTCTGGTCATGGCAGAGTGATGCCCCAGAGGGGCAGAGCATCACCTCCTGGTGGGCAGAGCATCGCCCCTGGTGGGCGTGCCAGGTGGATCCCAGATGTGTGCATGCAGGAGTCTGTCTGACTGTCTCTCCCCATTTCCAGCTTCAGAAAAATACAAATAAAATAAAATAAAATACTCTAAAAAAAATGAAACCACAAAAGAAAACTCCAGGAAATGAACTGAGTGATATAAAAATAACCAAACTTCCAAATGCAGAGTTTAAAACAATGATTGTTAGGATGGTTAGGGATCTTAGAACAACAATGGATGGTCATTATAAACACCTAAAGAAAGAAATAGCAAGTATAACAAAAAACATTTAAATATTAAAAAAAAATCAGTTGCAGATGACAAATACAATATCAGAATAAAGACCACAGTAGAAGGAATTAAAAATAGGAAGGATGAAGCTGAGGATCAAATCAGTGAGATGGAGGACAAGTTGAATGAAGGCATGTAAGCAGAGCAGAAAAAAGAAAAGAGATTCAAAAAGTCTGAGGAAACTCTAATAGAGCTCTGTGACAACATGAAGAGAAAAAATATCCACATCATAGAAGTTCCTGAAGAAGAAGAGAAAGAATAAAGGATAGACACTTTGTTCAATCAAACCATAGCTGAAAACTTCCCTAAATTAATGCAGGAAAAGCTCTCACAAGTTCAAGAAGAAAAGGGAACTCCATTAAAGAGAAACCCAAAGAAATCTATACCAAGACACATCATAATTAAAATGCCAAAGCTAACTGATAAAGAGAAAATATTAAAAGCTGCTAGAGAAAAAAAGGCTACCACCAACAAAGAAGCCCCCATAAAAATGACATATGACTTCTCAACAGAAACACTTAAAGCCAGAAAAGAATGTCAAGAAATATTCAAAGTAATGCAGAACAAGACTACTTTACCCAGCAAGGCTATCATTTAAAATTGAAGAAGAAATAAAAAGCTTCCCAGACAAAAAAAACAAACAAACAAACACAAAACAACAACAACAACTTAAGGAATTTATTACAACAAAACCAATACTGAAGAAAATGTTAAGGGGCCTGTTGTAAACAAATCAAAGTGATAAAAGAATACAGCAAAAAACAAACAATAAACAGCTTTAAAGAATAAAATGGCAATAAACAACTACATAACAATAATAACCTTAAACGTAAATAGATTAAATAATCCAATCCAAAGACATAACATAGATGAATGGATAGAAAAACAGTACCTATACATATGCTGTCTACAAGAGACACACCTTAAAACAAAAGTTGCACATAGACTGAAAGTAAAAAAATGGAAAAAATTTTCATACAAATGGAATTGAAAACAAAAGCTAGGGTAGCAATACTTACATCAGACAAAATGGACTTTAAAACAAAGGCTACCATAAAAGATAAAGAAGGCTACTACATAATGATAAAGGAAGCAATCCAACAGGAAGATAAAACCATTATAAATATCTATGCACCTAATGTAGGAGCACTTAAATATATAAAGCAGAATTTGATGGATATTAAGGAGGTGAACAGCAATACTATAATAGTAGGGGATTTCAATACCCAATAACATTAATAAATAGATTCTCAAGAAAGAAAATTAAAAAAGAAACAGCAGACTTAAAGGACACACTAGTTCAACTAGATTTAATAGATACCTTGAGAACACTCTAGAGCATCAGAATATACATTCTTTTCAAGTACTCATGGTACACTCTCTAGGATAGACCATATGTTAAGGCACAAAAACAGTCTCAACAAATTGAAGAAGATTGAAATTATATCAAGCATTTTCTCTGATCACTATAGCATAAAACTAGATCAATCAGAACAGAAAAACTCAAAAATTCTCAAACACATTAAAACTAATTAGCAGATTGTTAAATAACAAATAAAAATAAGATTAAAGAAAAAATTTAAAAATTCTAGAAACAAATGATAATGAGCATAAAACAATTCAAAATGTATGGGACACAGCAAAAGCAGTACAGAGAGGAAAGTACATAGCACTACAGGCATACTTTAAGAATCTAGAAAAAGCTCAAACAAACAACTTAACCCTGCATCTGAAAGAACTAAAAAAAGAACAGCAAGTAAAGCCCAGGTGTAGTAGAAGGAAGTAAATAATAAAGATCAGGGTGGATATAAATGACTTAGAGGCAAAAGAAACAATACAGAGGATCAACAAAACCAGGAGCTGGTTCCTTGAAAAGGTAAACAAGAATGATGAACCTTTAACTAGACTCACCAAGAAAAAAAAGAGAGAACTCAAATAAATTAAATTAAAAATGAGAGTAGAGAAATAACAATTGACACAACAGAAATACAAAATATAGTAAAAAAAAATACTATGAAGAATTGTATGGCAAAAAATTAAACAACCTGGGTGAAATGGACAAATTTCTTGAAACATATAATTTTTCTAAAATCAATCTGTAAAAATCAGAAAACCTAAACAGATCAATTACAACAAAAGAAATCGAAACAGTTATCAAAAAACTCCCAACAAAGAAAAGTCCTGGGCCTGATGGCTTCACAAGTGAATTCTACCAAATATTCAAAGAAAAAGTAACTCCTATCCTTCTCATGCTATTTCAAAAAATTTAAAGGACAGAAGACTTTCAAATTCCTTTTATGAGGTGAGCATAATTTGATTCCAAAAGCATGCAAAGACAAAACAAAGAATGAAAATTATAAGCCAATATCCCTGATGAATATAGATGCTAAATCCTCAACAAAATATTAGCAAACTGGTTCCAACAATATATGAAAAAAAATCATACACCGTGATCAAGTGGGATTTATTCTGGGGAGGAAAGGCTGGTACAATATTTGCAAATCAATCAATGTGATTCATCACATAAACAAAAGGAAGGAGAAAAACCACATGATAATTTCAATAGATGCAAAAAAAAGCATTTGATAAAACCCAGCACCCGTTCATGATCAAAACTCTCAGCAAAGTGGGAATACAGGGAACATACCTCAAAAGCCATCTATGACAAAGCCACAGCCAACATCATACTCAATGTGAAAAAATGAAAAGCAATCCCCTTAAGATCAGGAACAAAGCAGGAGTGTTCTCTTTCACCACTCTTATTCAACATAGTCCTGGAGTCCTACCCACCGCAATCAGAAAAGAAGAAGAAATAAAAGGCATTCAAGTTTGAAAAGAACAAGTAAAACTATCATTATTTGCAGATGATATGATATTGTATATAGAAAACCCTAAAGTCTCAGTCAAAAACCTAATGGACCTGATAAATAAATTCAGCCAAGTGGCAGGATATAAAATTAATACTCAGAAATCAGAGGCATTTTTATACACCAACAATGAACAGTCAGAAGGAAAATTAAGGAAACAATTCCCTTCACTATTAAAACCAAAATAATAAAGTACCTAAGAGTAAATTTAACCAAAGAGACTAAAGACTTGTATGTGGAAAATTATAAAACATTGATAAAAGAAATCAAGGAAGATACAAAAAAATGGAAGCATATACCGTGCTCCTGTTTAGGAAGAATAAACATCATTAAAATGTCTATATTACCCAAAGCAATTTAAAAATTCAATGCAATACCAATTAAAATACTAATGACATACGTTAAAAATATAGATCACACATTCCAAAAATTTATATGGAATGAAAAAAGAACACAGCCTCAGCAATCTTAAAAAAAAAAAAAGAATAAAGTGAGAGGTATCACACTTTCTGATATCAAGTTATACTACAAGGCCATTGTACTCAAAACAACCTGGTACTGGCATAAGAACAGGCATATCAATCAATGGAACAGAACAGAGAACCCAGAAATAAACCCACAGCTCTATGGACAACTGATATTTGACAAAGGAGGTAAGGGTACACAATGGAGTAAAGATAGCCTCTTTAATAAATGGTGTTGGGAAAATTGGACAACTACCTGCAAAAAAATGAAACTAGAACACCAACTTACACCATTCACAAAAATGAACTAAAAATGGATAAAAAACTTAAATGTAAGCCATGAAATCATAAGCATCTTAGAAGAAAACATAGGCAATAAGCTCTCTGACTTCTCTCACAGCAAAATATTTGCTGATTTATCTCCACGGGCAAGTGACAAAAAGACTAGATAAACATATGGGACTATATCAAACTAAAAAGCTTTTGCACAGCTAAAGACAATAAGAACAGAATAAAAAGACAAACTACACAATGGGAGAACATATTTGACAATATATCTGATAAGAGTTGAATAGCCAAAATTTATAAAGAACTTGTAAATCTCAACACCAGGAAGATAAACAATCCAATCAAAAAATCGGCAAAAGAAATGAATAGAACTTTTCCAAAGAGGACATACAGATGGCCAATAGGCATATAAAAAAATGATCAACATCACTAATCATTAGAGAAATGAAAATTAAAACCACAATGAGATATCACCTCACACCAGTCAGAATGGCGCTCATCAACAAAACAGCACAGAATAAGTGCCGGCGAGGATGTGGAGAATAGGGAACTCTCTTGCACTGCTGGTAGGAGTGCAGACTGGTGCAGCCACTGTGGAAAACAGTATGGAGATTCCTCAAAAAAATGAAAATTGAACTGCCTTTTGACCCAGCTATCTCACTTTTAGGAATATACCCTAATAACACCATAGAACTGTTTAAAAAGAGAAATGCACCCTTATGTTTATGGCAGCATTGTTCAAAATAGCGAAGATCTGGAAACAGCGAGAGGGGGTGGAGGGAGCGGTGGAGCACAAAGAAAACCAGATAGAGAAGGTGATGGAAGACAATTTGACTTTGGGTGAGGGGTATGCAACATAATCAAATGTCAAAATAATCTGGAGATGTTTTCTCTCAACATATGTACCCTGATTTATCAATGCCACTGCATTAAAATTAATTTTACAAAAAGTGAAACCTTTACCTCTTCTTTTCTGATATGGAAGCCTTTTATTTCTTTATTTTTAAAATTTTTTTATTTTAAATTTACTGCAGTGACATTGATAAATCAGGGTACATATGTTGAGAGAAAACATCTCCACATTATTTTGACATTTGATTATGCTGCATAACCCTCACCCAAAGTCAAATTGTCTTCTGTCACCTTCTATCTGGTTTTCTTTGTGGCCCTCCTCTCCCCCCACCCCCCCCTCTCCTTCCTCGCCCTATCCCCACCCACACACCCCCCTTACAATCACATTCTTGTCCATGTCTCTGAGTCTCATTTTTTTTTGAAATTTTTTTTAAGATTTTATTTATTTATTATAGAGAGGAGAGAGAGAGAAAGAGAGAGAGAGAGAGAAGGGAGGAGGAGCAGGAAGCATCAATTCCCATATGTGCCTTGACCAGGTAAGCCCAGGGTTTAGAACTGGCAACCTCAGCGTTTCCAGGTTGATGCTTTATCCACTGCGCCACCACAGGTCAGGCTGAGTCTCATTTTTATGTCCCATCTATGTATGGATTGATATAGTTCTTAGTTTTTTCTGATTTACTTATTTCACTCCATATAATGTTATCAAGGTCCATCCATGTTATTGTAAATGATCCGATGTCATCGTTTCTTATGGTGTAGTATTCCATAGTATATATGTACCAAAGCTTTTTAATCCACTAGTCCTCTGACGGATACTTGGGCTGTTTCCAGATCTTCGCTATTGTGAACAATGCTGCCACAAACATGGAGGTGCATTTCTCCTTTTGGAGCAGTTTCATGGTGTTCTTGGGGTATATTCCTAAAAGTGGAATAGCTGGGTCAAAAGGCAGTTTGATTTTCATTTTTTTTGAGGAATCTCCATATTGTTTTTTACAGAGGCTGCACCAGTCTGCATTCCAACCAGCAGTGCAGGAGGGTTCCCTTTTCTCCACATCCTTGCCAGCACTTCTTTTGTTTTGTTTTGTTGATGAGCGCTATTCTGTCTGGTGTGAGGTGACATCTCATTGTGGTTTTAATTTTCATTTCTCTAATGATTAGTGATGTTGATCATTTTTTCATATGCCTATTGGCCATCTGTATGTCCTCTTTGGAGAAGTGTCTATTCATTTCTTTTGCCCATTTATTGATTAAATTGTTTGTCTTCCTGGTGTTGAGATTTACATGTTCTTTATAAATTTTGGTTATTAACCCCTTATCAGATGTATTGTCAAATATGTTCTCCCATTGTATAGTTTGCCTTTTTATTCTGTTCTTATTGTCTTTAGCTGTGCTAAAGCTTTTTAATTTGATATAGTCCCATTTGTTTATCCTGTCTTTTATTTCACTTGCCCATGGAGATAAATCATCAAATATATTGCTGCGAGAGATGTTGGAGAGCTTACTGCCTATGTTTTGTTCTAAGATGCTTAAGGTTTCATGACTTCCATTTTAGCCTTTTATCTATTTTGAGTTCATTCTTGTCAATCATGTAAGTTGGTGGTCTAGTTTTATTTTTTGCCAGTAGCTGTCCAATTTTGCCAACACTTTTTGTTAAAGAGTCTGTCTTTATTCCATTGTATGCTATTACCTCCTTTGTCAAATATCAATTGTCCATATAAGTGTGGGTTTATTTATGGGTTCTTTGTTCTGTTTCAGTGATCTGTAAGCCTGTTATTATGCCAGTACCAAGCTGTTTTGAGTACAATGGCCTTGTAGTATAATGATATCAGGAAGTGTGACACCACCCACTTTATTCTTCTTTTTCAAGATTGCAGAGGCTATTCATGTTCTTTTTTGGTTCCATATGAATTTTTAGAATATTTGTTCTATATCTTTGAAGTACGCCATGGGTATTTTAATAGGAATTTAATTAACTTTATAAATTACTTTGGGTAATATAGACATTTTAATGATGTTTATTCTTTCTATTCATGAGCACAGTATATACTTCCACTTCTTTGAGTGTTCCTTGATATCTTATATTAATGTTTATAATTTTCCAAGTACAAGTCTTTAACCTCCTTTGTTCAATATACTCCTAGGTACATTATTTTTTGTTGTTGCAATAGTAAAGGGAATTGTTTTCTTTTTTTTTTTTATGGGTAATATTTTTATTATACTTTTTTTTTTTAATGGGGTGACATCAATAAATCAGGATACATATATTCAAAGATAACAAGTCCAGGTTATCTTGTCGTTCAATTATGTTGCATACCCATCACCCAAAGTCAGATTGTCCTCTGTCACCTTCTATCTTGTTTTCTTTGTGCCCCTCCCCCTCCCCCTTTCCCTCTCCCATTCCCCCCTTCCCCCTGTAACCACCACACTCTTATCAATGTCTCTTAGTTTCACTTTTATGTCCCACCTACGTATGGAATAATGCAGTTCCTGTTTTTTTCTGATTTACTTATTTCGCTTCGTATCATGTTATCAAGATCCCACCATTTTGCTGTAAATGTTCCGATGTCATCATTTCTTATGGCTGAGTAGTATTCCATAGTGTATATGTGCCACATTTTCTTTATCCAGTCATCTATTGACGGGCTTTTTGGTTGTTTCCATGTCCTGGCCACTGTGAACAATGCTGCAATGAACATGGGGCTGCATGTGTCTTTATGTAACAATGATTCTGAGTTTTTGGGGTATATACCCAGTAGAGGGATTGCTGGGTCATAAGGTAGTTCTATTTTCAGTTTTTTGAGGAACCACCATACTTTCTTCCATAATGGTTGTACTACTTTACATTCCCACCAACAGTGTATGAGGGTTCCTTTTTCTCCACAGCCTCTCCAACATTTGCTATTACCTGTCTTGCTAATAATAGCTAATCGAACAGGTGTGAGGTGGTATCTCATTGCTGTTTTGATTTGCATTTCTCTAATAGCTAAAGAAGATGAGCATCTTTTCATATACCTGTTGGCCATTTGTATTTCTTCCTGGGAGAAGTGTCTGTTCATATCCTCTTCCCATTTTTTTATTGGATTGTTTGTTGGTTTGTTGTTGAGTTTTATGAGTTCTTTGTATATTTTGGATATTAGGCCCTTATCTGAGCTGTTGTTTGAAAATATCATTTCCCATTTAGTTGGCTTTCTGTTTATTTTGCTATCAGTTTCTCTTGCTGAGCAAAAACTTCTTAGTCTGATGTAGTCCCATTCATTAATTTTTGCCTTCACTTCTCTTGCCTGTGGAGTCAAATTCATAAAATGCTCTTTAAAACCCAGGTCCATGAGTTGAGTACCTATGTCTTCTTCTATGTACTTAATTGTTTCAGGTCTTATGTTTAGATCTTTGATCCATTTTGAGTTAATTTTTGTACAGGGGGAGAGACTGTAGTCCAGTTTCATTCTTTTGCATGTGGCTTTCCAGTTTTCCCAGCATCATTTATTGAAGAGGCTTTCTTTTCTCCATTGTGTGTTGTTGACCCCTTTATCAAAAATTATTTGACTATATATATGTGGTTTTATTTCTGGACTTTCTATTCTGTTCCATTGGACTGAGTGTCTATTTTTCTGCCAATACCATGCTGTTTTGATTGTCGTGGCCCTATAATATAGTTTGAAGTCAGGTATTGTAATGCCCCCAGCTTCATTCTTTTTCTTTAGGATTGCTTTGGCTATTCGGGGTTTTTTATAGTTCCATATAAATCTGATGATTTTTTGCTCTATTTCTTTAAAAAACGTCATTGGAAGTTTGATGGGAATTGCATTAAATTTGTATATTGCTTTGGGTAATATAGCCATCTTGATTATATTTATTCTTCCTATCCAAGAACAAGGTATATTCTTCCATCTCATTATATCTTTTTCGATTTCCCTTAACAATGGTTTATAGTTTTCATTATATAAGTCCTTTACATTCTTTGTTATGTTTATTCCTAAGTATTTTATTTTTTTTGTTGCAATCATGAAGGGGATTATTCTTTTGAGTTCGTTCTCAATTGTTTCATTGTTGGCATATAGAAAGGCTATTGACTTCTGTATGTTAATTTTGTATCCTGCGACCTTACTGTATTGGCTTATTGTTTCTAGTAGTCTTTTAGTGGATTCTTTGGGGTTTTTGATGTATAGGATCATATCATCTGCAAAAAGTGATACCTTTACTTCTTCTTTTCCGATATGGATGCCTTTTATTTCTTTGTCTTGTCTGATTGCTCTGGCTAGAACCTCTAGTACCACATTAAATAAGAGTGGAGAGAGTGGACAACCCTGTCTTGTTCCTGATTTAAGGGGGAAAGCCTTCAGTTTGGTGCCATTTAATATGATGTTAGCTGATGGTTTATCATATATGGCCTTTATCATGTTGAGATATTTTCCTTCTATACCCATTTTGTTGAGAGTCTTAAACATAAAATTGTGTTGTATTTTATCAAAAGCCTTTTCTGCGTCTATTGATAAGATCATGTGGTTTTTGTTCTTTGTTTTGTTGATATGGTGTATTACGTTAACCGTTTTACATATGTTGAACCATCCTTGAGATTCTGGGATGAATCCCACTTGATCATGATGTATTATTTTTTTAATATGTTGTTGTATTCGATTTGCTAGTATTTTTGTTTAGTATTTTAGCATCTGTATTCATTAGAGATATTGGTCTGTAGTTTTTTTTTTGTGCCATCCTTGCCTGGTTTTGGTATGAGGGTTATGTTGGCCTCATAAAATGTGTTTGGAAGTATTGCTTCTTCTTCAATTTTTTGGAAGACTTTGAGTAGAATAGGAACCAAGTCTTCTTTGAATGTTTGATAAAATTCACTGGTATAGCCATCAGGGCCTGGACTTTTATTTTGGGGGAGGTTTTTAATGGTTTTTTCTATTTCTTCTCTACTGATAGGTCTGTTTAGGCTTTCTGCTTCTTCTTGACTCAGTCTAGGAAGGTTGTATTGTTCTAGGAATTTATCCATTTCTTCTAGGTTGTTGAATTTAGTGGCATAAAGTTTTTCATAGTATTCTACAATAATTCTTTGTATATCTATGGTGTCCATGGTGATTTCTCCTCTTTCATTTTGGATTTTGTTTATATGAGTTCTTTCTCTTTTTTCCTTGGTAAGTCTTGCCAAGGGATTGTCAATTTTGTTGATCTTTTCAAAGAACCAGCTCCTTGTTCTATTAATTTTTTCTATAGTTTTTCTGTTCTCTAATTCATTTATTTCTGCTCTGATTTTTATTATCTCCTTTCTTCGGCTGGTTTTGGGTTTTCTTTGTTCTTCTTTTTCTAGTTCCTTAAGGTGGGAAGTTAAGTGGTTCACTTGGGCTCTCTCTTGTTTGTTCATATATGCCTGAAGTGATAGGAACTTCCCTCTTATCACTGCTTTTGCTGCATCCCATAGATTCTGATATGTTGTATTGTCATTTTCATTAGTCTGTATATATCTTTTGATCTCTGCACTTATTTCTTCTTTGACCCATTCATTTTTTAAAAGTATGTTGTTTAGTTTCCACATTTTTGTGGGATTTTTTTTCTCTTTTTTGCAGTTGAATTCTAGTTTCAAGGCTTTATGATCAGAAAATATGCTTGGTACAACTTCAATTTTTCTGAATTTGCTGATGTTGTTTTTGTGGCCCAACATATGGTCAATTCTTGAGAATGATCCATGTACACTGGAGAAAAATGTATACTTAGTCACTTTGGGATGAAATGTCCTGTAGATGTCTATCATATCCAGGTGCTCTAGTGTTTTGTTTAAGGCCACTATGTCTTTGTTGATTCTCTGTTTGGATGACCGATCTAGAGCTGTCAGCGGTGTATTGAGGTCTCTAAGTATGATTGTATTTTTGTCAGTTTTTGTTTTAACATCAATAAGTAGCTGTCTTATATATTTTGGTGCTCCTTAGTTTGGTGCATATATATTAAGAATTGTTATGTCTTCTTGATTCAGTGTCCCCTTAGCCATTATGAAATGGCCATTTTTGTCTCTGAGTACTTTTCCTGTCTTGTAGTGAGCATTATCCGATATGAGTATTGCTACACCTGCTTTTTTTTGGATGTTATTTGCTTGGAGTATTGTTTTCCAGCCTTTCACTTTGAATTTGTTTTTATCCTTGTTACTTAGATGAGTTTCCTGTAGGCAGCATACAGTTGGATTTTCTTTTTTAATCCATTCTGCTACTCTGTGCCTTTTTATTGGTGAGTTTAATCCGTTTACATTTAGTGTAATTATTGACACTTGTGAGTTTCCTATTGCTATTTTATATCTTGCTTTCTGTTAGTTTTGTGTCTTGTTTGATCCTTCTCTTTCGTTTTTCTATCTTTTGTTTTTATTTGGTTGTATTCCATACATCTTTCTTCTGTTGCTATCCCTTTTATCTCATGTGCTTCTGTGGTGGTTTTTTCAATGGTGGTTACCTTTGAGTAATGAAAAGGGTCCCTACCCTGTTCATTGTAGCGAACTATTTTGTGAGTACTTTTGTACTCCATCGTCCTTTGCTACTGTTAATCTCCATCTTCTCCCCCCCTTTCTTTTTGTTGTTGTCACAGTTTAAATTTGGTTTTATTGTGTTCTTCTTGGAGCTTTTACTTGTGGCTCTGTTTTTTTTTTTGTTCTTTGTATCTGATTGGAGAACCTCCTTTAGTAATTCCTGGAGTGGGGGTTTTCTGATGATAAATTCCCTCATCTTTTCTGTATCTGTGAATGTTTTTATTTCTCCTTCATATTTGAAGGATAGCTTTGATGGTATAGTATTTATGGCTGAAAGTTCCTCTCTTTCAGGACTTTAAATATTGAGGTCCACTCTCTTCTAGCTTGTAGAGTTTCTGCTGAGAAATCTGATGATAATCTAATGGGCCTTCCTTTATATGTTGTATTCTTCTTTTCCCTGGCTGCCTTGAGAATTTTTTCTTTGCTGTTGGTTTGTGTCAATTTCATTATGATATGCCTTGGAGTAGGTTTGTTGGGGTTAAGAAAACTTGGAGTTCTGTTTGCTTCTTGAACTTGAGGCTTTAGTTCTTTCCACAGGCTTGGGAAGTTCTCATCTATTATTTGTATGAGTATGTTCTCCATTCCATTTTCTCTTCTTATCCCTCTGATATACCTATTATTCTTATGTTATTCTTTTTGATGGAGTCAGATAATTCTTGTAGGGCTATCTCATTTTTTTTAATTTTTGAGTCTCTTTCTTCTTCTCTCTGTTGTGCCTCAAGTTGCTTGTCTTCTATTTCACTAATGCTCTCTTCTATCTGACCTGTTCTATTAGCTAAGCTTTTTACTTCATTTTTCAGATCGTGAATTGAGTTTTTCATCTCTGTTTGATTTGTTTTTATAGTTTCAATTTCCTTGGACATATATTCTTTGTGTTCATTGAGTTGTTTTCTGAGCTCCCTAAATTGCCTTTCTGTGTTTTCTTGTATATCTCAGAGGATTTTTAAGATTTCTATCTTGAATTCTCTGTCATTTAGCTCCAAGGTTTCCAATATATTAAATTTTTTCTCCATAGATTTTTCCTCATCTAGCTGTGTTGCCTCTCTTTCTTTTGTATCCATGATATTTGATTTTCTCTTCCTTAATGACATCTGAGGGTGGTTTTGTTGATAGTATTAATGAGATTTAATAAAGAATAAAAAGTTAAAAAAAATAAAATATAAAAAATTGAAAAGAGTTGTTTTATTAATTTTAAAAAAAATTAATAATAAAATAAAGAAAAATAAAATAAAATAAAAATTTTAAAAAAAGGAAATTATTTCCCCCCTCCTTTTTTCCTCTCTTCTTCTCTCCCCTCTTTCTTGAGAAAATCTTGTGGTGAACTGTGAATTATAGCAAACAATGCCTGTGATGGAGGGCCTGAATTGGGGAAAAGTAATAAAGGGGCAAAAAAAAAGAAAAAAAGAAAGAAAAAAAAAAGGGGGTATGGACCCACAAAAAGCAAATAAGGAAAAAATTTGGGTCAAGAATAAAATGATTTGCTTTTAGGTGTTGGTTGTCTAAGAGTTATGATGAGAGGAATAAGAGGAAAACAGAAAAATGGGGGGACAAATTAAAAAATTACTATTGTATTTAGTGGAACAAGAACTAGATAATATGAAGAGCCAGGGATGGGAGCACTGCTAGTGAGTTAAAAAGGTGAAGTAAAAACCCCCAAAATGCCACAAACATAAGTTTGAGTCCCAGATAAGATAATTTGTTTGTTACTGAGGTTTGAATGAGAGGAGATGTAAAGGAGAAAGGAAGAAACTAATATAGAGGGAGGAAAGAAAGAGAGAGAGAGAAAAAAAGAGGGAACCACTAAAAGAAGAAAAAAGAAAGGAGAGAAAGAGAGAGAGAGAGTTAAGGGTTTTGGAGTGCAACCCTCATAGAGAGAAAGGAAGAGGAGAGAAAAGATAATGGGAGATGTAACACTTATGGGTAGTGTAGTTCAAGGAGAGGAGAGAGTAAGACCAGCAGAGAGTTAATCGGCCAAATTGGAGGAGGAAAAAAAGTATCAAGAATGAAGATAAGAGAAACAAACGAAGAAATATAATAAAATGTGATAGGTTATAAAGTCTGCAGATTATTCTTGATTTTGAGAGGTTATCTTCTTGCTTTTTCTTTTCTCTCCTTCTTCCTGGTTGGTGACTCTGTACCCCGGGTTCTGCCCCTTTGGCACGGTCAGATAGAGGTTTGCAGTTGATAAGTCTCTATGGCAATGTCATGTATTGTGCTTTAGTCTCGTTGGCAGTCGAGGCTCATTAGCATTTATAGGCTCCAACAGTGAGAGAGTCCGTGTTCCTGGAGCCTTTCTCCTAGTCTTTCCTTCCTCAATTAGTAGCCTGATAATCCAGCTATGGGGTTGCTGCTGCCTCTGCCTGGATAGTAAGAGGCTCAAAGAGCTGGCAACTCCCCACTCTATTTCCACTCAGCACAGGGCTCTGGGTAAGGCTCAGTCAGTCAGAGCTGCTAGCATAATCAGGCGGGATTTCTGCCCACTCAAAGACCTCTGGCTCTGCCACTCTGTCAGGTAACACAGGCGGGCGCCCACTTCCGGGGTGCTTGGAGGAAACTCTCACTCACTGTCTGCACGCGCAGACCAGGATATCCGGCCAGCAGTCTCACGCTCTGAGTGAAACCCCCAACCGCATGGAAAAGTTGCAGCGTTGAAATTGGCTCTCGCTCCGTCCCCGTGCGCGGCTTTTGCAAGGCGCTGGGGCAGCCCGAAATTCCGCTTTGGCCCACACAAAGGCCCCTGACTCTGCCCCTTTGTGCGATAACACGGGGCGCGCACTGCCGAGGCACTCGGAGGAATCTCTCACTCCCTATCTGCGCGCACAGACCAGGATATGAGGCCGGCCGCGTTTTCCTCTGAGTGAAACCCCCACCAGCACGGAAAATTTCCACCGTTGGAATTAGTTCTCGCTCCCTCCCGTGCACGGCTTTCCCAGGGCGCTGGGGCTGCCCAGAGATTCTGCTTTCGGCCCACAGAAAGGCCTCTGACTCTGCCTCTCTGTGGGGTAACACAGGCACCCACTTCCGGGGCTTAGGAAGAAATCTCTCGCCCACTAACTGCGCACCAACCAGGAGATTGGGTAAAATGGCTTCCCCACTTGCCTTTCTTTGTTTGGGTTTGGTGCGAGTGTTAGCTTGTATTGCCCGGGTTGCCACAGGATCAGTTTTTCCTTGGCTTGGATCTCCGTGCCACAGCCTGGTTCGGCCGTTTGTGCCGCGGCCTGGATCTATTCACCCCCTTTGCCCGCCTCCGTTTCTATATTCACAGTTACCAGAGAAAGCCACCCTGTTTAGGTTAGTGAGGAAAGCGGAACATTTCTTACTCCCTATTTCCTTCGGGGTTTGGTTATATATTTAGCCAATTTTTCACTCGACCATACCTTCGGGTGTATTGTGAAGCATCTGGAGGCTCCAAGTATAGGTTTTTCTGTTTCTGGTTGAAGATCTTGTTGAGTTTTGGGGGAGATTTATCGGTATCGCTTCCTACCTCACCATTACTCTGACGTCATCTCCGGGAATTGTTTTCTTAATTTCTCATTCAGACAGATCATTGTTGGTGTACAAAAATGCCTCTGAGTTCTGAGTAATAATTTCACATCCTGCCAACTTGCTGAATTTATTTATCAGGTCCAGTAGTTTTTTGACTGAGACTTTAGGGTTTTCTATGTACAATATCATATAATCAGAAAATAATGATATTTTACTTTTTTTCCAATTTGGATGCCTTTTATTTCTTCCTGTCTGATTGCTGTGGCTAGGATTTACACAACTATGTTGAATAAGAGTGTTGAAAGAGGGCATCTCTGCCTTGTTCCTGATCCTAAGGGGATTGCTTTAAACTTTTATCCATTGAGTATGTTGTTGGCTGTGGATCTCTCATAGCTGGCCTTTATCATGTTGAGGTATGTTTTCTGTATTCCCATTTTGCCGAGTGTTTTGATCATAAGTGGGTGCTGGATTTTATCAAATGCTTTTCTGCATCTATTAATATTATCATGTGGTTTTTCTCCTTGCTTTTGTTTATGTGATGAGTCACATTGATTGTTTTACAAATATTATACTAGCTTTACCTCCCCAGAATAAATTCCAGTTGATCAAGATGTCTGATTTTATTCATGGATCCAATTTGCTAATATTTTGTTGTGAATTTTAGCATTTAATTTTATCATAGATACTGGCCTATAGTCTTATTTCTTTGTGTTGTCTTTGCCTGGTTTTGGAATCATAATTATGCTTGACTCATTAAAAGAGCTTGAACGTCTTTCTTGCTCTTGAATTTTTGAAATAGCTTGAGAAGTATAGAAGTTAGTTTTTCTTTGAATGTTTGGTAGAATTTGACTGTGAAGCCATCTGGCCCAGGGCTTTTGTTTTTTGGGAGTTTTTTGATAACTCTTTTGATCTAATTTGTTGTAATCAGTTTATTTAGGTGTTTTGATTCTTCCAGATTAATTATCAAGAGATAATATTTTCAAGAAATTTGTCCATTTTACTTAGGTTGTCTAATTTCTTGGCATAGAGTTCTTCATAGTATTTTTTTACAATCCTTTGTATTTTTGCTGTGTCAGTTGTTAGTTCTCCACTATCATTTCTAATTTTATTTAGTTGAGTCTTTTCTCTTTTTTTTTTTTTGGTGTGTTTGATTAAAGGTTCATCTATCTTGTTTACCTTTTAAAAGAACCAGCTCTTGGTTATATTGATACTCTGTATTGTTTTTTTATCCTCTATGTCATTTATTTTGCTCTTATCTTTATTGTTTTCTTCCTTATACTTCCTCTGTGCTTTACTTGCTTTTTTATTTCTAGTTATTTTAGTTGCAGTGTTAAGTTGTTTATTTGAGCTTTTTCTGGCTTCTTAAGGTATGCCTGTAATGCTATGAACTTTCCTCTCAGGACTGCTTTTTTTCTGTTTCATAAATTTTGAGTTTTTGTATGTTCATTTTTATTTGTTTCAAAAAGATTTTTATTTTTTTCCTTGATCACGTTTTTGACCCATTTTTTATTTAATAACTTGCTGTTTAGTTTCCAAGTGTTTGAATGTTTTTTCAGTTTTTCCAGTTTTGTTTATTTCTAGTTTCATGCCATTGTGGTCAGATAAGATACTTGATATGATTTGAATCTTCTTAAATTTGTTGAGTCTCATTTTATGCCCTAACATGTGGTCTATCCTAGAGAATATACCATGAGCACATGAAAAGAATGTATATTCTTCTGCTTTAGTGTGAAATGTTCTGAAGATATGTATTAAATCCAGTTTATCTAGCATGTCCCTTAATTCTGCTATTTCTTTTTTAATTTTTTTCCCTGAGGATCTATCCAGTGATGTTAGTGTGGTATTGAAATTTCCTACTATTATAGTATTGCTGTTGATTTCACCCTTTATGTCCATCAAAGTCTGCTTTATATATTTAGCTGTTCCTACCTTAGTTGCATTTATATTTAATATGGTTATTTCTTCTCTTTGGACTGCTCTTTTTAGCACTATGTAGTGCCCTTCTTTATCCCTTACTATAATCTTTGTTTTAAAGTCTATTTCATCAGATATAAGTATTGCTACACCAGTGTTTTTTATTTCCATTTGCATGAAATATATTTTTCCATTTGTTTACTTTCAGTCTATGTGTATCTTTTGTTTTGAGGTGGGTTTCTTGTACACAGCATATGTACGGGTTCTGTTTTCTTATCCATTCAGCTACCATGTGTCTTTTGATTGCAACATTAATCCATTTACCTTTAAGGTTTTTATTGATATGTAGCTGTTTATTGCCATTTTATTCTTTAAATCTACATTCTTCTTTTATTAGGTTTTTTCATACTTTATTCTGTCTACAGCAGACCTCAACATTTCTTGCAGTGTTGGTTTGGTTGTGATGAATTCCTTGAGTTTTTTTGTTTGTTTGGGAAGCTTTTTGTTTTTTCTTCAACTTTAAATGATAGTCTATCTGGATAAAGAAATCTTGGTTGTAGGATCTTGTTCTGCATTACTTTGAATATTTCTTGCAATTCCCTTTTGGTCTCTAGTGTTTCTGTTAAGAAGTCGAATGTCATCCTTTTGGAGTTCCTTTGTAGATGATTGACTGTTTTTCTCTTGCAACTTTATCATTCTTTCTTTATCTCTTAGCTTTGGTATTTTGATTATGATGTGTCTTGGTGTAGGTTTTTTGGGGTTCTTTTTTAATGGGCTTTTTTCTGCTTCTTGAATCTGTATGACTCTTACCTGCATTAATTTATAAAATTTTTAGCTATAATTTCTTCAAACAGTTTCTCTATCTCTTGTTTTTTTCTTCTCCTTCAAGAACCCCTATTATGCAGATATGGTTTCTCTTCATGTTGTTACAGAGCTCTCTTAGAGTTTTCTCTGTCTTTTTAATCCTCTTTTCTTTTTGCTGCTCTGCTTTTGCACTTCACTTATCTTGTCCTATAAGTCACTGATTTGGTCCTCTGCTTCATCCAGTCTGCTTTTAATTCCTTCTAGTGTAGTATTTATTTCTGATATTGTGTTTTTCATTTCTGTCTGGTGATTTCTTTATGATTTCAGTGTCCTTTTGGATGCTTACAATTTATTTATGTGCTCATTAAGTCCATCCATTGTAGCTTTGAGATCCTTAATCATCCTAACAATCATTATTTTATACTCTGCATCTGGTAATTTGATTACTGCCATTTCATCTGATCTTTTTCTGGGAATTTTTCTTGTTAATTCAGATGGATGGCTTATGTTCCTCTGCCTTCTCATTTTTTCTATTTGTGGTTTGCAGGCTTGTTCAAGTTGTATTATTCTTAACTAGTAGAGCTAGTTTTCCATTTTCTATATCATATTTGAGTTAGGTGTGAGCAGCCCTTCCTTAAAATAACACTCTAACAAGGTTGTTAGGTCCTGAACTGATGCTCTTTGTATCTGGCCACTGGATGTTCCTGCCCTGGACCTTCCTGATGCAGACCAGTGGGGGTTGCTGCCTCTGAATGGCCTTTATCTATCTTTTTGGAGCATCCAGTGATCCAGATCCTGTGGCCACCTCTGCTGAGCCCAGATGCCATTGTTAATATTTACTTAGGCTGGCTTTTATTTTCTTTTGGCCTGGGGAATGTTATTTTAAAAGTTCAAGTTCCCCTGAGATCCACTTTCTGCTGCCTCTTATTGATGGCTACTTATTGGGCTCAGTACTATAAATCAGTGGTTAGGTAAGGTATTAGATGTGGCTTGCCCTTTAGCCTCAGGTGTCATTCTATACAACCTTTTTTTTTTTTTTTTCTGAAGCTGGAAAGAGGAAGAGACAGTCAGACAGACTCCCGCATGTGCCCGACCGGGATCCACCTGGCATGCCCACCAGGGGCGATGCTCTGCCGTGACCAGAGCCACTCTAGCACCTGGGGCAGAGGCCAAGGAGCCATCCCCAGCGCCTGGGCCATCTTTGCTCCAATGGAGCCTTGGCTGCGGGAGGGGAAGAGAGAGACAGAGAGGAAGGGGGGGGGAGAAGCAAATGGGCGCTTCTCCTATGTGCCCTGGCCGGGAATTGAACTCGGGTCCCCTGCACACCAGGCCGACACTCTACCGCTGAGCCAACTGGCCAGGGCCCAACCTTCTTTTTTTTAATTTAATTTTATTTATTTTATTTTATACTTTTCTTTCTTTCCAGCCCTCAGAAAGGTGTGGCTACAGGAGTCCAGTGGGTGTTGCCTTTGTGTTCCTGAGGTGCAGTCTGTCCACATGCCTGCCCCCACTGCTGCTTCCATTTCGGGCATTCAGACATGGGCGTTGCCATTGCCAGCTCACTGCTGAAGTTGCTGCGGCTTCTACCTTTCCTCCATGAGTGGGACTGCGTGTGCATACCCATTCTAGAAGCCTTGGCCGGGCACTGGCCTTGTTTGTTCCCCTGTGGGCAAGACTGCATCCACACATTCCAGCTGCAAGCCTGGCTGGCCCGCCCTGGCCTCCTCACCACCTTCATGGGTGGGACTTCTCAAATCTACTGGGTCACAAGCCTGGGCAGGTTCCCTGGCTTTCACCCTGCCCCCCTGGTCAGGACTGGGTTCACATGCCAGTGCCACAGCCATGGCCAGCTCCCGATTTCCTCCCTCATGGACGAGAATGTGCTCTTTTGTCCCACCCCACCTGCCCTCCAAGAAGCACTCAGCATTGTGGGGGTGGCATTGTAGCTGGGACCTCAGCACCCAACACTGTATCCCTGATGGGCTTCCTGCTTCCAAGCGACTCTGCTTTCAGTGTAGCAGGAGAGCTGCTTTTTGGCTGGTGACCTGCTTCCCTTTGCTGGTATTGCTGGTTCCAAGAATAATATTCACTTTAGATTTGGGGAGTCACTCAGCCCACGGGTTAAGGTGGTTATCCCTCAAATTGTTTCTCCCCATGCCTCCTAGATTATATTCTCTTTCTGCTACTTTGATCCTCTTTGCTCTCCCCATCCCTCGGAGCCCCGGGTGAGTGGTTGCAAAAAAGGTTTTCTGCACGATCCCTTTAAGATAAATCCTGGATCTGAGAAATCTGTCTCTTTCTTGCAAACAGTATCCTGACTTGTTTTGTAGCTAAATACTGTCTGTATGCCTCTTCTAGGCTCTAGGGCTGGGGCTTCAGTCCTGAGGCCCAGGACCCTCCCCTCTCCTGTAAAACCTCAGTACCATGTGAGTCTTTCTGGGCTGCTGCTTGCTCCTAGGAGCTGGGAAGCCCTCTCTGCATTTCCGGTTTTCCTACCAGTCTCAGTGTGGCTTCTTCAGTAATCTTTAGTTATAAACTCCTCTTGGTTTAGCCCAAAGTTGGTTTTTCCAGATGATTGTTGTTAAAATTAAGTTGTAATCCACTTTGGTTCTGGGAAGCGGAAGTTGAAACCCCCACCTACTCCATCGCTATCTTGCCCTTAACTAAAATTTTAAAAAGTATTAATTTACCCTAATACTTAATGTACATAGACAACTGACATATTTTATTTATGCAGACATTTTATTATTTTCATTTTCCAGGGAAGAAGATTGTGATGAGTGCTTTGCTTTGGGGATTTATTTTTAAATGTGAGAGTTTGAAGCCATCAGATTTTAGGTTCTGTATAATCTCAATTAGATTACACCATTATTTGTCACAGTTGTTATCTGTGTGCACAGGTCCCCATTATTTTCCGGTCTTGTTATCAGAGTTGTTAAATATCTTTTGTAAAAAGAATGTGGTTTTTAGATTGATTTTGTGTGTGTGTGTGTGTGTGTGTGTGTTTGACAAAGAGAGAGACAGAGAGAGGGGAAGATGGGGATACAAGAAAGGGAGATAGATGAGAAACATCAATTCTTTGTTACAGCTCATTAGTGTCCTTAGTTGTTAATTAATTGCTTTCTTTTCTTTTCTTTTTTTTTAATACAGAGAGAGAGAGTCAGAGAGAGGGATAGATAGGGACAGACAGACAGGAACAGAGAGAGATGAGAAGCATCAATCATCAGTTTTTTTGTTGTAACACCTTAGTTGTTTATTGATTACTTTCTCATATGTGTCTTGACTGTGGGCCTTTAGCAGACCAAGTAACCCATTGCTCAAGCCAGCAACCTTGGGGGTTTCAAACCTGGACCCTCTGCATCTGAGCCCAGTGCTCTATCTACTGCATACCACCACCTGGTCTGGCTGGAATGATTTCCTTATGAAGCAGTTTGCTATGTATCACAGCTAAAAAGTACTTCCACTGATACTTATCTGGACAAAATAAAAACCAGATTCATTAAGGAAAGAATAAATATTGATTATTATAAATAGATTTCCATTCAGTGGAAGAGGTAAAGTGGAATCATTCACTGTGCCCTTCAGTCACAGGGTCTGCTTTCCAATCACATTTTAAGAGGAAGCAGCTAAAGCATCCTTTATGAAAGCAACTGTCTCATCCATATTGCACAATGTAATTATAGATATTTTATTAAGTACACCTCTTATGTAAACTCATTAAAACTAACCAGTCAGATATTAATAGCTAAGATTTAATAAGCATGTTTGCATTTAGCCTTCTTCTGAAGCTCAATGAATGTCCTAAAATCCAAGAACATATAATGGCCACAGGAAATATCTCAAAATATTCTAATGAACCCTCTGTCTCATTATTTTTTCCTGAATATTTAAAATAATTTATTCTGTAAAAATGCAAATATTGTTCTACCATCTGCTTATATCTTCTTTTCTTTAATCTGATTTGTTGGTAGGTTATGACCACTGTGCTCTACTTGGCAATAACCTAAAGTCTTACCTTACCAGGTGGTGGCACAGTGAATAGAGCATTGGACTGGGATGCGGAGGACCCAGGTTCAACATTAGAAGGTCACTGGTTTAAGTGTGGGCTCATCTAGTTTGAGCAAGTCTCACCAGCCTGAGTCCAAGGTCACTGGCTTGAGCAAGGAGTCACTCGGTCACTTCTAGCTCCTGGTAAAGGCACATATGGGAAAGCAATCAGTGAACAACTAAGGTGCCAGAAGGAAGAATTGATGCTTCTCATCTCTCTCCCTTCCTGTCTGTCCCTATCTGTTTTTCTCTGTGTCTCTTTTTGTTTCTGTCACACACACACAAAAACCTAGAGTCTTTTTGGAAAAAGTGACTCATATTACCATTGCTGTAAAAGCCTTTTTTTCTACTACTTTTCATGTCTTACTGTAGCAAAGCATGTTTATTTAATCTTATTTATTGCTTCAGGCAAAACAGTCAGACTCCCTTCCTTGAATTGGGACCACAGTTGACCAAGTTTCTCTGATGGATAAACTTGAAAGCTTCATAGATCTGAGGGTTTAGTGTGCAAACTTTTCTCATTTTGCACTTGCCATTTTTCACTTTGGTTTCTTATAACTACATCATGCTGTGTAGCCACATGACTACCAAAATGAAACACCATTATAAATCAGAAACCAGCTTGAGGTCTTACCTGCATTTGAATGGAGAGACAGTTTGAGGGAAACTGAAAAAAATTTATTTTATAACACATTTAAATGTGTTTTTTGGTACTTTCCTTCTTGTTTCACTATTTAAGGTTTTACTACACATTTACAGATTTTAAATAAGTTTTAGAAAGGAACTTTGATATGCAATAGTTGTAAAGTTATATAAAAATTAATTTGATGACCAATAGGTAGTTAATTAACATTCTCCACTAAAAGTAATAAACAGAAAACAAATGGAATTAAAATAAAAATAATTTAGGTAATTCAATATAGTTTATTATGTTGTATATGTAATAATTTATATTCAGGCTCTTTAGTAATCTTAATATTTTTTTTTAAGATTTTATTTATTCATTATAGAGAGGGGAGAGAGAGAGAGAGAAGGGGGGAGGAGCAGGAAGCATCAACTCCCATATGTGCCTTGACCAGGCAAGCCCAGGGTTTTGAACCGGCAACCACAGAGTTTCCAGGTTGACGCTTTATCCACTGCGCCACCACAGGTCAGGCAGTAATCTTAATATTTATCATCCTTTTTTTGTAACTTTATATAGAAATATTAAGTGTACATTTTTGTTTTTTTGTTTGTTTGTTTGTTTGTTTTTTCATTTTTCTGAAGCTGGAAACAGGGAGAGACAGACTCCCACATGCGCCTGACCGGGATCCACCCGGCACGCCCACCAGGGGCGACGCTCTGCCCACCAGGGGGCGATGCTCTGCCTATCCTGGGCGTCGCCATGTTGCGACCAGAGCCACTCTAGCGCCTGAGGCAGAGGCCACAGAGCCATCCCCAGCGCCCGGGCCATCTTTGCTCCAATGGAGCTTTGGCTGCGGGAGGGGAAGAGAGAGACAGAGAGGAAAGCGCGGCAGAGGGGTGGAGAAGCAAATGGGCGCTTCTCCTGTGTGCCCTGTCCGGGAATCGAACCCGGGTCCTCTACACGCTGTAAGTGTACATTTTTGGATAGAAGGTGAGTAATAATTTTATATATTTCTATTATTTTCACATTTTTAAAGAAGACCATATCTTTATCATTATAATGAAATCTATATTTACAGTCAGGATTATTATTCTTGAGTATTATTAGTATGTATAAATCACTTAAAACACAGGGTAGAAAATTAATGCAGAGATAAACACAAGCAAAATCTGGTATTATATATGCCAACTGCAACAAAGGATAGTTTGAGATAGTTGGGCTATGAATCAGCTTATTTTTTCACTATTTTTCTGGGTTACTTACATTTTCTTTTTTATATAAGTTTTTATTAATTTTAATGGGATGACATCAATAAATCAGGGTACATATGTTCAAAGAAAACATCTCCAGGTTATCTTGTCATTCAATTATGTTGCATACCCATCACCCAAAGTCTGATTGTCCTCTGTCACCTTTTATCTGGTTTTCTTTGTGCCCATCCCCCTCCCCTTCCCCTCTCCTTTCCTCTTCTCCCCCCTCTGGTAACCACCACACTCTTGTCCATGTCTCTTAGTCTCATTTTTATGTCCCACCTATGTATGGAATCATGCAGTTCTTAGTTTTTTCTGATTTACTTTTTTCACTTTGTATAATGTTATCAAGCTCCAACCATTTTGTTGTAAATGATCCGATATCATCATCTCTTATGGCTGAGTAGTATTCCATAGTGTATATGTGCCACATCTTCTTTATCCAGTCATCTATTGAAGGGCTTTATGAACAGACACTTCTCCCAGGAAGAAATACAAATGGCCAAAAGATATATAAAAAGATGCTTATCTTAATTAGTTATTAGAGAAATGCAAATCAAAACTACAATGAGATACCACCTCACACCTGTTAGACTAGCTATTATCAACAAGACAGATAATAGCAAGTGTTGAAGAGGCTGTGAAGAAAAAGGAACCCTCATTCCCTGTTGGTGAGTAGTAGTACAACCATTATGGAAGAAAGTATAGTAGTTCCTCAAAAAACTGAAAATAGAACTACCTTATGACCCAGCAATTCCTCTACTGGGTATATACCCCCAAAACTCAGAGACATTGATACGGAAAGACACATGTAGCCCCATGTTCATTGCAGCATTGTTCACAGTGGCCAAGACATGGATACATTTTCCATTATAAATATGTATTACTTAAATAAGAACAATTTTAACTTTAAGTTTACTAAAAAAGAGCTGAATTAAAACTAATAGAAATCACTATGACAAATGGAATGTGTGAGGTTATTCTAAAGTTCATTAAACACAGGAAAATAAATGTAAAATATTCATTTTTGTAGGGAAGTAGTCAGGTAGACATTTAGTAGTTAGAGAAAACTACACAAGCAGAAGGTGATGTAAGTCAAAATATAGCCTAATATGATGGGAGACATTACAAACAATAGAGAGGAAACATATAAAAAAAAGTCTGGGGCATGAGCTACTGTAAAGAAAAATGGTTTGTTTTTTGCTTAGTTTTCTGAAGTGAATTCTACTTCAGTATTTTAGATGATCTCAAAGAAGAGATGCATAGAAGTCTAAAAATGCAAGTTGTGAGAGAGGCCTATATAATTTTTAACAATTAGACAAAAAATTGTAGGGAAAAAAACAAAGTGTGCCTTAAGGAAAAGGGTTATTTTTTTTTTTTTCAGAGACAGAGAGAGAGTCAGAGAAAGAGGGATAGATAGGGACAGACAGACGGGAACAGAGAGAGATGAGAAGCATCAATTATCAGTTTGTTGTGACACCTTAGTTGTTCATTTATTGCTTTTTCGTATGTGCTTTGACTGTGGGCCTTCAGCAGACTAAGTAACCCCTTGCTCGAGCCAGAAACCTTGGGTCTAAGCTGGTGAGCTTTGCTCAATCCAGATGAGCCCGCACTCAAGTTGGCAACCTCGGTGTCTCGAACCTAGGTCCTCTGCATCCCAGTTAGACGCTGTATCCACTGTGCCACCATCTGGTCAGAAGGGTTATGTTTTATTACATATTCTCCAGGACCTGTGCTAAATATTTTACTTAAAGTTATTGAGAATGGTTTTAAAGACAAAACAATTTAATGAGCTGTCATTATAGTTTATAGATTATTTCTAAATTGAGGCCATTGAGCACTTATTAACCTCAATAAAGTTTTGAGTATTCTAACAATGAGAAATTAAAACTACTCCATGGCCAGTTTGCTAAGTGGATAGAGCATTGGCCTGGTGTGTAGATGTCATGGGTTTTATTCCTGGCCAGGGGACGAAGAAGTCACCATCCGCTTCTCCACCGCCCTTCTCTCTTTCTCTCTCTTCTCCTCTTGCAGCATTGGCCAGGCCAGGGCACTGAGGATGGCTTAGTGAGGTCTCCACCTCAGATGCTAAAAGTAACTCAGTTGCAATCATGGTTCCAGGTGTGCAGAGCACTGGCCCCAGATGGGCAGAGCATTGGCCCACACCAAGGTTGCTGGGTAAATCCTGGTTAGGCACATGCAGGAATCTCACTCTGTATCTTTCCTCCTCTCACTTGGAAAATAAAAAATTAAAATTAAAACTGTAATACTAAAATGTAGCTCCAACCCAGAGCTTTCCAAAAGCTATCACTTTACCTTTTTATATTTAAAAAAACATACAAAATTTTTTTCTGATAATTTAAGTGTATTTCTTCAATAAATGCTACAATCATTATAATTAATATTTGATATTTATAACATGTCTGAATGAAGAAAATATATAGATTTAAGCCAGAGGGTAGTTACTTGTGGTGCTTTTCAATATATATATTTTTGATACTTGTTAGGGTGAGGATGAAAGACACAGTTCTACTTTATTTATTTTATGGTGAGTTTAGAAAGCTTACTGTGATAATCATTACATTCAATACTTCTTTGATTTATCTCTGTTCTTTTTATACAAACTTTGCTCAGTAAATGTTTATTAAATTAAAAATTAAAGAGAATCATTTATTTGAAGTATGAGTTTACAGATGTCTGAATTCATATTAACAAAGTATAGATTTTATGTGTAAGACCCAATGACTGCATAAAATATTCACATTGCATAGTTTCTGTGTAAAATGGTTCATACACCAGATTCTGTGTCACTAAGAGTATTTAGTACACCAAAAGCAATTAAAAATAAACTACCTTCTGCTGCAGTCTAATTGCCCCCAGAGTAAGCACTTAAACAACTTGAGCAATGCAAGTATGCATGTAAATAATACACCCTCAGGACTCTTCTTCAGCTATTATCAATGTGAATAAAAAACAGTAAAATTCTGAAGGTAGAGAAGATACTGATTTTTGTTTATTTAAATCTTAATTTCAAAACATCTTTCATGTGGCATTATACAGAAGAGTATTGATAGTATATGCAGACATCTCTAGTTTAATGTATGCTATAATTTCTGTTCTGCATAAAATTTCTGAGTTCTCCACGTATTTTCTATTCCAATAAAGATTGGAGTGAGGTTCAAATAGGAAAATTATACTATAAGGATACAATTAAAATCAATTTCTGTTGTAGCTTGGGTAGTTAAACAGTTTAAGTTAAAATACAGTAAATTATCAAGCATATTAATTTAGTTTAAGTAGATTCACTTAATCTATTTAACTTCCAAAAGTTATTATTATTATAATTTTTTTACAGAGACAGAGAGAGGAATAGATAGGGACAGACAGGAACGAGAGAGAGAGATGAGAAGCATCAATCAATTTATTTTCGTTGTGACACCTTAGTTGTTCATTGATTGCCTTCTCATATGTGCCTTGACAGTGGGCCTTCAGCAGACCAAGTAACCCCTTGCTCAAGCCAGCAACGTTGGGTCCAAGCTGGTGAGCTTTTGCTCAGACCAGATAAGCCCGTGTTCAAGCTGGCGACCTTGGGGTCTTGAACCTGGGTCCTCCGCATCCCAGTTCGACGCTCTGTCCACTGCGCCACTGCCTGATCACGCTGATGTTTGTTTTTATAAAAGAATTTCTCACTATCTTTACACAAAAAGTAAAAAAAAATAGAGAATTTAAGTAAATTTATTAAAGATTACATAAATTTACTGTTGATCCTTATCAGATTTTTAAATAAATTTGGAAATATCAGTCAAATACATAACATCTTTTTTATTTTCATAATTTTATTAAATTTTAATACAATCAGTCTATACCATATTGATTGTAGAATATTTAAAATAAAAATTATTTATATTTGTATAATTTTATTTATAATTGATGCTTTATGTCTTTGTATATTTAAGATCAGTAGTCCTCTGCTGTGAAACAAATTATTACATTATATTTAAAGGTAAATATTTGTTCTTGAATTGTTAATTTTTCCTCTCATATTTCTTTGACTATTTTTACATTTAGTTCTATTTTATCTAATATTACCCTAATTATTTTGTTGTTTTTCTTAGTATATGCTTAATGTATATGCTTCTATTTTTTATTTACATTTCATAGTCTTTCTGGGAGAGTTTTAGATTTTCTTTTTTAATTAAATATATCAGGGTGATATTGCTTAATATGACTACATAGATTTCAACTGTACATGTATATGATACATTATCTGTATATTGGATTGTGTGCCCACCACTTGAAGTCAAATAATCTTTCATTATCATATGTTTGGCTCCCTTCCTTCTGGTAAATACCATATTATTGTCTGTGTCTATGAGTTTCAATTTTTTATCACACACGTGAGTGAAATTGTATGGTTCTTTCCTTTTTATGACTGTTTTGCTTATCATGCTATTTTCAAGATCCAGCCATGTTGTCGCAAATAGTAGTATTTCATCATTCCCCAGGTTAGTATTTCATAGTATGTATGGACCAAATCTTCTTTATCAAATCATCTATCAAAAGACAGTTTAGTTTGGTTGTCTCCATGTCTTGACCACCATGAAAAATGCTGCAATACACATAGGGATGCACATAGCTTTGCAAATAGTATCAAGTTTTTGGGGTGAATACATAGAAGAGTAATTGTAGTGTCAAATGGTAATTCTATTCTTAATATTTTTTGAGGAACTGCCACACTGTTTCTTGTGAAAATGTTTATTCCCATCAGCAGTGAATACTGTAAACATTCCCTTTTCCTCACAATTTCCCCAACACGGGTTTAATATTTTTTGACAGAGAGAGTTAGAGAGAGAGACAGGTATGGATAGACAGACAGGAAGGGAGAGAGATAAGAAACATCAATTCTTTGTTGTGACACCTTAGTTGTTCATTGATTGATTTCTCATATGTGCCTTGACCAGAGGGCTTGTAGCAGAGTGTGTGGCCCCTTGCTCAAGCCAGTGACCTTGGGCTTCAAGCTAGAAACCTTTGGGCTCAAGGTAGCAATCATGTCATGTCTATAATCCCACACTCAAGCGAGCAACCCTGTACTCAAGCTGGTGAGCCCATGCTCAAACTGGATTAGCCCGCACTCAAGCCGACGACCTCATGGTTTCTAACCTGGGTCTTCTGCACTCCAGCCTGGTGCTCTATCCACTGTGCCACCACCTATTCAGGCAACACCTAATTGATAATAACCATTCTAACATGTGTGAGGCTATATCTCACTGTAGTTTTGATTAACATTTTTCTAATTGTTAGTGAAGTTGAGCAGCATTTCATACATCTGTTGGGAGAAGTGTATTCCCATTTTTAAATTGTTTTCTTTGTTTAGTGTTAAGTTGTATGAGTTCTTAATATATTTTGGATATTATCTAACCCCTTGTTAAAGCTGTTGTCTGCAAGTATCTTTCATTCAGTGGGCTGACTTTTTTGTTTTGTTGTCAGTTTCTCTGTTCAGATTTCTTAGATTGGTATAGTCCCATTCATTTATTTTTGCCTTTAGTTTCCTTACTTTGGATCAAATTCATAAAATGTTCTCTATTGCCAAGGTCATTAAGTTTAGTACTTCAGAATTTTTTTTATATAATTTATTGTTTCACATTTTAAGTTTAGGTCTATAATACATTTTGCATTAATTTTTATATATGGAGACAAGTGATAGTTAAGTGCATTTTGCATGTGGCTTTCCAATTTTCTTAGATCCACTTATTGATGAAACTATCTTTTATCAATTGTGTGTTTTTTGGCAATTTTGTCAAAAATTATTTACTTATATAAAGGTAATTTTATTTCCGGGCTATACATTTGTTTCATTTGTGTGTGTGTGTCTTTTTCCGCCAATACACACTATGCTATTTTGATTATCATAGCTCTATAGTATAATATGAAGTCTGGTAGTATGATGCCTCCTGCTGCCTTGTGTGTCTTTTTTATTCACCATGTTAGAAAAGTTTTCAGCCATTTTAATTCTTATATATATATATTTTTAATTGATTTAAATTTATTGTGCTTACATATATTCAAGTGTCCCACCAAATATATCTCCCTCCACCTCACCCCCATGTTCCCCTTGATATACCCTTTGTCCACTCCCCCCAACACCCTCCTCCTTTTCCTTCAGGATTTGCTGTCTTGCTCTCGATAACACTATGTTATGTATAAATAATTTTACTAATCTCTTTTCCTTCTCTGATCCTATTCACTCCTCCCCTTTCCCTCTGATTGCTTTTTCTCTGGTCCCATTGATCCTACCTCTACCTCTATTCTGTTCCTCAGTTTATCTTGTTCATTAAATTCCTCATATGAATGAGGTCATATGACATTTTTCTTTCTCTGTCTGACTTATTTCACTTAGCATAATAGTCTTCAGGTCTATACATGCTGTTGCAAAAGGTAAGATTTTCTTCTTTTTCACAGCTGTGTAGTATTCCATTGTGTATATGTACCACAATTTTTTAATCACTTATTCACTGATGGACACTTGGGTTGTTTCCAGATCTTGGCTATTGTGAACAATGCCGCAATAAACATGGGGTGCATTTCTTCATTTGTGTCAGTGATTTGGTATTCTTCAAATATATTCCTAAAACTGGGATAACTGGGTCAAGAGGTATTTCCATTTTTAATTTTTTGAAGGATCTCCATACTGTTTTCCACAGTGGCTGCACCAGTCTGCATTTTTATCAGTAGTGCAGAAGGGTTCCCTTATCTCCACATCCTCACCAGCACTTATTAGTGTTGCTTTGTTAATGAACACCATTCTGACAGGTTTGAGGTGGTATCTCATTGTAGTTTTAATTTGCATTTCTCTAATGATTAATGATGTTAAACATTTTTTCATATGACTATTGGACATCAGTATGTCCTTTTTGAAGAAGTCTATTCAGCTCTTTTGCCCATTTTTTGCTTGGGTTGTTTAATTTCCTGGTGTTGAGTTTTAGAAGTTCTTTATAAAGTTTGGTTATTAACCCTTTATCAGATTTACTGTCAAATATGTTCTACCATTGTGTGGTTTGTCTTTTTAATTTCTTCTTATTGTCTTTAGCTGTGCAAAAGCTCTTTAACTTGATATAGTCCCACTTGTTAATTCTGTCTTTTATTTCACTTGCCTGTGAAGATAAATAAGCAAATATATTGCTGCAAGAGATGTCGAAGAGCTGATTGCCTATGTTTTCTTTCAGATGGTTATGGTTTCATGACTTACATTTAAATCTTTTATCCATTTTGAGTTTATTTTTGTGTATGGTTTAAGCTGGTTGTCTAGTTTTATTTTTTTGCAAGTACTTGTCCAATTTTTCCAACAGCATTTGTTAAAAAGATTGTCTTTATTCCATTGTATGCTCTTACCTTCTTTGTCAAACATCAATTGTCCATATAGGTGTGTATTTCTGGGTTCCCTGTTCTGTTTCATTGATCTATATGCCTGCTCTTATGCCAGTACCAAGCTGTTTTGAGTACAGTGGCCTTGTAGTATAACTTGATATTAGGAAGTGTGATACCACCCACTTTATTCTTCTTTTTTAAGATTGCTCAGGCTATTCTTGTTCTTCTTTGGTTCCGTATAAATTTTTAAAATATTTATTTTATATCTTTGAAATATGCCATTGGTATTTTAATAGAAATTACATTGAATTTATAAATTGCCTTGGGTAATATAGACATTTTAATGATGTTTATTCTTCCTGATCATGAGCACAGTCCACTTCTTTGTATGATCCTTAATTTCTTGTATCAATGTTTATAATTTTTCAAGTACAAGTCTTTAACCTTTTTGGTTAAATATACTACTAGGTACATTATTTTTTTTGTTGTTCTTGCTATGGTGAAGGGTATTGTTATCTTAATTTCTCATTCAGACAGATCATTGTTAATGTATAAAAATGCTTCTGATTTTTGAGTAACAATTTTATATCTTGTTGCCTTGCTGAATTTATCAGGTCCAGTAGTTTTTTGACTGAGACTTTAGGGTTTTCTATCATATCATCAACAAATAATGATACTTTTACTTCTTCTTTTCCAATTTGGATGCCTTTTATTTCTTCCTCTCTGATTGCTGTGGCTAGGACAATATGTTGAATAAGAGTGGTTATTCAACCCCTCCCTTGTTCCTGATCATAAGGGGATTGCTTTAAACTTTTATCCATGATGTTGGCTGTGGGTCTGTCATAGATGGCCTTTATCATGTTGAGCTATGTTCCCTGTATTCCCACTTTGCTGAGAGTTTTGATTATAAATGGGTGTTGGATTTTATCAAATGCTTTTTCTGCATCTATTGAAATTCTCATGTGGTTTTTCTCTTTTCTTTTATGTGATGAATCACGTTCAATGTTTTGCAAATATTGTACCAGACTGCCTTCCCAGAATAAATCCCACTTGATCATGATGTGTGATTTTTTTCATGTATTGCTGAATCTGGTTTGCTAATATTTTGTTGAAAATGTTAGCATTTAAGTTTATCAGGGTTATTGGTCTAGAGTTTTCTTTTTTTTTGTAGTGTCTTTGTCTGGCTTTGGAATGAGAATTATGCTTGCCTCATTAAAGGAGCTTGGGACTCTGTCTTCCTCTTGAATTTTTGAAATAGCATGAGAAGGACAGGAGTTATTTCTTCTTTAATATTTGACAAGATTCACCTATGAAGCCATCTGGCCCAAGACTTCTGTTTGTTGGGAGTTTTTTGATAACTGTTTCAATCTCATTTGAAGTAATTGGTCTATTTAGGTACCCTTATTCTTCCAGATTGATTTTTGAAAGATTATATTTTTTGAGAAACTTGTCCATTTTGCCTAGGTTGTCTCATTTTTTTGGCATACAGTTCTTCACAGTATTTTTTTTACATCCTTTGTATTTTTGCTATGTCATTTGTTACTTCTCGTCTCTCAATTCTAACTCTATTTATTTGAGTCCATTCTCTCTCTCTCTCTCTCTCTCTCTCTTTTAATAATGCTATATAGCTCTTTGATTTTTTAATGAGTGTCTGGTTATCTGAACTCAATGATACTTCATGGCATGTTGTAATGATAAGAATTTCAGAAGCCTAAAACAAGTTGGAACTTTTAAACTAAGCATGAAAATATAAGCTACATGATTTTCTAGAACCAAATGAAAATGAAAATACTACAAGACCAAATAGCCAATTATATGAGAGAACAAAAGATATGCAGAGTATGACTCCCAAGAGCTCTGTCAGCACTATTTTTAATGGGGCTGAAAATCTTAAGTTTTCAGCCTACCTCAGCACATCCCCTCCCTTGAACTGTGGAAAATCAGAGGGTTACATTCTGATCTCAATTTAGTAATGAAGTGTTTGACTATGTGAGTTAGTTGAGGTACATAGCATTTAATCTTCAGTACTGACTATTCTTTAACTTCCAGGTCCCCATCTCCAAGTACCCGCTAGATATTCCCAAGAGGATATTTACTACCACCATTTCAGCTTGAGCACATCTAATTTTAAGAGGGCTATAACCCGCAAACTAGTACTTGTTAATGAGACCATCAGGAGAGGCATCAGATTCTGGGGCCCAATTGCTGGTGTTCCATCGTGGCGTGGCTGTCACTCATTATGTGTGACTGACACAGTATCTAACCTCTCTGTGCTTCAGGTTTCCTGTCTGTGCAATGGAAACAATAATACTTATTTAATGAATTTGTTATGAAAATTAAATGAGTTATTACACATAAACACTTAGACAAGTGCTGGGCATGTATTAAGCACCATGTAAATGTTGGCTGCTATTATATTATTATTATTATTCTCAATCATCCAGTTGAAAACTACAGTGTTTTGTTTGAATTACTGGGGGTGAAGTGGATGTGGGAACAAGGCAAAGGAAGCAGCCACCAACTCCTTTCAATTCTTCTTTAGGAATATTTATCCATTTTCAACAGCCACCACCCTAATTTAGGTCTCTACCACCTTTGAACTTCTCCATTACAATACCGGTCTTGTTGCCAGTTCCTTTTCTCCTGCAATTTATGCCCTATACCACCAGAAGGTCTATTTATAACTTGTTTTGATAGAATCATTCTTCTACTCAAAAACTTTCAATGTCTAATGCTACAGCATCCAGTGCACATTCCTCATTCTGGGACGGAAAATCCCTTCAATCCATCTCCCTCCCTTGCGGCATGAAAATAAAAAGTCAAACTTTATTAATTCAGTCAGAGTGCACATATATTAGGGATGATTAAGTAAAAAGCAAAGGGAAGGTATAATGTTTGAGAAATATTCAATGAATTACAAAGTTTTAAACTATACAGATATTTTTCGATTTATATAGTGATAGCAAACAATAATTGAAGTAATCAGCAAAAGGGCTTGTTGTAATTTGTTTTAATAAATCTGTGTATAATAGAATGCTTGAAATCACTGTTCAAGATTAACTGCCTTCATTATCTCACTTGTCTGTTCTGCTGTAATGCAGTTGCATTCCTAAAAAACCTTGCATGCTCAAAACAAAGTCAATGGAAAAAATAGGAATTTCAGATTCATAATATTATTGAATAAGGAATTTTAACAATAAAGGTGCTTTCCTATAGCCATACAAGTATAATTATAAAACATAAACATTACTGAGAAATCCGGTATTTCTTCATTAGTTCTAGCACTACCATTGGACAGAACTTCTCACAATTCCTGTGATCACTGATTTGTTAGAGGAAACAGAGATGCTCAGAAGGGGATACTGTGAGCAATTTACAATTTCCTCTCTGAGAATGAGGAAGAGTCTTAATAAGATTGCATTACAGATGATCATGTAATATAAGTTGATACTATAAAAGCCCATACTGTACTTGAATTCTTTTTTTTTTAATAAAGAGTATTTATTTCCATACAGCCTGGCTGAATTATCAGAAATTGCCTGTCAGAGTAGTTCAACAGACCCAGAGTATCTAGATTCTAATGCAACCTTGGACAAATCACAACTCTGAAGGCTTCAGTTTTCTCACCTAACAAAAGGTATGTTTTGAATATCCCAAACACAGCAATATTTCTATGCTTTCTTCTTTTTTTTACCTAGCAGGCTAGTAATTATTTATAAGGTTCTGTTACTTGCTTACTATAACCTTAAAGTATAATGAACATACTATTCTCATCTACTTTACTTTTCAATTAGAATATAAATTTTTAATATTAAAATAATTATGAATTTTAAATTTTCTTTTGATTCAAGACACTTTGGATTTTGACTGTCCTATTCCAAATACTGCATACTAACATGAAAAATTAAATTGTTTCATTTTTCCATATATTTTATATAGTATTATATACTTTTAATGACTCTAAAGCCATAATACATGACTACATTTTTAAACACTTTTTTTTTTTTTTTTTTTTTTTTTTTTTGCATTTTTCTGAAGCTGGAAACAGGGAGAGACAGTCAGACAGACTCCCGCATGCACCCAACCGGGATCCACCCGGCATGCCCACCAGGGGTGATGCTCTGCCCACCAGGGGGCGATGCTCTGCCCATCCTGAGCGTCGCCATGTTGCGACCAGAGCCACTCTAGCGCCTGGGGCAGAGGCCAAGGAGCCATCCCCAGCGCCCGGGCCATCTTTGCTCCAATGGAGCCTTGGCTGCGGGAGGGGAAGAGAGAGACAGAGAGGAAGGAGGGGGTGGGGGGTGGAGAAGCAAATGGGCGCTTCTCCTGTGTGCCCTGGCCGGGAATCGAACCCAGGTCCTCCGCACGCTAGGCTGACGCTCTACCGCTGAGCCAACCGGCCAGGGCTGACTACATTTTTAAAGCTCAATACTTACCCTTATTAATTCTTTTGCTCTCATAATATTTCAGAGACACAGTCCCTTTTATTGGGAACAGGAGGAATCAAATAATTACTTAACAATTAGATATTGATTTGAAATCTGAAACCACATCATATCTTTTGGCTAAACCAGCACTCCCTGATATTTCAGATTTCCTTGATTGTCTTGCTGGGGTGGATAAATTTGAATCCTTCACACCAGGTCTCATTGCTGCTCCTTTAAGTATTAGTAACTAGGCATCCTTCTCCCCATCTTTGTTTTGCGATTCAAGCCACTAGATTCACTGTGACAAGTTGATACCTTTACAGGAACTCACTATTATAAAAAAATGAAAACAATGACATGTGTAACTATTGAACAATTTGACTTACTCACAGCCTAAATAATGGCATCTGGGTAAGAGCTTTAAGGGGAAAAAGCAGATAAACAGTCATTAACAATGTACAGGAACCTCGTTTTCTAAACAGAAAAGTTTAAATTTCAAACTGATGTAATTGATAAGGTAGGATATTTACAAAATCAGAAGGCCCAGATCCTTTGCAAAATGAAGTCCCAAATTTGAAGCATTTCTAGATTAGATGGTGACACCTATTGTCCAAATGTATTATTGCAGCCTATCTTTTTATATATCTATCAGCAGGGTAGGGTAAATAGAGTTCAGAGTCCCAAGTGCAAAATTAGGGTTTTACCCATTTGAGATATTCAAATTGTGGACCTTAGAATTTTTTTTATTCACAAGGCGTGTGTGTATTATGTGAAAGGACATTATTAGCATTGTTATTCCTCACTTTGAAAAGAAGGAGCAACACTATGAAGTGGAAGTAATCTTAGGCAGTTGGGACCAAACCGTCCAGTACCAACAACAGTAGAGATCTACTATTGAAAATGATGGTAAAGTAATGAGTTTTCTCCACATAACAATTAATCTCAGTGCTTTCAGTTACCCTACAAAGTAATCACCATGTCAGAAAAGTGGCTGTTTAAGCTTCTATGGTCTTTGTCACCATTTGAAAATTTTAATTCTTTAAAAATTTTGTTTCTTATTTTAAGTGAAAATAAACAATTTTAAAGTGGAACATAGGACTAATTTAGAAGGAGGTTAGGAGTTCTGACAGCCCTAAATAGTACATCACATTTTTTCACTTTATTACCACTTTGCTAGGAGAAGCTTGTATAACTGACACATACAAAAGTTCTGTGACAAATTTCATAACCCACTCAATAGTCTAATGTTATATCAGTTGTATCTTCACTACAGATTTTTTGACCAACTTTTCTGTTTTATCCAATTTGCTAATGTGATTTTTGTTACCTGGAAATATTGTCTTGAATCAATGTAGACCTTTGGATTATCTGCATAAAACCACACTGCATGTTATCTACATTGGTTCTAAGGGACCTAGAAATAGAGAGCAATCTAAAAGCCAAATGCTCATCCATTGGAGATTAATTGCCTCTTTTAGGCCACTAATTCATACCCTACTCTCCCAGGAAAGTTAATTTATTTCTCACAAGAGACCATTTGAGCCTGACCTGTGGAGGCGCAGTGGATAAAGCATCGACCTGGAAATGCTGAGGTCGCCAGTTTGAAACCCTGGGCTTGCCTGGTCAAGGCACATATGGGAGTTGATGCTTCCAGCTCCTCCCTGCTGTCTCTCTCTTCTCTCTCTCTCTCTCTCCCTCTCTCTCTCCCCCCCTCCCCTCTAAAATGAATAAATAAACTTAAAATAAGTAAATAAATAAATAAATAAATAAATAAATAAATAAAAGAGACCACTTGACTCTGCAGAGGTATTTTAGCTCACCCAGGCTTACTACAGGACAAATGTTATTACCGTACTTAGTTACAATGCAGTGAGTGCAGCTTGCCTTTTTCTTTCTGAGCCTGTTTACTCGGTGCCAGTATTCAGTTTTCCTTTGACCCTATTAGTGATTTCACTCAGTTCAAGAGGCTCCAAATCTGGCAATTTACAATTAAGATTGTGTGACATCAGAGATTAAATTTGTATCATTTAAAATAACTTTTTATATGAGGGTATACATAGTAAATGTACACAAATGATAAATGGATCTCATGTTCCTCTGTAATCCAATAAAAATATTGAGAATAAAATTCTTCTTAAAAATATTGATTATTGGCCTGACCTGTGGTGGCGCAGTGGATAAAGCGTCGACCTGGAAATGCTGAGGTCACCGATTCGAAACCCTGGGCTTGCCTGGTCAAGGCACATATGGGAGTTGATGCTTCCAGCTCCTCCCCCGCTTCTCTCTCTCTGTCTCTCCTCTCTCTCTCTCTGTCTCTCCCTCTCCTCTCTAAAATGAATAAAAAATTTTAAAAAATTTATTATTCCAATGTTAAGAATCACAATTTTAAAATAAACTAAAGAAATAAAAATAGCAATCAATGAACAGTATAAAGAATTAAAGGTAAAAATCTAAAATAAAAAAATGAGTCAAGGCATTTAATTCTGAAAGTGTTGATTTGTCAGGGTGCTCAAAAGTGGTAACGTTTCAACCTTAGTAGGTGTAATTAAAAATTTTTTGTTTAGTACTCTATTCAAGTTTCCTATAATCTATTAAAAATAACTTTGATAACAATGTTCTTGTTCACAGTCAAGATTTAGAAAATAAAAAGAGGACACAGATAAATTTGAATGTCAGATAAAAAGTAACTTTAGTTAAGTATGTACCATGCAATATATGTCACTAAATACTGTTCCAATTGTGCAGCAATTGTAAATCAGATTGAACTAATCTGAAATTGAGGATCTTCTTATACAAGGTTTTTAGATGAAAGTCGACAAAAAGTTCCAGTTTGACCCCATCAAATCTGAATTACTGATCTGAACCATCATTAAATTAGTGAAAATTTGTTACTGAACATCTATGTGACAGGCAGTGCTGAATGAAGCAGTTTCAGTAACAAAACTGGACCTTTGGCAGGTACTTCTTCATGAAATTTGTGACAAGGATGGCTTTTTACTTTTCAAATACTACTAAAAATTCAATTTACAACAAAATTACTATTTTTTTTCTTTAAAATTTTTATGGGGTGACATTGATAAATCAGGGTATATATGCTCAGAGACAACATCTCCATATTATTTTGACATTTGTTTTTGTTGCATACCCCTCACCCAAAGTCAAATTGTCTTCCGTCACCTTCTATCTGGTTTTCTTTGTGCCCCCCTCCCCCGTTACCATCACATTCTTGTCCATGTCTCTGAGTCTCACTTTTATGTCCCATCTATGTATGGATTCATATAGTTCCTAGGTTTTTTTTCTGATTTACTTAGTTCACTCAGTATAATGTTATCAAGGTCCATCCATGTTATTGTAAATGATCCAATGTCATCATTTCTTATGGCTGAGTAGTATTTCATAGTATATATGTACCAAAGTTTTTTAATCCACTCGTCCACTGATGGACACTTAGAACAAAAGATCAAAGCACACTATAGCATTGCAACCTTATCTGTTTTGCCTGTTTTAATAAAGCATTTGAATAACTATGGCATTTCATGTAAATATATTGCAGTAAAATTGCAAATGTGACTAAAATGAAAGATTTCATGAAATAATCAAATACGATAAAACAAGTTTGATTAGTAATTGAAGAGGAATACAAGAATGACTCAATATAGGAATTCAGAAGAGAATGGTTTAACTCTCCAAAGACTACTGGAAAACTCTTTTAGCTCTTGGCAAAATTGAAAAAATTGATCATGCAAAATGTCTAATACATTAGAAAAAATAAAATGCTTTGCAAACTTGATTTTGTTTAATCTAATAATATATAGTTGAAACTGTACCTATATACTTGAAAAGAAAAACCATACTTTTGTTTTAACATTTTCTGATAGAACTACAAATTTTAAATCCTTTTAAAAAGTGGATTCAATTTAAGGGTTTTTATGGTACCAGTTAAATTTGAATAGATCTAGTATGGTTTTAAATTTGGTTATATTAAAAACCACATTTTACTGAAGTATAATATACATACAAAAATGTATGTAAGTGTACAACTTGAATTTGCACAACTAACTTACCCAATAGTCAATACTAAAAAAAAAAAAGCCAACAACAGAGGCCCCTTGTCTTTCCTTCTGGTCACTATCCTTCCCCCACCAAGGGTAAGCAAGTATTATGTTTGGCAGAATAGGTTTTGTACTTCACATTAATAGAATTACAGAGTAAGTACTCTTGTAGCTGGTTTCTTTCACATAACCTTTATTAGTTTCTTCATTTTATTGCAGTCATAAAATATTCTTTTTCATTATATATATATCCCACTGTGTGAATCTGCCACAAATAGTATATCCATTCTAGTACTCATGAACACTGACGAGTGTCCTACTATTGGCTACTACATATAGTGCCGGTATACATTTTATAGTACACATCTTTTGGTGAACCCGTGTATCTCTGCTGGGAATATACCTCAGTGGAAATGCTAGGTCTGATGGCATGTTAGGCTTTAGAGCTGCCACTTTTCCAGTGTTTACTTCTTGTTTTCAAATAACAGTTGTAGTTGCTCTACAACTTTGTAAACAGTATCTTTTTCATTTTAGCCATTCTGGGACATTCAGTGTGGTATTGTGGGTTTAATTCGTCTATCTAGTGATTAAGTAGAGCAACTTTACATGATTATTGGTGATTTGGAAATCTTTCTTTATGTTTGTCTTTTATTTTTATGTTGTTTTTTTGCTTACTAATTTTAGTTCTTTATACATATTTTGCATATGAGTCCTTTGTTGTGTGTGTGTGTACACATACATGTATATACATACATACTGCTCACAAAAATTAGAGGATATTTCAAGATGAATATGAAGTGATAAAAAAAGCATTTGATTTTTTTTAAGATCAGAGAAGCAAACAAGTCAGTTGTTCAATTATGCAAATGAGATGCAAAATCAACTTTTATTTCATTGGTGAAAATGCACTATACAAAAGGCTGAAGGCACTAGAGTATCTGCACATTCCCTGATCCCCTAATTTTTGTGAGCAGTGATATACTGTTATTCCCCCATGTATAAGACGCAACCTTTTCCAAAAATTTGGGGTCTAAAATTGGTGCGTCTTATACAGTGGTTGTAGATTTTTTTTAACTTGCATTTCCCGCTTTTTCGCACTTGTTTTTGTGCTCGTTGTTGGAAGACAGTGGTTTGTCATCAGACACAGATGAGGACACGCTAAGGGATGGGAGTTTTGACAGTGAGGAGTTATATGAATTCTATGATGAATAAAACTTGAGTTCAATAACTTTATGCAATAATCTTTTTTTAATTTTGGGCTCCAAAATTAAGGTGGGGAAATATGGTATTATATATATAAAGAAAAATGCTGGATTGTCAAATATTTCTATGTCAACTCAGTTGCCTTCTTCATGTCTTTCACTTTTATTATAATATAATTAATCAAAATTTCCCCCTTGTAAGGTTGGTATTATTTAAAAAATATCTTACTCTAAGGTCACAAAGGTATTTTTCTCACTAAATGCCTTGTTTCTTTCACACTGAGTTTGCAATATATTTGGAAGTGATTTTTGTTTATGGTTTAAGGTAAAAGCAAAAATATTTTTATATGAATATCCAGTAGACCCAGCAATATATACTGAAGATTCTTTTCTCACTGCACTGTGGAGTCACTTTTGACATAAATCAGGTAACTGATCACTTATATCCAGGTCTGTTTCTTGGGCTTTTTCCCCCTGCTCATTGGTCAGTTTGTCTATTCTTATGCCAGTATCACTCTAACTTTATAGTAGCAACATGGTTTTAAGTGATCATAATTTCCAATACAATGAATAGAAGTCAAATGCTCAAAAACCCTGAATCTTCTGGATAATTAGGTTGTAGCTTACATCTATTGACACAAGGTGGGGAGGGCAGACAAAAACTTGTCAAAGTTTAAAATGTCTTGGCTAGTAATGAAAAGATGAGAATAAAGATTATTACTGTGTTTAAGTTTAGTAGGAAGTGGATCCCTACTTGCCAGGTATGAGGAACAATTTTCAATAAAAAAAGAATACAGAAGAACTGTGTACAAGTCTATAATCAAATGCAAAATACTGTGGTATCAACCCAGTATGCAAATGAAGAAATAAAACGGTCAGATAAAATACAGGACACACACAGCCAGCTAAAATTTTTTTTCAGCGAAAACATTCTGCTCCCCAGGGAAATCTGGTTAAGACTGAAGATACTGTCATAACTAGGGGTCAATATTGACATCTGGACAGCAAAGGCAAAGGATGCTGTTAAGCATCCTACAATGTACAGGACTACTCCCACACAAGTAAATATGACGAAACTGTACTTGTGATATTTTCTTACCACATAATAATCAACCACTTTCTACTGTTATCAGTTGAGTTTCTTGGATTAAGGCCTGGCCAGCTGGCTTAGCGGTAGAGCGTTGGCCCAGTGTGTGGAAGTCCCAGGTTCGATTCCTGGCCAGGGCACACAGGAGAAGCACCTATCTGCTTTTCCACCCTCCCCCTCTCCTCTTCCCTGTCTCTCTCTTCCCCTCCCACAGCCAAGGCTCCATTGGAGCAAAGTTTGCCGGGGCACTGAGGATGGCTTCATGGTCTCCTCTGCCTCAGGCACTAGAATAGCTCTGGCCACAACAGACTGACACTCCAGATGGGCAGAACATCGCCCCCTGGTGGGCATGCCGGGTGGATCCCAGTCGGGCACATGCGGGAGTCTGTCTCTCTGCCTCTCACTTCAGAAAAATACAAAAAAAAAAAAAAGTTTATAGGGTTAAATTTCCCAAACCTGAATGTCACCATAATATTTCAAGTTTTTAATTTTTAATTGACAGTTACTACTTCTTAATGCTTTGTCTCTGAAAATTGTTAGAAAGCAAGATGATAAAATAAGATCGGTGCCAAGCAGTGGACCAACTAATTCTTTGTTGTTGGAGCTGCCCTTCGCATTGTAGGACATTTAGCAGCATCCCTGGTCTCTCCCCACTGATGGCAGCACTTCACACCCTCACAACTCTGATAATGAAAAATGCCTCCAGATATTGCTAAATCTCCCCAGGGGCAAAACTGCCCCAATTCAGGTGATCAATAACTATGCATAATAAGAGTTAATTTCATATTTCTAATTTAAAATGAAATTGCAAAAGTTTTCATATAAAGTATCAAAACAGACAAAATCAGTTTCTGCTGTAGGAAATAAGGGCAGTGTCTGTCTTTGGGAGGGGCAAGTGAGGAGGAATACCTGGATGGCAGCAGAATAAGCCTCTGAAGTGCCAGTAATGCTGTCTTGACCTGGGTGTTGGTTACACAGATGAGCATTTATAAAGCACTTATGATGTGCACTTTTCTGCACTAGTGTACACATACACACAGTTGGCTGTGTCCATGAGTTTCACATTCATATAGTGATACAACAGGGGATCAAAAACAGTATTTTCAATTCATGGTTGGGAGTCCATAAATTCGAAGCGAATGAAACTATATATTTGACACCATTTTATAAGAGACTTGGGCATCTGCAAGAGGTTCTGCAACCAATTTCCCCACGGAAACCAAGGGATCACTGTACTTTAATACATTTTGTTGCAAAATATTATAGACTACTTCATTTTCTTCATAATAAATAAAAACATTGTAGCTCTTACTTCTTGAATCATCAGTAGCACTTGAAAACATGTTAACTAAGCAAAGCATTTCAAATCAAGTTGTAAATTAAATTAGAAGTTGGTCACCTCCATGCATTCCTCTTAAAAACAGGCAATTAATTGAAAAAATCCTATTCAATTAATTCATTTGGTAGAAGTTACTTGTTCTCCTGAGAGTTGTCTCGATTCATATTGGCAAAAGCCTCACCAATTAAAGGTGATTTTTTAAAAAGTTCAAAATGCTGTATAAATAAGCTCTGTCACAAATGAGCACTGCTATAATATATCAGTTTCCATTTACTGCTAAAACTGGAGAGATGATTTAACAGCTGAGGCACAATTTTGTCTCAAAATAGTCCACATTTATTTATTACAATCCAGAAGAATTACTTTTTTAGTATGCATAACGATGAGACTAATGTGCTTTATACATAAAGATGTAGTATTATCCTTATTCTTCTTTTCCTGTATGTACATTATTTCAAAGTAATTCTCAGACTGGTATAAGAACAGAGAAAAAAGAAAATTAGGAAAAGTTAAATCTGCATCAAATCTAGAATTTTCAACTGCATTCATTAAAAAAATTTATAAAAGATTAGTATTATAGATTCTCAGGAGTCTTTAGAATCACATTTTAAAAATACTGCAATGAGCAAAACATATTATAAGCAAATGTATAATTTATTTTTGGAGAAAATAATTAGAACTAGGGTTTTCCAATACAGGGAAGAAGTAACAACAGGAAATCATACCATGATTACATGTTAATTACCACATTCTGTAAAACGTGGATGTGCTTAACATGAATTCATTGACAATGAACTTTTGAGATTTAAAAATCACAAACCCTTGCCAATGTTGAAAATTCATTAAGTGTTGAAATAAATACCTAGAAATAAGTAAAGTTTAAAAACTGAAGCCTCTGACAGTGTTTATAGATCAACCCAAATGTTAAATACAAATAGTAAAGCAATTAAGCTGACATTACTATTAGTTTCCACTTAATTTCTTCATAATATGGCTGTCTGGTGTTGCATTCGTAAAGATACTTCCTACAAACACATGGGTACCCCAGAGATTATGACGAATCACTTTACAGCAGCCAAGGTCATCAACAGAGAATCCTAAATGTCGATAGCGTTCATCTGTTTCAAAAAGAGTATTGTTTGTATATGGACCAAAAAACTGGAGAAAACAAACAAAAAAATGAAGTATTTTCATTAGCAAGAAATAAAATGGAGTAACGATTTTCATGCAAACATGAACACATACCTATTTTAATAGTCCAAATATTTTAAAAACCAAATAAGAAATAAAAAGGTCATATGAAATACCTAAGATAAATAAACTTTAGACAATCATCTATAGTTAAGCTCACCTTTATCATTTTCAAGAAAAGAAAGCTAAAGCCCAGAATAAGTTCTTTATTTTTAGTCTATATCTTACTTGACTTTGAGAAAAAATAGTATGTATTCTTAACTTAAAATTTTAAAAAATGTATTACTATTTCTAATGCAAAAATATACCCAGAATTTCAAATATGATATGTGGTTTGGTTATCTTCAAAATATAACTAAAATGTTAATTTTTATTACTTTTCTAAATATTTCTTCTACCATCCATACTTTCTTAATTCTAAAAATATTTTTTCTTCCTTAAACAAACTACTGATAACTAATTTTCAACAAATACTAAGTAAACTAATTCAATGTAAAGTAAACAAAGATAAAATTAACTTACTATTTTTAATTAAAAGTATTTAAAGTGATAGAGAAACAATTTCACAATAAAAACTATTCCTTCTTCAAATTATATAATCTGGCTTTCAAACTTTGTATTTAAGTACTCACGGCCAAACCAGATGATGGGTCAATAAAGTCAGCCCAGTAGCCTTCGGATCGAAGAGCATAGCAGATTTCCTTAGCACCACCAATGAACTGCACAGAAAAAGACACAAATAGTATACTCAAGATAGCACTGCTGCAGATTTTTAATTTTAATAAGTTTTTAAACAAATATTATTTTGCTTCAGATAGAGAACTCAATATGATTAAAAATTAAAACTGATAAACTGTAAAGCTTTAAGATGATTTTACCTGTCCAAAAGATTAATAGTTCATATAATACTTTCATTTCTTTCAAAAAGTTTAAATTGTATTTTTCTTCTAAATTATTGCTTAATTTAGGAACAATTTCTAATCAGTTCTGTGCTATTAATTCTTTAATTTATCATGAATTATAAGCTATAGTTGCTATTTTATACCACTAATGGAAATGCTAGAAATAAGGTAAGAAAGGAAAAAAAATATTCATAATAAAAATATCTGAACCACTCATTATCTGGAATGTTTAAGAAAATACTTGTTTGTATGCCCTTCAAAAAAACACATCTATTCACTCAGTCATGAAATACTTTTGGAAAAGCACACAGAAATAAAGTAAATGGACAGACAGGGGACAGGACTGAATAAGATGCTTGCTTTTCATTATATACTGTTTCTTTTGTATGGTGTATAACATCGCATACGATGCGCATATATCACCTATTCAAAATCTTGGTTTAACCCTCCTAATTCCTATGATGTCTTTATTAGCTTTATCAGAAGTCTAACCAGTAAGAGACAGTAACAAATACTGCTCACAAAAATTAGGGGATATTTTATTGCTTCATATTTATTTTGAAATATACCCAAATTTTTGAGAGCAGTATATTAGGACCAGGTTAGAATGTTATTAATAAAAAGGACAGATCATAAATGTTTAAAAATAAAGGAGCACAGTTCCACTTCCAGCCATAACCGAGTAATAGGTACCCAACTTGCCACCTGCTGAATTATACAACTGACAAAAATATACACAGCAACTGTTTTTAGACCCTGCAAACCAATCAGGCAAAACTATAATCTTTGAGAGAAGGAAAACAGATGAGGTGCTCCGCATATTTCCAGTTTTGTCTGTGGACAACTTCTTGTCACAGGGCAAAGTGAATTCTAAGCAAATAATGGTGTCACAGAGCTGAGGAGGTAGAAAACAAGAATGGACTGCTGAAGCATCTGGAGTTTGTGGGGTAGGGTACTGGAGCAGGGGCAGATGAGCATTCACTACACGTTGCACAGCTCAGCTCGTCAGGAGATTCTGTGAGGCCTAGCAGAAAGTGCCGGCTAAGCACTGAAAGGTGACAGCGCAGTCTGGGCAGTGCTAGGTAACATGGACCTCTGGCTCACTCAGAGTACACAGACTTCACTGAGCACCTCTGACTTCAGTTGAGATCCTCGAAAGTCAAAGCCTTAGGAATATGAACCGTGTCCTAAATAAGGGGTTAGCAAACTAATACCTGAAGACCAATTCTGGCTGGGTGCCTGTTTGAGTACATAATACAGTTTTACTGGAACATGGCCATGCTCGATCATTTATAAACTTTCTATCGTTGCTTTAACAATATAAGGATAAATTTTAGTTGAGACCCTTTGGCTTACAAAGCCTGACATATTTACTACCTGCTCTTTACAGAAAAAGTTTGCTGACCTTTGCTATATAGGTATACAACTTCAGCTAACTTATTTTCTCCTAATGCTTTCTTGTAAACTAATGAAAAACATTAAGATAATACCTATTCTTTAGATTATCTTCATACTTAATATTTATATTTACTGTTGTATTTAATTAATCCTCATAATTTTAAAAACAGGAAAACTACTAAATATGACCCAGAAAAGTCATTAGATTACATACAGTTCCATGCACAGATGTGCTATACACAAAAATTAAGGAGGGCAAATCAATGCAATCAAGTGTTTGAAAAGGTTAACTAAAAGAACCCCAAGTTATCATGAAAAGAACCAGATTAAATGTTTCTCTTAAAATTTCTATTCATCAACAGCAAACACTGACATCTGCTGGAAAAATACAGAATAAATTTAAACCATAAAATATAAAATAACCTACTTGGATAGTAAAATATATGTGGTTCTCAAGTAATCACTAACATCTGTTTTTTTTTTCCTCATAGAAAATAAAATAGCTCTAGTCATTATAAAATTAAAAATCATAGATAAAAGCATGTTGTCATTTCAAAGCCCTGAAGCTGGTTATACAAAACTGACTTCCAACTATAGCAGGGTTAGTATCAAGAGAGGTTCAGAATCTTTAACTGATCACAAATTAGGATCACTAACGCAATGCATATGTGAGAGCTCTCTGGTGACTAAATGTCAGTAATAAGTATAAATTTAGTAAACATCTTGAAATGTAAATAGCAAATGTTTATTGAGTTAATGCCTATTTAAATTTCAACTCTGTAAATTCAGATCTCTATCAAATCATAAACAATGTCTTATGTCTCTGTAATTTCCTTGCTAACTAGCATATGACTTGCTCATGATTGTTACCCACTGCATGAAATTTATTAGCAAAGCTCTATGTGGAATTTTTGAGTACTATTAAGTCATCATCATAAGATACTATTAAAAGTGCAAATTATATTTTTACAAATGAAGAGAACCACACATCCAACCCTAAAAAACATATAAATAACTAACATTATCCTGCATGGAAATTAATAAAGGTAATTTTTTCAACTATAGTTAGCTAAGATTCCCAAAGTGAGTTATTCCTAACCAACACAGGTACAAGAATATTTTTCTTTCTATCTTGTAGACACAAAATTGATACAACCCCAAATCAAACTCTTAGAGAAATAATTATATAACTTTAAAATCTAAGACTCTAAGTTACCTCTTATAATTTCTCAAGTTGGTAAAAATGAACAGAAATGCTAATATCCAGGGAAAGTGAGGGTGATAACATGTACACTAAGACAATCTGTGGGCAAATTGGCAACATCTATCTAAATTTAGTATGGTTATACCTCTTAACTCAGCAATTTCTTATTTAGAAATCTATAGATATGTGTGTGCAAAAAATATATATGTACATTTACTGCCTGCAAAAGCTGAAGTTTGGTTTTCAACTTATAAATAAATTACTAAGGAAAATATTAAGTAATTTACAAAATTTAAAGTTTACCAATGCAATGTAATACAATGCAGATTTTACAAAGAATAAAATGTACCTATGTGTAATGTTATGAAAAGATGTCAAAATACACCTTTGGGATAAAAGCAAAGGACAGAAAAAACATGGGCATATAGATTTTTATGAGTATTGTACTGTACACAGTTACTGTTTACTCCTTGAAGAAGACTAGGGTAATTTTCACTTTTTATTTGACATGCTTTAAAGAGAGAGAGATAGAAAGAGATATGGAAGGAGTGAGGAAGGTCAGAGAGAGGGAGGGAAAAAGAAATGAGTATGAAGAGTTTACTTCTTTTGTTTTTACCCTATTTTCCAAATTTCCTAAAATAGACCTAAATTCAAAAAAATTAAGGAAAGTACTAGACAGAATCTTAGTTGTTCAAAACTGTGGCATTGTTCTTCTTAAAAAAGATGTAAGTTCTTTAGCCCTGAAATGTTAGTAGAGAATTAATAAAGCCTAGAAAATACACCCAACGGGTTTAAAACATTGGTTCACTCCTATTTAGAAAAGATCATAAAATTAAATTGTCACCAATTGAAAAAAATTACCTTTTCTAAGAGCATTTCTCTTTCATTTTCTACCTCCTCACTCCAAACAGTCATATCATTCTTAGTTTTCTGTGTTACAGTCAGAATCACTAATTTGTTGGTGGCTGCTTCTGGAAACAATGACTGAAAATCTATGAATACAATAAGAACAAGAATTCCAGGGAGAAAATAATTAGGTTTGTATAAAAAAGAAACTGCATAAAAGCACTTCTTTAGAAAAACGATTAACTTCAATTATTGTGGTCCCAATTTATTACTGGTGAAGAGAGTGACAGAGACTTGGTTCTGGTTCACTTCTGCTCTTGCTGGATGAACTCAAAAATTACTAACAAAAATCCTAAAGGGTTACATATTATTAGTGTTATAATTTAAAAGTTTATTATTACGTTTTTCTTATGATTACAAATCAGATTATGAAATTATAGCTGTAATAATCACCCAGCAATGAGATGACTTTTGGGAAAGCTACAGGGAAGTTATTTAAAATTCTACTATTCCTATCTAATGGCAGCATGAGGTTTGGATGTCAGGGGACATTTGAAAGCCTCTATCTTGGCCACGCAATCATTTCCCACCAGACATGGTAAAATATTAAGTAAAACATAAAGCATTACAATACCTATAGATGGTACTAGTTAACACATTAAAAAACTAGTGACATTATCTAATATACAGTAGTATAAAACTGCACAGAAGCACAACATACCTCTTCGCAGCAATTCTGGACATGCTTGGATTGCACACTCTACTTTGGCACTTTCAAAGTATGATTCTGCACTGCTAATTTCTTGTTCAACAGGTGCACCATTACCCTAAGAGAAAAAAAGCAACACAATTAAACAAAATATGGAGTTCAAATAAAATACCTTGCCTGTTATATGAACTTCTCTTCCAAGCTTTTTTTAAATACAGTTGTCCTCGCCATATCACAGTTCACTTTTCATGGTCTCACTATATCGCGGATTTTTAAATTGTATATATCTAATTTTGTATTGCTGATTTTTTGCTATATCATGGGATTTTGCGGTATATGGGTATTTTTATATATTTAATTATTTTTGTGGTAAATAAGCATTTTCTAGCCTGAAAAATTGAAAACAATAAAAAAAAAAATAAAGCCTTAAATATATATAAATAATAAAATAACTATAAGGTCGCTACTTCGCAGATTTTTGCCTATCGCAGGGTGTTCTGGAACCTAATCCACAGGATAGACACTGTAATCACAATCTATTGGTGAGGTAATAGTTTTTTCTTATATCCTCAAACTTTTCTCTATGATGAATATAGGATCTGAACATTTAAAAAAACTTGAATGAGATATACCATGATTGTATAAATATACTGATAAAATAAGATGATATAAACAAGTTGGCTAAATTAACTAAAACATCATAATTGTATCATACAACATTACCTTATGATATTTTGTGATATCTAATTATCCCTTCTGTTCTTTCATTCTCTGATCTGTAAAATGGGGAGGAAAACACTAACTTATGAAAGATGATGACTAAATATACAGGCTCTCTTTATGGGAAGAGCTTAGAGGCTTTTATTCAACAAAAACTTACTGAGGCCCTGGCCGGTTGGCTCAGTGATAGAGCATCAGCCTGGCGTGCGGAAGTCCCGGGTTCGATTCCCGGCCAGGGCACACAGGAGAAGCACCCATCTGCTTCTCCACCCCTCCCCCTCTCCTTCCTCTCTGTCTCTCTCTTCCCCTCCCGCAGCCAAGGCTCCACTGGAGCAAAAAGATGGCCTGGGCACTGGGGATGGCTCCTTGGCCTCTGCCCCAGGCGCTAGAGTGGCTCTGGTCGCGACAGAGCGATGCCCCAGAGGGGCAGAGCATCGCCCCCTGGTGGGCATGCCGGGTGGATCCCGGTCGGGCGCATGCGGGAGTCTGTCTGACTGCCTCCCCATTCCCAGCTTCAGAAAAATACAAAAAACAAACAAAAAAACAAAACAAACAAACAAACAAAAAAACCTTACTAAGCCCGTACTAAACATCAGACACTATGACAAGAACAGTCACTATTAAGGTTAAAAATAATCCAGTCTTCTCTTTTAGGTATATCACAGCTAACAGAAAAAAGAGTTACATGAACAAATTAATGTAATCCGATAGGAAAAGTGCCACAGAGTTATGAAGAGTCTTCTAGCAGCATAGACAGGGAAGAAACTTGCTTTGCTGGGAGAAATCAGGAATAGGTTGGAATCATATTTGAGCTACATGTTCAATAATGTGTATGTCTGATAGGTGAGATCCAGGTTAGAAACTGAGGAGGAAAAACAGTCCAGCAAGAGATAACAGTGCAAAGGCATTTAATGGTCAAAGAGAATGGTGTATTTTAAAAAAATTAAAAATATGCTGTGAGTGGGGTGCAGAGAAATTAGAAAGTAGTGGGAGATAATGGCCAAAATTGTAGAAAGCCATTTATGCCATATTAAGAAAATTTTACTTTATGAGCAATGAGAAATAGCAAGGTAAGATATAATAAGCTAGTGCAAATATTAATGTGGAGAATGCATGACAATAAGAAGCAAGTAGAGACTAGTAAAAGCCAACTTATTATTCACTTACTGCTTCACGTACACTTTCACATTTGATCCTCATAACTCTGTGGGCCAGAGACTATTATCCCCACTTTACATATAAAGACAGGCTCAGAAAGGTAGTCATTTTCTCAAGGTGGCAAAATTAAGTAAATGGCAGAGCTAACCTTTTAACCTAGATTTATTTTATCTCCATAGTACATCATACTATATATTATGCCTCTAAGAATCTAGGTAAGATAAGCTGGCCTAGACCTCTGATAATATTAGTGAAAATTGAAAGGGCACAAAAAAATTTAAGAGCTATTTCAAAAGATAAAAGCAATGAGATTTTATTACTATTTATAGGGGTATGATGGAGAAAGAAGTCAAGGTTGGCAATATATGATTTTTACCTTGGGACAGTAGAGGAAAGCTAAGTCACTTATATTACTGGTAACATGAGAGTAAGGACATGTTTTGAAAAAAAAAAAGGAGTAATTCAGTATTACCTATGCAAAATCTGCGGACTTGAGAGATATCCAGTAAAGATGCCTGACAGGCAGATAGAACTACAGAACCATAAATGTCAGAAATAGAAATACTAAGTTAGGAATTACAAAAGCACAGCCTGTGAAAGGAAGACAAGGAAATAAGTGACCAGGGAGTATGTCATGTGATTGGTAGACAGAGGAGGAGCCAAGAAGACTAAGGAATTACCTGCGATAAAAAGTCAGTAGAGGTCAACTGTGTCCCAATATTAGGTTATCTGATATAACCCATAATAACTATAAGGGGTTGTTGCTTTTAATTAAAAACAAACAAAACAAAACAAGCCTGAAAAGAATCAGGGGTTTGACAGATACATCAAATTACATGTTGCTTTCCACTTGATTGGGCAATGAAGCAATACCAGTTTAAACTCATTTAAAAATACTCATCTTGTAATGCCAGTTTAAAAAACTTATTTTATAAAACCCTCAGAAATGTTATTTTATTAAAAATAAATTTATGTCTTCTTTTTAGATTATAGTAACTAAAGGATTTCAGAAATCTTGAAATTTTCTTAAGTTTTTAAATGGCTAAAGGAGTGTAAAACTAGTAGGAATTTGGTCCATATACAAGTGATAATTATAATTTATAAAAATGAAAGACAATCTAAATTTTCAGTAATATAAAAATCTGATTATCTATATTTGATGAAACAAATGTTTATAAAAAAGACATTTTTGAAGAATTATTTAATTACCTAAAAATGACTATAGTCTAAAATAAAAAAAATAGCAAACACTACATAGAACAATGCCAAGTTAAAACATCTATTTATGCTGTTTTATATGTATTGAAATTAAGCATTTTCCTTTTTCTTTTCTTTTTTTAAGCATTTTTCTTTTTCAATGAAAATAATGTTTATAGCAGTGGTAGTCAACCTGGTCCCTACCACCCACTAGTGGGCATTCCAGCTTTCATGGTGAGCAGTAGTGGAGCAACCAAAGTATAAATAAAAAGATTTAACTATCGTAAGTTGTTTTATAAAGATTTATTCTGCCAAACTTAGTGAAAATCCGACATAAAGTACTTGGTAAGTGATTATTATTATATGCTTTAACTTGCTGTAACTCTGCTTTATAAATTTTATAAAGTAAAGTTACTTCCCTACTTTATAAATCACCATTACTGTGGAACCGGTGGGAGGTTAGAAAATTTTACCACTAACAGATATACAAAAGTGGGCGGTAGGTTTAAAAAGGTTGACTACCCCTGGTTTATAGTAAGAAACTAACAAAGCATTAATAATTAGAAAAACAGAATACTGTATATATAAACAATTTACCTGAAATTCATTCACATACTGTGCCATCACAAACTCATGTCTTTCACTTGATAAAGGTTCTGCTAGAACATCGGGTAAAGTTTTATGAACGTGGCTTTTCTTTTGTGACATGGTCCCACTGAGGTGACAATCAAAACCTATGTTCCCAGGAAGCTGGAATCTCTGGTCTTGAGGTCCAAATGGGCCCATAATTTCATCAGGCCATATTGTTCGAGAGCCTGAAGAGAAACAACAAAATGTATCATTTTCTCCTTAACAAACAAGTGTACTGGTAGACTGAAACTATGAATTAGGCATTTTTTACCTACATGATAGACTTTTGAAATTTGCTGTCCTATGTGATTATAAATTAGTTTCAAATCAATTCCAAAACACTAATCAAAGTAGCCATTTGTCAGCTCCTAGGCAAGTCCATTCTTAGGAGATTCAATAAAGTACTGTAGTCCATATTATATAATGCTTGATAGTCATTAAAATAATGTAGTAAATTTTTACTGATACTGAATGAAGTCCAAGACATATTATATTAAAAGAAAAAGCTAAGTCCAAGAATAGCATACATGACATTTATTTTAAAACCTTATTTGTTTTTAAATTCAGAAAAAGAATAGATCTAGAGGGAAACACACTGACCTTAATAGGGGCAGTTACCTTTGGGGGGGCATGGAGCTGCTATTACTTGGTGGCACAAAACAGTAATGGAATGAAAATAACCTTGTATGAACCAATGTGACATAATGCCCTGCTTACAGCCACAATAAGTTAACATAAATTAAATACTTAACAGAAGAAGAGACTACATTATATTACTTTTTAAAAATATACCTACTTGTAAAAAATTCAAAAAGATCCAGAAAGGAATAAAGTAGAAAATTCAACAAAGAAATAAGAGTAGGACTTTTGTTTACAGAAAGGGACAACCACTGAAGACATCAGCTGGCAAAAAAATATTTTTAATACTCTGTCCAAACTAAAAATGACCGTATCAATATGGCTTCTCAATCACTGGACTGTGTCACCAGATACCTCCTCTACAACTATGACAAACATCTACCAATCATGAAACTCCTTCCTCCTGAACCTAGACCAGGCATGGCCAACAATTTTTGCTCCTGGGCCAGATTAGAAAGAAAACTTTTCAAGGACCGGATGAAATATTAAAATTAAAAAATGTTAAATACAAAAATGATTCTTTTAAAGTAAACAAAATTTTATTATGTAATTTACAAATTAATGTGAGTAAAAAAATTTTAATATACAATATTATTTTAATAAAAATATAATTACATACCACATAAATATCCGAGCTGTATCACAATCAGTCGAAACAGTATTTAATTAATAGAATGAGCTTGAAGGGGTTATATCGCAAATAAAACAATTATTCCGTTTTACAAACAGCCTGACACATTTTCAGTTATCAACTGCAGCTGCTGTCTATGCTACAATGCCACTTGGTTCAGCACACTTGACCACAAAAACAACGAATTGTTTGACCTTGGGTTCGCACTGGCAAACTCTGCCTAAAAGAATGTGGGTTTCACATCGCCGCTAAATGTCAAACAGTTCACATCGAGTACAGAAGAGTACAAAAATTGCAAATCTTTATAATGGAATTTTTTTAAAAAAATGAAGTATCGCGAATCCATTTGACCAATTATTGGAAGTTAACCCTAGATTAGTCACACGCGGAATTCTTTTCCGTGTCACTATCTTCTTAAATATCTCGATTTCCAATAATCAGACACTTCCATTTCTGAGTAGCTGAGATTTTAAAGTAGCGGAGAATATTAAAAATTTAATCGCGGGCCGCATAAACTCATTGCGCGGCCGGATCCAGCCCGTGGGCCATATGTTTGCCATGCCTGACCTAGACAGTCTCTCATAATTCTCAACCCAAACATTCTAGCCTAGTAATTCTTAAAGTTGTAAGTATTTAAGAATCATCTAAGAATCATCAGAGATCTTGTAAAAATGCAGATGCTGATTCAGTAGCTCTGGAACGGGGCTCAAGATTCTTCATTTCTAAAAAGTCCCCAGATGACACTGATGCTATTGGTTTGAAGACGACCTTGAGTAATAAGGCTGACAGACACTAATGACTGACTGGGCTCAGTTAACAAACTGACACCTATTAGTTATTTTTGAACAAGAAAGGTTTGAAAGACTATTCAGATGTAGGTCTCTTGAAAGAAAATAAATACCACGTTAATAGTGGAATTGAGCATAATTTCATGTTGACTGGTCATTTAGGTTTTTTCTTCCAGGAATAGTCTGGTCATATGCATTTTTAAATTTTTTGTTTGGTTTTCTACTGTTGTGTTTTTTCTATTGGTCTATAAATTTTAAAAAATATATTCATGATATAAACCCTTTACGTATTCTGAATGATGAATCATTTATGATACATGTATGTTTTGCCTTCAGATGATATATACTGGGGAGTAATCAGAGATAGAGTTATAAAACTGGGGCAAGAAAACCAGGAGAAGCTTTGCACTGCCAAGTGAACTTACATTACATTGTAAGAAATGTGTTGCAAGAAAAAAAGATTCCATGCCCAAACCCTTCAGGATATAATACTATAGTAAGTTCCTAAGAGCACTACCTTAATATTTTACTGTGCATTAAACCTCCAAGATAGGACTGTTGTATATAACACTTGTTCCCCCCCCCCTTTTTTTTTAAGTTAGAGGAGGGGAGATAGAGAAACAGACTCCTGAATGTGCCCCAGCTGGGATCCATCCAACAACCCCCATCTGCAGCTGATGCTTGAATCAACTGAGGTATCCTCAGTGCCTGAGGCTGACGCTTGGACCAACTGAGCTCTCCTCAGTGGTCAGGGCCGAAGCTCAAACCAATCGAGCCATTGGCTACGAGAGGGACAGAGAAAGAGAAGAAAGAGAGGGAGGGAAAGAGAAGCAGATGATTGCTTCTCATATGTGCCCTGACTGGGGATTGTACCTGGGACATCCACACACCAGGCCAATGCTTTATCCACTGAGGCAACCAGCCAGAGCTATATAACACTTCTTAAATTTAACTAATCACATGTTGAAAAACGTTTTTTTAGACCTTGAAAAATTTTCATAGCTTGGGGACAGTTTGGGAACTGCTACTGAAAACACAGTAAATCTCTGAGTTACAAACATTCAACGTATATACAATTAGTACTTACGAACAGAGCCCCTTAGTGCTGGGTTATTGGTAATCAACTACAGTTGGAAATCAGTGAAAATGACATAAAGAGTTACTTGACTCCCATGGCAAAGAACTAACCAATGAAGACCTTCTGGAAGCAGAGCATTAGATTACAGCATTTAAGGAAGAAAACAGGGACCTAGAAACTCCAGAACTAAAAAAGTCTTCTATTAAGAGTTAGGTGAGGCCCTGGCCGGTTGGCTCAGCGGTAGAGCGTCGGCCTGGCGTGCGGGGGACCCGGGTTCGATTCCCGGCCAGGGCACATAGGAGAAGCGCCCATTTGCTTCTCCACCCCCCACCCCCTCCTTCCTCTCTGTCTCTCTCTTCCCCTCCCGCAGCCAAGGCTCCATTGGAGCAAAGATGGCCCGGGCGCTGGGGATGGCTCCTTGGCCTCTGCCCCAGGCGCTAGAGTGGCTCTGGTCGCGGCAAAGCGACGCCCGGAGGGGCAGAGCATCGCCCCCTGGTGGGCAGAGCATCGCCCCTGGTGGGCGTGCCGGGTGGATCCGGGTCGGGCGCATGCGGGAGTCTGTCTGACTGTCTCTCCCCGTTTCCAGCTTCAGAAAAAAAATACAAAAAAAAAAAAAAGAGTTAGGTGATGCTTTTCGTCTCACTGAAGCAGGTATGGCAAAGTTAGAGGAGCAAGATCTGATACAGTTTAGTTCACCAAGGTTTACTGTATCATTACCAAAGGCCTGAGATGCTACAGGGCCATCTATGATGAGAAAATGAAAAGCTCTGTATAAACTTCCCTTGATCCCTAGTCAAGAAACTGACTTGAGTAGCAGAATCAAACCCTGACTCTTTAACACCAGTCTCATCCTTTCTAACAAGTCCATCATCTTTTGCATTATCCAAGATTGTTTAAAGCTGTATTTGAAAAAGTTTAAGTATTTATATGCACAGAAAGGTAAAAATAAAATACTATGTTCAAACATCTGTGTAAGTTGCATTGAATAAATAAATGAACTTGTTCCAACTTACATACAAATTCAACTTAAGAACAAAACCACAGAACTTATCTTGTTTGTAACCCAGGGACTAGCTATAGTGGGAGATAACCAAGGGTTATCAAGGAAGTGACACAATTAAAACGTTTTAGAATGATTAATATAATAGTGGTACACAAGATGGATTAGAAGATGTAAACTTGGTAGATAGTGGGTAAGTTAGTGATTCAATAAGCATTTATATGTAAAACAGTGCCAACTATATTTAAGAAATTCAACAAAGAATGGCAAAAAGAGTAAGTTTAACAGGATTAACAGATTTGTTTCAAGGAGGACTGCATGTGTTTGAAGATAGAAACTAAAGTTTAAGAAACTAAGTTTTAGAAAGCAATATTCATTCTTTTTCTTAATGTTGTAGCTTTCTGACACAAATATTTAGGCAGAGCCCTGGCTAGATTAAACGGTATAAACTCAATTTTAGAAAATCTGTGAAACCTCAAGGAATATTACAAAAAACACAACTCAAAACATTCTGAAACATTTATAAGCAGTTATCTTTTACTTACATATATCTGGAGGTGCAGTGGCCACATGAGACTCATCAGAACCTGAAGATCCTGCAGTTGAAAAGGCTCTGGGAAAGACAACCTTTTTAACTAATGAGTGAAGTCCTGGGAGATAAGAAACCAGTCTGGCTTTGTTACAGAGCACCTAAAAATGACACAAAACTTTAAATTATTTGTTCTGGATACAAATGTTATACGTACACAGACAACCTCTGGCAAATCACACTGCAATATATCTTTTTTTTTTAGATTTTATTTATTCACTTTTATGGAGGAGAAAGAGGGGGGAGAAGTGGGAACCATTAACTCGTAATATATATGTGCCTTGAATGGGCAAGCACTACGTTTCTAACTGGAGACCTCAGCATTCCAGGTCAATGCTTTATCCACTGTGCCACCATAGGCTGCAATATATCTTTTTCTTTCTTTTTGGTATTTTCCCTAAGTTAGAAGCAGAGAGGCAGTCAGACTCCCGTCATGTGCCTGACCGGGATCCACCCAGCATGCCCACCAGGGGGTGATGCTCAGCCCATCTGGGGCTTTGCTCTCCTGCAGCCAGAGCCATTCTAGTACCTGAGGCAGAGGCCACAGAGCCATCCTCAGCGCCAGGGCCAACTTTGCTCCAATGTAGCCTTGGCTGCGGGAGGGGAAGAGAGAGACAGAGAGGAAGGAGAGGGGGAGGGGTGGAGAAGCAGATGGACGCTTCTCCTGTGTGCCCTGGCCAGGAATCGAAACCCAGACTTCCACACGCCGGGCTAACATTTTACTGCTGAGCCAATGGCCAGGTCAGCAATATATCTTTTAAAATTGAATTTTATTCTACTATTGAGTACCTACTATATGACAAGCAATATATGTATTTTTAATTAAGACAATAAACATGAATATTTAAAAACAGGTAACAAGTTACTTTGGGTAGAAGTACATGGCTTTTCCAATAATGGCCAGAATTAAAGAGTGCCACACTAAAGACAATGAGAACCTCCAAAAATTGCCCTCATGAGCAACACCAAAAAGATAGTCCAACAGTAAGATTAATCTATTCTTAAAGTATGGAACTTTCAAAACTTTTCCTAGCATCAAAACCTGTTTATTTTCTAACATTCTCTTCTTTTACTGCTATAAACAGTGCCCATTATCTCCCATCTTTGCTCCTGGTTTCAAGGCAATGCACACTTTCTTCCATTTTAGCACATACCGTTCTTTGTGATACATTTTCTGCTCTTAAATTCCTTTCCTAGTCATAGATGTAATAATGAATGACTGTGTTAAATGTGTAAACTCTTAGCAAAATCCTTGGGTCAAAATACCAGTGGTTTTTAACTTTTTTACACTTGGGGAATGGTTAAAATAGAATTATTCCAGGGTCCACTAAGGTAGGAATCACCCTGAGCATAAGCAAATTCAACCAAGATCACTGGGTTTGTAATCTTCACACAACATCAAGGTGGTTAATTTTTGCAAAGTGGCACAAAATTTCTGGCGGACCAGCAGCTGAAAGCCACTGAAAACCAGTCATGTATGAAACACATCCACATGCGTCCACAAACATTTTTCTGTGGTACAGTGTTACAAGAAATTTAAACTGGATATTAACACTGGCAGCACTGGATTCACATTTCCAAAAACATCGGTTAGCAAATCTGTTCCCTTTATAACAGAAATGGGCATTTCAATTTGTCAAAATCCCTATCAAGGCTTCTTAATTGACCTGGACATTTATGATACCTGCTATGTATGCTAAGGAAGACACATGTATCTGCATATTTCATTACTAACATCCATTCCTCGTTTACAATGTATATAAACTAACACAAATTTTTTAATGTACATTTGAACATCACAACTAAAATTTTATATGATCTTCCTTCTATCAATAAGAGGATCTATAAAGTAGCTTTCAAATTATTTACCCTACTGAATTAATTGATAGAGCCAGGTCAATATTAGTATTCTATTTTAATTAATGTCTTTTCTTTGAGAATAGCACATGCTTTTTAAAAAGATTCCCTTTCTGGCCCTGGGCAGTTGGCTCAGCAGTAGAGTGTCAGCCTAGCACACGGAAGTCCCAACTTTGATTCCTGGTCAGGGCATACAGGAGAGGCGATGCTCTGCTTCCTCTCCCTTCTCTTTCTCTCTCTCTCCCCCTCCCACAGACATTGCTCATTCAAGCAAGTTGGCCTTGGGCACTGAGGATGGCACCATGGCCTTGCCTCAGGCCCTAAAAGAGCTTGGTTGCTGAGCAACAGAGCAATAGCCCCAGAAGGGCAGAGCATCACCCCATAGAGGGTTTGCCAGGTGGATGCCGGTCAGAGCACATGCAAGAATCTCTCTGCCTTCCTGCCTATCACTTAATAAAAGGAAAAGAAAAATAAATCCCTTTCTGTGGTTACGGCTAGGTAAAAATTCACCATAAAATGTGGCCAACATTAGTGGTCTACTTTTATAACTAGTCCCTATAATCACATTATTAGATTCTTAGTATTATCAGATTCTATTACAGAAATACTATCCTGGGAAATTGCTGCCATACTAAGCTTCCTAACACACAGCTCTGATTAAATCTGCATGATTTAAAGAATAGTCTAAATTAAATTACTGAGTTTGGCATTCAAGACTCTCTATTATTTAATCAAAATTCCACAATCCATACTTATTTCCCAATAATTTTATTCACATATATTCAGGAAGGCAAAACTGACTTCTCAATTTTTGAAAGAGGCCTATCTTTGAACAGACCACCAGTTCTTCCCAACGAAACTATAGAGCAGGGGTCAGGAAACTTTTTGGCTGAGAGAGCCATGAATACCACATATTTTAAAATGTAATTCCGTGTACATACAACGGAATTACATACAACAACCCGTGTGCGTTACACATTATCCAATAAAAATTTGGTGTTGTCCCGGAGGACAGTTGTGATTGGCTCCAGCCACTCGCAACCATGAACATGAGCGGTAGGAAATGAATGGATTATAATATATGAGAATGTTTTATAGTTTTAACGTTATTTTTTTATTAAAGATTTGTCTGCAAGCCAGATGCAGCCATCAAAAGAGCCACATCTGGCTGGCGAGCCATAGGTTCCCGACCCCTGCTGTAGAGTATCTAAATCCCATTCTTCTTTCAAAACTCAAATTAAATGCTTTTCAGATTAATGGATCCCAAGTCCCTACTTTCCCTTTTCCACAAAGCTGAATCTGTACATAACTTTTAAAAAATTACTTTCTTACTTTTATTTCAGCTGTTTTATGTCTTATGTCCCCTACTATATGAATCCTTATGCTAGGATTAATCCCTAGAAAGTCAAAGTTAATCAATCTCTCTCTCTGGTCTACCTGAATAATAGCTTTTGCTCTCATTTTGTAAGATTTGGAAGATACCTGGTATATTAAAACTGCTACAAAACCTTCAGTTTGGCTAACAAAGAAATAAAAAATGGCTTAAAAACAGATTATAAATATTTACTGAAATATCTTTCTTAAAAATATTGACAGGACCTGACCAGGTGGTGGCACAGTGGATAGAGCGTCAGACTGGGATGCAGAGGACCCAGGTTCGAGACCCCGAGGTCACCAGCTTGAGCACGGGCTCATCTGGTTTGAGCAAAGCTCACCAGCTTGGACCCAAGGTCGCTGGGTTGATCAAGGGGTTTCTCGGTCTGCTGAAGGCCCACAGTCAAGGCACATATGAGAAAGTAATCAATGAACTAAGGTGCCGCAACGAAAAACTGATGATTGATGCTTCTCATCTCTCTCCATTCCAGTCTGTCTGTCCCTATCTCTCTCTCTCTCTCTGTTAAAAAAAAAAAAAAAAAAGACAGGATGACTCTGAATGTAATTCTTTTTATTTATTTATTTGTTTTTATTAAGCGAGAGGTGGGGAAGCAGAAACAGACTCCTGCATGCCTCTGGACTGGGATCAACCCAGCAAGCACCCTACTTGCCCTGTGTCCTGCCCATCTGGGGCCACTGCTCTGTTGCTTGGCAACAGAGCCATTCTAAAACCCAGAAGAGGACATGGAGCCACCTCAGTGCCCTTGGCCAACTTGCTCAAACAGAGTCATGGGTACAGGAAGGTGAGAGAGTGGGGGGGGGGTGAGACAGTGAGAGTGAGAGAGAAAGAGAGAGAGAGAGAGAGAAAGGGGAGGGGTGAGAAGCAGATGGTTGCTTCTCCTGTGTGCCTGACCAGGAATCCAAGTCTGGACTTCCACACCCAGGGCAATGTTCTACCACTGAACCAACCAGCCAGGGCCCTGAATGCACTTCTAAAACTGAATTTGTAGAAGTATACGTGTATTGAAAAGAATGTTCAAACTACCCTCAAAGCATACCAACATTATTTTCACACCCTGTACTTTCCTTGACATTTGATACACTAACTCAGCAATTTCAACCTTTTTCATTTCATGGTACACATAAACTACAGTAATCACTAAAATTCTGTGGCACACCAAAAAAGATATTTTTTGCTAATCTGACAAAAAAATACGTTTAATTTTGATCCATTCATACTGGATGGCTATTGTGTTCGCCACTGTCATTTTTGACAATCTAAGGGAAAAGAGGTCAGTGCCCCTGTCTAAATAGTCAGCGATAGCATGTTTTAAAAATCCTTGCAGCAGTAACTTGAAGCACGAAAAACATCAGTGGAGAGTGTACTGTGCTGTATACTTGAAAACTGTACGGTTTTCTGAACCAGTATCATCCCAATTAATTCAACTTTAAAAAAAGAAACAAAAAAAAGCCATTATGCCACCAAGAATCCAAACCCGTCTCTCCAACATCCTAACAAGACCCCGAGCTAGTATGTCACTAGACTGCCTGCCTGTTGAGAGAATACGTACTCACTTTGGCCATTTCTAGCACAGAGAGCAGACACGAAATATCTTTCCTTCCGTGAAGTTATTCCTGGAGAAGACAAAACAAAACAGGACAGTGACCATTAAGCTTTAACGACAGACCGCTGGGGTAACGTCCTCTGTCTCCTCCCGTGTGCCCTCAGCCAGGACAGAACCGAAGTCCGAGCGCTGCCCACACCGAGGCGGCCGCCGCCCTGCCTCGTGATGCCCCCCGCCCAGCACAGCCCCCGGCACAACCCCCAGCCCGGCCCGGCACAGCCTCCCGCGCACAGCCCCCAGCCCGGCCCCGCACAGCCCCCCGCGCGCAGCCCCCAGCCGGCCCCGCGCAGCCCCCCGCGCGCAGAGCCCCGCTCCACCCGGCACAGCCCCCCGCGCGCAGCCCCCAGCCCGGCCCCGCGCAGCCCCCAGCCCGGCCCCGCGCAGCCCCCCGCCCGGCCCGGCGCAGCCCCCCGCGCGCAGAGCCCCGCTCCACCCGGCACAGCCCCCCGCGCGCAGCCCCCAGCCCGGCCCCGCGCAGCCCCCCGCCCGGCCCGGCGCAGCCCCCCGCGCGCAGAGCCCCGCTCCGCCCGGCACAGCCCCCCGCTCCGCCCGGCACAGCCCCCCGCGCGCAGCCCCCCGCTCCGCCCGGCACAGCCCCCCGCGCGCAGCCCCCCGCTCCGCCCGGCACAGCCCCCCGCGGGACCGCTGGAACAACACGGGCTAGCCCCGGGCGCGGAGCGTGGAGCCAGACCCGGACGGTGCCAGGGGTCGGAGCAGGTATGTTGACACGGGTCAGGGCCGCCTGACAACAGCTCCAAACAAAGGTTCGAGTAGAACGGAAGAGTGAGGAAGCAAAAAGAGCCGGAAGCCACAGTGAGAGGACGACTGGGGACAGAGACATGGCCCTGAGGGCATAGGGGCAATACCGAAAGCTGTGGCCCCAGGACGGGCGAGTTTGGAGGGGCTACCGCGGGCAGAAACCCTCCATACCAGTCACCACCTCCGCCTCCAGCTGTCCCAGACCCTCCTTTTCCCGCCGTGAAAATGGCGGCGGCGGCGGCCGCGGGGAAGGAAGCGCCTACGCTGGCAGCGACCAGGCTGGAGAAGGTGCTTCCGAGCGCATCGATGAGGAGCGTCGAACCCATGCTGCGCACGCGCACAGTAGAACTAGGCGGCCAACGAGGTGGGAAGGGAGGAGGTGAGGCAAGGGTGACTTGGGGAATGGCGATGAGGAGTCCTGGCGTGGGCCAGGCGCTCAGTTCATTTCGTTCGTTAACTTATTGATCCATTTCATAAATTCTCATCGCCCCAAGATTTTCTTTCTTTCTGGAAGTTTGGTTTTCTGTCCTTTGTATCATAGTTTATTATTAATGATTTACAGTTCTTTAGCATAGGACACTTATGTTTTTCTTTATGTACCAGCCCTTAATAGGTTCAAATATATATGTAGACTTATTGATAAGTAGTATATCATCTTTATTTATTAATTTAATATTTAAATTAAAATTTATCATTAATTTTTAAATTATCTGAAGTCCCTATGTGATTCATTCTGTTATTTCTGTTTGGATCATATTGGACAAGTTACTTAGTCTCCTTATGCTTTTGGTTTCATTACTTCTAAAACAGGAATAGTAAGTGCCCACCTCGTACACTGTTTATGAAGATTAAATCAGTTAACTATTGCACATACTTATATAGTAATGTGGATGAAAAACGAACCACATACTAAACCTGACAAACTCCGGTGGGCTGCCTGGCGGGCCTGTACACAGAGACTGAAAGCAATCACATAGGATGGTCTGAAAAAACTTTCTAACTAAAAACAGTTCATGGTAGATAGTGACGTCTAGGGTGGTATTTTTCTGTAACAAAGGTCAGTGTTTGCATTAATGGAAGACTAACATGCCCTTGAAATGTAAGGGTAATCTTTTCAGACCCCTCAGGGCACCATCACCACACCAGAGCAGGGACTACAAATCCACTCATTGATATTATTATCATATTAATTGTTAAACTGTTAACTATCTTCTGCCTGTCTATGTGAAAGAAGTTTGTGTCTATTCCTTTTGCTTGCTTTTCTTTTTTTTTGAGAGAGAGAGAGAGACAGGAAGGGAGAAAGATGTGAAGCATCAACTCAACTCGTAGTTGTGTCATTTTAGTTGTTTTTGTTCATTGATTGCTTCTTATATACGCCTTAGGGGGCAGTGGCTCCAGCCTTGCTAGTTACCCCTTGCTCAAGCCAGTGAACTTGGGCTTCAAGCCAATGACTTTGGGTCCGAGCCAGTGACCATGAGATCATGTCGACGATCCCTGGTGACCCTGCACTCAAGCTAGTGAGCCTGTGCTTAGGCTGGCAACCTCAGGTTTCGAACTTGGGTCCCAGGTTGTCACTCTATCCACTGTGCCACCACTGGTCAGGCATCCTTTTACATTTTATCTAATCCCAAGGACTTCCCAGTTTTGCTTTCTCCTGCTTCCCTAATCAATCACCAATGGATTTCATGTAATTCCCTTAAGTCCTCCCCTTTGATTCTAATGTATAAATAAAGTAAGTGGTAAAAGCCATTTTTTGGAGCATTTTCTCAATCCATTGATATTTTGCTTCCTGGCAATTGTCTTTGTAAGGTATTTTCTGCCGAGGAGAAAGAAGGACATAGCCACCAAGTGTGCACAAGCAAAAGTCTTATTTAAAACGCATCCCTAGCGAGGTTCACCGGTCCGCAAGACAGGGGCCAGGGAAGTTGCGCAGCTTCCTTCACGGGGGGGGGGGGGGGGGGGGGGGGGGGGTAGGTAGGAGGGTGTAATTTATAGTGTCGCTAGGGTGGTGGCAGGATATGTCGTGGTGAAATTTCATTGGCTGACAGATTTTTTCAAAATGCTCCTGGGCCGTTTCTTTTGGTGGTCATGGGTATGGGTGGTTTTGGCCAAAGTCCCCGGACCTGGTACCTCATGTGACCTTCCCCCATTGCCAACCTACCTCACATTCCAACCTTTTGTGTTAGATAGGGGCGCTGCTATTTGTCTGGCTAGTTCCTGCTGGTTAGGGGCATTGTGGGGAAGGGTGGTTGGAAGGAGGTGGCTTTGAGGGGAGTCATGTATATGGGTGTAGGAGCATCTAGTTGACCATGACTTGAGAAACCTCGTGGATGCGGCCCTGTAAGAATCTAAAAAAAAGGAGCCAACATGAGTAATATGCTGATAATTAGAAGAGGACATAGGATAGATAGGGACAATCCAGGTGAGGATGGGTGACTGTCACCAGGAGTTAAGCAGGTTGTAGAAAGAGAGACACTTGCGCAGTTTCTTTTGCAGACGGTTGAGGACATTGATGTTTTCTTTCATCAGGCCAGTCTTATTGATATAGTAACAGCACGGCTCCCTGCTTTAATTCACTCTGGTGGCAGGTTCCTGGTGGGAGGGACAAGAGTAACAGGAGGATCTTCAGGGCCCAACGTTTTGGTGAGTTGAAGACGGGTGGGGCCCAGTGGTTCCGACATGCCAGCGGCCCTGCATGGGGCAAGCTTGAGGCGAGAGACATGATACCAAGGTGTTTGCCCTAGGACTGTGATGGTGAACCTTTTTATAAAAACCGCCCACTTTTGCCGTGCTGGTCAACCTGGTCCCTCCCGCCCACTAGTGGGTGTTCCAGCTTTCATGGTGGGCGGTAGCGGAGCAACCAGATGCCCACCGTGAAAGCTGGAATGCTCATTAGTGGGCAGGGGGGACCAGGTTGACCAGCACTGCAAAGTGGGCAGTTTTTATAAAAAGCTTTGCCATCATGGCCCTAGGAGCTTGGCTGCAGTAGGAGTAGTCAATATTACCGTATGGGGTCCTGTCCATCTGGACTGTAGGAAGCCAGGCTGGAGCTCCTTCAGAAGAACCCTGTCTCCAGGCTGGAGGGGGACCGCTGGGTGTTCTTCATCTGGAACTCCTTTGGGAGGAAGGGTCCGGTCTACATGTTCCCTGAAAAGATGGCACAGTAAAGATAGAAAGGAAAGGTATGTGGCAAGAAGAGGGGGGTTAATAGGAAAGTTGTGATTAATTAGGAATGGTCTACTGTAAACCAGCTCAAAGGGGCTGAGTCCAGTGGAGTTCCACGGGGTTGCTCTGATTCTGATGAGTGCCAGGGGGAGGAGGTTTGGCCAGGAGTGTCTGGTCTTGATGGAAAGTTTGGTTAATTGACCCTTTAGGATGCCATGGGCCCCTTCCACCTTACCCAACAATTGAGGGTGATAGGGTTTGTGGAGTCTTCAGGTAATGCTGAGACAGATGGTAACCTGCTGGACTATTTGGGCAGTGAAGGCTGGGCCATTGTCTGACTGGATGGTAGTAGGCAGTCCAAATTGAAGGATGATACGTTCAACAAGAATGGAGGCACAGGTGTCTGCTGTTTCTCGAGAGGTGGGAAAGGCTTCTATCCACCCTGAAAAGGTATCAACAAAAGTTAAGAGATAACGGAGTATTTTGTGAGGAGGCATATAAGTGAAGTCGATTTGCCAATCTTGGTCTGGTAAATGCCCCCTCAGTTGATGAGTTGGGAAGCGGGGGTAGAGTCCCCCTATTTTGGTGCCCTGGACAGTGGATGAAGGCCACTATTTCAGGGAGCAGGCACCTGCATTATTGGGGTGAGGGTTTGAGCCTCACCTTTGTTAGTTCTTAAGCCTTCTCCTGATGGCTCCTCTTCAACTGTGCCTATCTTAGTTTGTTCCTGCCTTCAGGAATCTTACCCATCTTTGACTAACCAGCCATCTTAGGGGCCAAACAGAATTATGTGATTGAGGGAGGAGCAATGTCCCTTCTGAAAATGCTTAGTTTTATTTATTTATTTTAGCAGCTGATGATGCTACCCTTTTAAAATTTATAATACATTTCCTTTCTAATTTCTTGAGCTGATTGCTATGTAAAGGCTAAGTTGAATGCCTTAGTATCTTCTTTGATTCTGGTTAACAGAAATTGGTGGAAAGTGTCCAAAATTTCCTTACTTGTTTGGGTGCTAAAATCTCACTTAAGCTAGGCAACCAGAAACATTTTCTTGTGGTGGTCTCAATGGCAGCATATTTTCAGTACAGATTTTAACAGTCCTGTTAGGGCTTGAAGCTTTTCTGATAAAGGGAATTCTGAGTTTTCTAATTCTATAGGTTACTTGAAAAAAAGAAGGATTTAAATTATTTCCTAATATCTAAACAAAGATTTCATCATCACAGGGCTATGAAATAGCAAATAAGAAGGAGAATTAAAAAAAGGCTTTTGAAATAACAAATACATTTCTATCATGGAAAATACTTTTTATACAACAAGGGATTCTTGGTACAAAAAGGAAGTCTTTGGATTTGGCAGACTATATAATTCTATATGCCTTATCATTAGTACAACTTTAGTACAATTTATAATAAGAGGATTGTAAATTACTATCTTCAATGAACCACTGATTTACTGAGAAAAAAAGGAATGGTACCAAATATTCAAAGAAGAACTAACTCCTATCCTTCTCAAGCTATTTCAAAAAATTCAAGAGGAAGGAAGACTTCCACACTCCTTTTATGAGGCAAGTATAATTCTGATTCCAAAACCAGCCAAAGACAACACAAAGAAAGAAAATTATAGGCCATTATCCCTGATGAGTATAGATGCTAAAATTCTCAACAAATTATTAGCAAACCAGATCCAGCAATATATGAAAAAAATCATACACCATAATCAAGTGGGATTTATTCTTGGGAGGCAAGGCTGGTACAATATTCACAAATCAATCAATGTGATTCATCACATAAACAAAAGGAAGGAGAAAAAACACATGATAATTTCAATAGATGCAGAAAAAGCATTTGATAAAATCCAGCACCCATTCATGATCAACACTCTCAGCAAAGTGGGAATACAGGGAACATACCTCAACATGCTAAAGGCCATCTATGACAAACCCACAGCCAACATCATACTCAATGGAAAAAAATTAAAAGCAATCCTCTTAAGATCAGGAACAAGGCAAGGGTGCCTCCTTGTCACCACTTTTATTCAACATAGTTCTGGAAGTCCTAGCCACAGTAATCAGACAAGAAAAAGAAATAAAAGGCTTCCAAATTCGAAAAGAACAAGTAAAACTATCATTATTTGCAGATGATATGATATTGTATATCAAAAACCCTAAAGTCTCAGTCAAAAAACTACTGGACCTGATAAATGAATTCAGAAAGGTGGCAGGATATAAAATTAATACTCAGAAATCAGAGGAGATTTTATACACTAACAATGAACTGTCAGAAAGAGAAATTAAGGAAGCAATCCCCTTCACCATTGCAACCAAAAAAATAAAGTACCTAGGAATAAATTTAACCAGGGAGATTAAAGATTTGTACTCAGAAAATTATAAAACATTGATAAAAGAAATTAGGGAAGATACAAACAAGTGGAAGCATATACCATGCTCATGGTTAGGAAGAATAAACATCATTAAAATGTCTTATTACGCAAAGCAATTTATAAATGCAATGCAATATTGATTAAAATACCAAAGACTTACTTCAAAGATATAGATCACATATTCCAAAAATTTATATGGAACCAAAAGCAAACATGAATAGCTTCAGCAATCTTGAAAAGGAAGAATAAAGTGGGAGGTATCACACTTCCAGATATCAAGTTATACTACAAGGCCATTGTACTCAAAACAGCCTGGTACTGGCATAAGAACAGGCATATCAATCAATGGAACAGAACTGAGAACCCAGAAATAAACCCACAGTTTTATAGACAACTGATATTTGACAAAGGAGGTAAGAGCATACATTGGAGTAAAAACAGCCTCTTCAACAAATGATGTTGGGAAAATTGGACAGCTACCTGCAAAAAAAATGAAACTAGACCAACTTACACCATTCACAAAAATAAACTCAAAATGGATAAAAGACTTAAATGTAAGCCGTAAAACCATAAGCATCTTAGATGAAAACATAGGCAGTAAGCTCTCTAACATCTCTCACAGCAATATATTTGCTGATTTATCTCCATGGGCAAGTGAAATAAACAACAGGATAAACAAATGGGACTATATCAAACTAAAAAGCTTTTGCACAGCTAAAGACAATAAGAAAAAAATAAAAAGACAAACTACACAATGGGAGAATATATTTAACAATATGTCTGATAAGGGGTTAATAACCAAAATTTATAAAGAACTTGTAAATCTCAATATCAGGAAGACAGACAATCCAATCAAAAATGGGTGAAAGAAATGAATAGACACTTCTCCACAGAGGACATACAGATGGCCAATAGGCATATGAAAAAATGCTCAACATCACTAATCATTAGAGAAATGCAAATTTTTTTTTTTTTTAAATAAATTTTTATTAATGGTAATGGGATGACATTAATAAATCAGGGTACATATATTCAAAGAAAACATGTCTAGGTTATTTTGTCATTAAATTATGTTGCATACCCCTCGCCCAAAGTCAGATTGTCCTTCGCCACCCTCTATCTAGTTCTCTGTGCCCCTCCCCCTCCTCCTAACTCTCCCCCTGTCCTCCCTCCCCCCACCCCTGGTAACCACCACACTCTTGTCCATGTCTCTTAGTCTCATTTTTATGTTCCACCAATGTATGGAATCATGTAGTTCTTGTTTTTTTCTGATTTACTTATTTCACTCCTTATAATGTTATCAAGATCCCACCATTTTGCTGTAAATGATCTGATGTCATCGTTTCTTATGGCTGAGTAGTATTCCATAGTGTATATGTGCCACATCTTCTTTATCCAGTCTTCTATTGAAGGGCTTTTTGGTTGTTTCCATGTCTTGGCCACTGTGAACAGTGCTGCAATGAACATGGGGCTACATGTGTCTTCACGTATCAATGTTTCTGAGGTTTTGGGGTATATACCCAGTAGAGGGATTGCTGGGTCATAAGGTAGTTCTATTTGCAGTTTTTTGAGGAACCACCATACTTTCCTCCATAATGGTTGTACTACTTTACAGTCCCACCAACAGTGAATGAGGGTTCCTTTTTCTCCACAGCCTCTCCAACATTTGCTATTACCCGTCTTGTTGATCATAGCTAATCTAACAGGGGTGAGGTGGTATCTCATTGTAGTTATTAGGGAAATGCAAATTAAAACTACAATGAGATATCATCTCACACCAGTCACAATTGCGCTCATCAACAAAACAACACAGAATAAGTGATGGCGAGGATGTGGAGAAAAGGGAACCCTCCTACACAGCTGGTGGGAATGCAGACTGGTGCAACCACTGTGGAAAACAGTATGGAGATTCTTCAAAAAATTAAAAATTGAACTGCCATTTGACCCAGCTATACCACTTTTAGGAATATACCCCAAGAACACCATAGCACTGTTTGAAAAGAAGAAATGCACCCCCATATTTATGGCAGGATTGTTCACATTAGTGAAGATCTGGAAACAGCCCAAGTGTCTGTCAGTGGACGAGTGGATTAAAACGCTTTGGTACATATATACTATGGAATACTACTCAGCCATAAGAAATGATGACATTGGATCATTTATAATAACATGGATGGACCTTGATAACATTATACTAAGCGAAATAAGTAAATCAGAAAACACTAAGAACTATATGATTCCATACAGAGGTGGGACATAAAAATGAGACTCAGAGACATGGACAAGAGTGTGGGGGTTTCAAGGTGAGGGGGAGGAGAGGGAGATGGTTGAGGGAGGGGAGGGGCACAAAGAAAACCAGTTAGAAGGTGACGGAAGACAATTGGACTTTGGGTGATGGGAATGCAGCATAATCGAATGTCAAAATAACCTAGAGATGTTTTCTCTAAAAATATGTACCCTGATTTATCAATGTCACCCCATTAAAATTAATTAAAAAAAATAAGGAATGGTAAAAATGCAGTCACTATTTCATAACTACCCAGCTGGCAAAAAGATGCTAACCCTCTTCTTGGCACATAGTGCTTTACACTATTAAGTCAATATTAGGGAATTGGTCAGGGTGTCTGGGATTTCAGGTGCCAGAGGGGGAGCAGGCGCTGGGAGCTGTGAGAGGAGCCTGCCCCTTTTATTATTTTTTTTTCTTTTTTCTGCTGCTTTTCAAGCAGCCATTAGTAAAACAATGGCCCCTCCCATGCAGGAACGCAATCCAATCCACCACCTGCAACCAACTGCCCTTCTCTGAGCAACTGCCTAGTGCCATTTCCTACAACAAAAGCAGCAAACCAAAAAGAAAAATAAAATACAAATTTCACAAAATCACCTTCCCAACAGTGGGCTACTCTAGCCCACATGAGGTTTTCAATTTCTCCAGGGACACAGCAACCCTGCAATTCCCTGAGAACTCTCTCTTACAATTTTCAACCATTATGGTTAAAGCAGTGGGTCTCCTCGTGAACCCCATGCTTCCACGTCAGACGACAATCATGCCACACGAAGGAACTGGGGAAGGGCAGGGGAAACTTGGAGGGTGACCTGACACCACCTCAGCCCTATCAATCTTAGAGGTTCAGAACCTTACAACTTCTCTTGGCTTTTGCCCTCTGGTTTTAAGCCAGAAATTTCCATTTTTTTTTTTTTTTGTCTACAAGAACTTAATTCAGGCCTTAAAAATAGACACATTTAGACATTAAACAAAGACTTCTCATACAATCACACAAATCAAGAAATTTAAATGAGCGTGCTTTACTTATTCTAATTATACCAGAGATTTTCCTGAAAAACAAAAAGAACTTACAAAACAGACAATCTACTATTTTACATTTACACTTGATTTTAGGCCCACAGTTAAACAGATAAAGGAAGCAGTTCCCTGTCAGGGGGCTCTCAGATGCTCGCCTAGCCATGGCCCTTCAGAACTTAGGCTCAGGCACCAGAGATCCTCACTCCCATACCAATCACTAAGGGGTTTTCGACAGAAACATTAAAAGCAAAGAATGAGATCTCGACAAGCACAAAGGTGTCCCTGGAAGTCCAAGACCGGACTGATGAACTCAGTCCCCACTCAGGTCTCTTCCTCAGAGTACAAACAAAGGTCCTCACTCAATAGTTCCAAATTGACTAGTTCCAAACAGAATTCAGCAAAGCAAAAGATCTGTCTCACTTACCTCCAGAGGTCAGAATTTACACTCCTTGATTTCTGCTGAATTGTCGAATTTGGGGAGTGGAGGAGTCTGCCGAAGAGCTGTCTGAACTCCACAGGAAAACAGGAGGCCTGGAATGTCTCAGGTGGCACCTCTCTTCGAGATTCTGGTGGGGTCAGGCAACCCTCCGGAGAGGCCAGCTGATCCAGGTTTCTCTACCCGATGACACGGAACACTGGCATTTCGGTGCGAGCTCCCCAATGTTGTAAAGTAGTGTTCTGTGGGTTTACGTAGCGAAATCAAGTCCAAAGGAATTTTTGAGGAGTTTTATTGACTAAACTACTGCATATGACTAACACAGGGTATAGCTGACCCAAATCGTGCAGTAATGGCACCGCGCAAGGGGAGGGAAAAGAAGGAAAAGAAGAGTTCTTCAGGGGGGTTGGCGAAGGAAGAAAGATCAGGAACGGAGGGTTTAGCTGAGGTTTTTCTGGCTAAAAGGACCTGTGCCGTAGAGCAGGTGGCACAAAGATTAGGACAGGAGCGCATATACTAGAAGCTCTGAATATAAGGGATTTCCAACCATTTCCCAGTTCTTTGGCAATAGTTTTGTAAATTGGTGAGGATGTTAAAGTTGAAAGTCCCTTTGTATATTTTGGATATTAGGCCCTTATCTGAGCTGTTGTTTGAAAATATCATTTCCCATTGAGTTGGCTTTCTGTTTATTTTGTTATCAGTTTCTCTTGCTGAGCAAAAACTTCTTAGTCTGATGTAGTCCCATTCATTAATTTTTGCCTTCACTTCTCTTGCCTGTGGAGTCAAATTCATAAAATGCTCTTTAAAACCCAGGTCCCTGAGTTGAGTACCTATGTCTTCTTCTATGTACTTAATTGTTTCAGGTCTTATGTTTAGATCTTTGATCCATTTTGAATTAATTTTTGTACAGGGGGAGAGACTGTAGTCCAGTTTCATTCTTTTGCATGTGGCTTTCCAGTTTTCCCAGCACCATTTATTGAGGAGGCTTTCTTTTCTCCATTGTGTGTTATTGGCCCCTTTATCAAAAATTATTTGACTATATATATGTGGTTTTATTTCTGGACTTTCTATTCTGTTCCATTGGTCTGAGTGTCTATTTTTCTGCCAATACCATGCTGTTTTGATTGTCGTGGCCCTATAATAGAGTTTGAAGTCAGGTATTGTAATGTCCCCAGCTTCATTCTTTTTCTTTAGGATTGCTTTGGCTATTTGGGGTTTTTTATAGTTCCATATAAATCTGATGATTTTTTGCTCTATTTCTTTAAAAAATGTCATTGGAAGTTTGATGGGAATTGCATTAAATTTTTATATTGCTTTGGGTAATATAGTCATCTTGATTATATTTATTCTTCCTATCCAAGAACAAGGAATATTCTTCCATCTCATTATATCTTTTTCGATTTCCCTTAACAATGGTTTATAGTTTTCATTATATAAGTCCTTTACATTCTTTGTTATGTTTATTCCTAAGTATTTTATTTTTTTTTGTTGCAATCGTGAAGGGGATTATTCTTTTGAGTTCGTTCTCAATTGTTTCATTGTTGGCATATACAAAGAACTCATAAAACTCAACAACAAACAAACAATCCAATAAAAAAATGGGAAGAGGATATGAACAGACACTTCTCCCAGGAAGAAATACAGATGGCCAACAGATATATGAAAAGATGCTCATCTTCTTTAGCTATTAGAGAAATGCAAATCAAAACTGCAATGAGATACCACCTCATACCTGTTCGATTAGCTATTATTAGCAAGACAGGTAATAGCAAATGTTGGAGAGGCTGTGGAGAAAAAGGAACCCTCATACACTGTTGGTGGGAATGTAAAGTAGTACAACCATTATGGAAGAAAGTATGGTGGTTCCTCAAAAAACTGAAAATAGAACTACCTTATGACCCAGCAATCCCTCTACTGGGTATATACCCCCAAAACTCAGAAACATTGATACATAAAGACACATGCAGCCCCATGTTTATTGCAGCATTGTTCACAGTGGCCAGGACATGGAAACAACCAAAAAGCCCGTCAATAGATGACTGTATAAAGAAGATGTGGCACATATACACTATGGAATACTACTCAGCCATAAGAAATGATGACATCGGAACATTTACAGCAAAATGGTGGGATCTTGATAACATGATACGAAGCGAAATAAGTAAATCAGAAAAAACCAGGAACTGCATTATTCCATACGTAGGTGGGACATAAAAGTGAAACTAAGAGACATTGATAAGAGTGTGGTGGTTACTGGGGGGAGGGGGGAATGGGAGATGGAAAGGGGGAGGGGGAGGGGCACAAAGAAAACAAGATAGAAGGTGACAGGGGACAATTTGACTTTGGGTAATGGGTATGCAACATAATTGAACGACAAGATAACCTGGACTTGTTATCTTTGAATATATGTATCTTGATTTATTAATGTCACCCCATTAAAAAAATAAAATTATTAAAAAAAATAAATAAAAATAAAGTTTAGCTTATGAAAAAAAAAAAAAAAAGAAAGTCCCTTCAGTAGGCCACCTGGTTTTGATTGTCTAATGCAGGGGTCCCCAAACTATTTTTTTTTTTTTCATTTTTCTGAAGCTGTAAACAGGGAGAGACAGTCAGACAGACTCCCTCATGCGCCCGACCAGGATCTACCCGGCACACCCACCATGGGGCGACGCTCTGCCCACCAGGGGGCGATGCTCTGCCCATCCTGGGCGTCGCCATGTTGCGACCAGAGCCACTCTAGCGCCTGAGGCAGAGGCCACAGAGCCATCCCCAGCGCCTGGGCCATCTTTGCTCCAATGGAGCCTTGGCTGCGGGAGGGGAAGAGAGAGACAGAGACGAAAGCGCGGCGGAGGGGTGGAGAAGCAAACGGGCACTTCTCCTGTGTGCCCTGGCCAGAAATCGAACCCGGGTCCTCCGCACGCTAGGCCAACGCTCTACCGCTGAGCCAACCGGCCAGGGCCAAACTTTTGACAGAAGAGGCCAGTTCACTGTCCCTCAGACCGTTGAAGGGCTGCCACATACAGTGCTCCTCTCACTGACCACCAATGAAAGAGGTGCCCCTTCTGGAAGTGCAGCAGGGAGCCTGATAAATGGCCTCAGGGGGCCGCATGTGGCCCGTGGGCCATAGTTTGGGGACTCCTGGTCTAATGAGTATTGTGGCCTGGCCTCAGTGAAGAAGAAGATCAGTTTCTTCTTCTTTAGGGAGGGATCAATGTTCCAACAATTCCAGATAAGGCACTCCAGGGATGTTTTTGAGCCAGATTTAGATTTCTGTGCCCCCATGGCCACCCTTAGCCTTGGGGTGATCAGAGATGAGAATTGGCACCCCTCAACTCAATCTCTGGCCACTGGATGGTCAGGTAGAGTGGGAGGGTCCAGGACATCTTCATGGGTACACACGCACTTGGAACAGGTAGGAGGTCCCTGACGCAGCTGTGAGTATGGACAGGGAGTCTTAGAGTCGGAAAGAACTGAGGGGAGGCCGGAGGCAGGGGACTTACTGCACCATGTGCGGAAGTGGGTGGGAGATCAGAGGTCCCTGGTCTTCCTTGGAAGACAAGGAGAGAGGGGTGGTCCTTGTGGACTCAAGCTCCTCCCAGGTTTCAGCACCAAATGTAAGGTATTTCTCACTGAGTAAGAAAGAAAGATGTAGACACCAAGTGTGGACAAGCAAAAGCTTTATTTATAGCGCTTCCCAGGCGAGGTTCATTGGTCCATAAGACAGTGGCCAGGGAAGTTGAGCAGCTTCCCTCACTCAGGGGTAATTTATAGCATCTGTAGGGTGGTGGCAGGTTGATATGTTGCGGCAAAATTTAATTGGCTGACAGATTTTTTTCAAAATGCTCCTGAGACGTTTCTTTTGGTGGTTATGGGTATGGTGGTTTTGGCCAAAGTCCCCGGACCTGGTTCGTCATGTGACCTTCCCCCATTGCCAACCAACCTCACAGTCTTCATTTTGGCTCAAATAAACAATAAAAATTCTTACAGGTTTGGACTTCTTCTTTTTTTTTACATTGACAGTTATGTGTACATACAGACACAGCAGAGCATTTGGGAGTCACAGAAGACTTCTGAGGATAACCACTGATCTCAGTGTTTTAGTTACTTACAACTCATTATTTTTTATGCCTCATGATTTCTCTCTTGATTCGGCTTACTTGTCCAGGTTATATAGCAGCAAGATTTCTGGTTCAATGATGATTGTGAGCTTTTAGAAATCATGAACCATTTGCATTCGTAATTTGCCAGGACAGAAAGTCATCTATTAGGTACAGGTAGGAAACAAAAGGAGTCAGTGAGCAATGGTATGTGTATGGCCAGGGCCCGCCATCCTGGCCATTCACATGCAGGTTCGCATTTGATTTGGACAGATGGTAATGAAACAATGGAGCTAAGAACTGGTGGGCCATCATCTTTAATCCTAGTTTGCACCTGGTGGGCAAGAAATACACACAGTGGGAAAACACTTCCCTTTCCATTCCGGGCTCCCAAAGCCACTGACTTATCCGAGTATTCCTAGAATCAAAGGTTTCTACCTCTACCAGCCTTATTCACCTCTGTTCCCCATCTCCTTTTCTCCGCACAAACTCTGCACAAACTGGCTTCTTCTTCAGCACTCCACCATCTTGTCTGCTTCTCCTCTGCAATGCTAATTTCAGGAACAGAGAGAGAGAGAAAGAGAGAGAGAGAGAAAGAAAGAGAGAAAGCCCTTGGTCTCCCTTATTTTATAGTGTAGAAACCAAAGCCTTTAAGACAGTATACAAATAAGGAAGTCTCTGATACAAAGCTACTTATCTGAGGCATAAATGGGATTCCACATAAGAGTGCACCACCTCACATCATGCAACAGTCAAGGGTGTGGGGAAAAGCTTAGTGTTGAGAAGATCTTAGTACTAAAAGGGTGGGAAAGGCTTAGTCTTTTTTTTTTTTTTTTAATAAATTTTTATTAATGATAATGGGATGACATTAATAAATCAAGGTACTTATATTCAAAGAAAACATGTCTAGGTTATTTTGTCATTAAATTATGTTGCATACCCCTTGCCCAAAGTCAGACTGTCCTCCGCCTCCCTCTATCTAGTTCTCTGTGCCCCTCCCCCTCCCCCTAACTCTCTCCCTCCCTCCCTCCCATGTCCTCCCTCCCCCCACCCCTGGTAACCACCACACTCTTGTCCATGTCTCTTAGTCTCGTTTTTATATTCCACCAATGTATGGAATCATGTAGTTCTTGTTTTTTTTCTGATTTACTTATTTCACTCCGTATAATGTTATCAAGATCCCACCATTTTGCTGTAAATGATCTGATGTCATCATTTCTTATGGCTGAGTAGTATTCCATTGTGTATATGTGCCACATCTTCTTTATCCAGTCTTCTATTGAAGGGCTTTTTGGTTGTTTCCATGTCTTGGCCACTGTGAACAGTGCTGCAATGAACATGGGGCTACATGTGTCTTTACGTATCAATGTTTCTGAGGTTTTGGGGTATATACCCAGTAGAGGGATTGCTGGGTTATAAGGTAGTTCTATTTTCAGTTTTTTGAGGAACCACCATACTTTCTTCCATAATGGTTGTACTACTTTACAGTCCCACTAACAGTGGATGAGAGTTCCCTTTTCTCCGCAGCCTCTCCAACATTTGCTATTACCCGTCTTGTTGATAATAGCTAATCTAACAGGGGTGAGGTGGTATCTCATTGTAGTTTTGATTTGCATTTCTCTAATAACTAATGAAGCTGAGCATCTTTTCATATATCTGTTGGCCATTTGTATTTCTTCCTGGGAGAAGTGTCTGTTCATGTCCTCTTCCCATTTTTTTATTGGATTGTTTGTTTGTTTGTTGTTGAGTTTTATGAGGTCTTTGTAAATTTTGGATATTAGGCACTTATCTAAGCTGTTGTTTGAAAATATCATTTCCCATTGAGTTGGCTGTCTGTTTATTTTGATATCAGTTTCTCTTGCTGAGCAAAAACTTTTTATTCTGATGTAGTCCCATTCATTTATCTTTGCCTTTACTTCTCTTGCCATTTGAGTCAAGTTCATAAAATCTTCTTTAAAACCCAGGTCCATGATTTTAGTACCTATGTCTTCTTCTATGTATTTTATTGTTTCAGGTCTTATATTTAGGTCTTTGATCCATTTTGAGTTAATTTTAGTACACGGGGACAGGCTGTAGTCGAGTTTCATTCTTTTGCATGTGGCTTTCCAGTTTTCCCAACACCATTTGTTGAAGAGGCTTTCTTTTCTCCATTGTGTGTTGTTGGCCCCTTTATCAAAGATTATTTGACCATATATATGTGGTTTTATTTCTGGACTTTCTATTCTGTTCCATTGGTCTGAGTGTCTATTTTTCTGCCAATACCATGCTGTTTTGATTATCGTGGCCCTATAATATAGTTTAAAGTCAGGTATTGTAATGCCCCCAGCTTCATTCTTTTTCCTTAGGATTGTTTTGGCTATTCGGGGTTTTTTATAGTTCCATATAAATCTGATGATTTTTTGTTCCATTTCTTTAAAAAATCTCATAGGAATTTTGATGGGAATTGCATTAAATTTATATATTGCTTTGGGTAATATGGCCATTTTAATTATATTTATTCTTCCTATCCAAGAACAAGGAATATTTTTCCATCTCATTGTGTCTTTTTCTATTTCTCTTAATAATGCCTTGTAGTTTTCGTTATATAGGTCCTTTACATTCTTTGTTATGTTTATTCCTAGGTATTTTATTTTTTTTCTTGCAATCGTGAAGGGGATTATTTTTTTGAGTTCATTTTCTAATATTTCATTGTTGGCATCTAGAAAGGCTATGGACTTTTGTATGTTAATTTTGTATCCTGCGACCTTACTGTATTGGTTTATTGTTTCTAATAATCTTTTTGTGGAGTCCTTCGGGTTTTCGATGTATAGGATCATATCATCAGCAAAAAGTGATACCTTTACTTCTTCTTTTCCGATATGGATGCCTTTTATTTCTTTGTCTTGTCTGATTGCTCTGGCCAGAACTTCTAGCACCACGTTAAATAAGAGTGGAGAGAGTGGACAACCCTGTCTTGTTCCTGATTTAAGGTAGAAAGTCCTCAGTTTTATGCCGTTTAATATGATGTTGGCTGATGGTTTATCATATATGGCCTTTATCATGTTGAGATATTTTCCTTCTATACCCATTTTGTTGAGAGTCTTAAACATAAAATTGTGTTGTATTTTATCAAAAGCCTTTTCTGCATCTATTGATAAGATCATGTGGTTTTTGTTCTTTGTTTTGTTGATATGGTGTATTACGTTAACCGTTTTGCGTATGTTGAACCATCCTTGAGATTCTGGGATGAATCCCACTTGATCATGATGTATTATTTTTTTAATATGTTGTTGTATTCGGTTTGCCAGTATTTTGTTTAGTATTTTAGCATCTGTATTCATTAGAGATATTGGTCTGTAGTTTTCTTTCTTTGTGCCATCCTTGCCAGGTTTTGGTATGAGGGTTATGTTGGCCTCATAAAATGTGTTTGGAAGTATTGCTTCTTCTTCAATTTTTGGAAGACTTTGAGTAGAATAGGAACCAAGTCTTCTTTGAATGTTTGATAGAATTCACTAGTATAACCATCTGGGCCTGGACTTTTATTTTTGGGGAGGTTTTTAATAGTTTTTTCTATTTGCTCCCTGCTGATTGGTCTGTTTAGGCTTTCCGCTTCTTCATGACTCAGTCTAGGAAGTTTGTATTGTTCTAGGAATTTATCCATTTCTTCTAGATTGTTGTATTTGGTGGCATATAATTTTTCATAGTATTCTACAATAATTCTTTGTATATCTATGATGTCTGTGGTGATCTCTCCTCTTTCATTTTGGATTTTATTTATTTGAGTCCTGTGTCGTTTTTCCTTGGTGAGTCTTGCCAAGGGTTTGTCAATTTTGTTGATCTTTTCAAAGAACCAGCTTCTTCTTTTATTGATTTTTTCTATAGTTTTTCTGTTCTCTATTTCATTTATTTCTGCTCTGATTTTTATTATCTCCTGTCTTTGGCTGGTTTTGGGTTGTCTTTGTTCTTCTTTTTCTAGTTCCTTAAGGTGTGAAGTTAAGTGGTTTACTTCGGCTCTCTCTTGTTTGTTCATATAGGCCTGAAGTGATATGAACTTTCCTCTTATTACTGCTTTTGCTGCATCCCAGAGATTCTGATATGTCGTATTTTCATTTTCATTTGTCTGTATATATCTTTTGATCTCTGCGCTTATTTCTTCTTTGACCCATTCATTTTTTAGAAGTATGTTGTTTAGTTTCCACATTTTTGTGGGTTTTTCCCCCTTTTTTTGCAGTTGAATTCTAGTTTCAAGGCTTTATGATTAGAAAATATTCTTGGTACAATTTCAATTTTTCTAAATTTGCTGATATTGTCTTTGTGGCCCAACATATGGTCAATTCTTGAGAATGTTCCATGTACACCAGAGAAAAGTGTATACTCTGTCGCTTTGGGATGAAGTGTCCTGTAGATGTCTATCATATCCAGGTGTTCTAGTATTTCGTTTAAGGCCACTATATCTTTATTGATTCTCTGTTTGGATGACCGATCTAGAGCCGCCAGTGGTGTATCGAGGTCTCCAAGTATGATTGTATTTTTGTTAGTTTTTGTTTTAAGGTCAATAAGTAGCTGTCTTATATATTTTGGTGCTCCTTGGTTTGGTGCATATATATTAAGGATTGTTATGTCTTCTTGATTCAGCTTCCCCTTAATCATTATGAAATGACCATTTTTGTCTCTGAGTACTTTTTCTGTCTTGTAGTCAGCATTATTAGATATGAGTATTGCTACACCTGCTTTTTTTTGGGTGTTGTTTGCTTGGAGTATTGTTTTCCAGCCTTTCACTTTGAATTTGTTTTTATCCTTGTTGCTTAGATGTGTTTCTTGTAGGCAGCATATAGTTGGATTTTCTTTTTTAATCCATTCTGCTACTCTGTGTCTTTTTATTGGTAACTTTAATCCATTTACATTTAGTGTAATTATTGACACTTGTGGGTTCCCTTCTGCCATTTTATAAATTGCTTTCTGTTAGTTTTGTATCTTGTTTGATTCTTCTCTTTTGTTTTTCTATCATTTGTTTTTGTTTGTTTGTGTTCCATACTTCTTTCCTCTGTTGCTACCTTTTTTAAGTCAAGTGTTTTTGTGGTGGTTTTTTCAAGGGTGGTTACCATTAAGTAATGAAAAGGGTACCTACCATATTCATTGTAGTACCCTATCTTATGAGTATTTCTGCACTTCATCGTCCTTTGCTACTGTTAATCTCCATCCTCTCCCCCCTTTTTTTCCTTTGTTGTCACAGTTTAAGTTTGGTTTTATTGTGTTCTTGGTGGAGCTGTTACTTGTGGTGTTGTTTTCTTTTGTTCTTTGAATCTGGTTGGAAAACCCCCTTTAGTATTTCCTGGAGTGGGGGATTTCTGCTGATAAATTCTCTCATCTTTTCTGTATTTGTGAATGTTTTTATATCTCCTTTGTACTTGAAGGATAGCTTTGATGGGTATAGTATTCTTGGCTGAAAGTTCCGCTCTTTCAGGGCTTTAAATATTGGGGTCCACTCTCTTCTAGCTTGTAGAGTTTCTGCTGAGAAATCTGATGATAATCTAATAGGCCTTCCTTTATATGTTGTACTCTTCTTTTCTCTGGTTGCCTTGAGAATTTTTTCTTTGTCATTGGTTTGTGTCATCTTTATTATGATGTGCCTTGGAGTGGGTTTGTTGGGGTTAAGAAAACTTGGTGTTCTGTTTGCTTCTTGAATTTGAGGTTTTAGTTCTTTCCACAGGCTTGGGAAGTTCTCATCTATTATTTGTTTGAGTATTTTCTCCATTCCATTTTCTTTCTCTTCTCCCTCTGATATACATATTATTCTTATGTTATTCTTTCTGATGGAGTCAGACAATTCCTGTAGGGCTTTCTCGTTTTTTATTATTTTTGAGTCTCTTTCTTCTTCTCTCTGTTGTGCCTCAAGTTGTTTGTCTTCTATTTCACTAATCCTATCTTCTGTCTGGGCTGTTCTGTTAGCTAAACTTGTTACCTCGTTTTTCAGCTCGTGAATTGAGTTTTTCATTTCTGTTTGATTTGTTTCTATAGTTTCAATTTTCTTGGTAATATATTCTGTGTGTTCATTGAGTTGTTTTCTGATCTCCCTAAATTGCCTTTCTGTGTTTTCTTGTATATCTCTGAGTATTTTTAGATTTCTATTTTAAATTCTCTGTCATTTAGCTCCAAGGCTTCCAATATGTTAAGTCTTTTCTCCATAGATTTTTCCACATCTATTTGTGTTACCTCTCTCCTTTTTGTATCCATAATATTCGATTTCCTCTTTCTTATTGGCATCTGAGGGTGGTCTTGTTGATAGCACTAATTAGAATTAATAAAGAGTAAAAAGAAAAAAAAAAAAGGTAAAACACCCCACAAAAAAAACAGTAATAATTTATTATTTCCCCCTTTTTTCTTTCTTCTCTTTCCCTCCTCTCCCCTCCTCAGGGAAATATCGTGATGACCTGTGAATTATATTATGCTAAATGGAACAAAAACTGCCTATAATGGAGGGCCTGATTTGGGGTGAAGAGTTCAAGGGGCAAAAAAAGGGAGTAGGGACCTACTAAATACAAAAAGAAAAAAAAAAAGGAAGAAAATCTTAGACAAGCATAAGATGATTTGCTTGTAAGTGATGGTCGACTAAGAGATATAATGAGAGGGATAAGAGAGAACCAGAAAAAAGGAGAAAAAATAAAAAGAATAATAAAGAAAAAAATAAAAATAGTACAAATCTGTTGTATTAAGTGGAGCGAAGACTAAATACGATGGAGACCTTGGGTTGGGAGGAATGCTAGTGAGTTAAAAAGCAACGTAAAAAGTACCCAAAATGCCACAAAAATAAACAAACAAACAAAAAAAACAAAAACAAAAGCGAAAAAGAAAAATAAAACCAAAAAAAACCCTTGAGTCCCAAATTAAGTAATTTGTTCATGATTGAGGATTAAATGGGAGGAAAAGTAAAACAAGAAAAGAAAAAACGAATAGAAAGGAAAAAATAAGAAAAAGAGAAAAACGAAGGAAGAAAAAAAGAGGAAGAGAAAAAAACAAAATAAAGCAAAACGAAAACAAACAAAAGAGGAGAGAGTGAGAGTTAAGTGTTTTGGAGTATAACCTTAAAGGAGGGTGAGGATGAAGATAAGAAATAAAATGTAACACTTATGGGTAGTGTAGTTCAAGAAAAGGGAAGCATAAGATGGGCAGAGAATAGAAGGACCGAGGTGGAGGAAATAGAAATAATAATAATAAAGGCAATAAGATAGAAGAAACAAACAACAGCAAAAAAAAAAAAAATTAGTGGAACAAGTTGTAAAGTCTGTGGATTTTTCTTGATTTTGAGAGGTTAACTTCTTCCTTTTTCTTTTCTCTCCCTCTTCCTGGTCAGTGACTCTGTACCCCAGGCTCTGCCCCTGTGTCACACTTAGGTAGGGATTTGCAGTTGATGGGGTTCTATGGCAATGTCATATAATTGGCTTTAGTCTTGCTGGTAGTCAAGGCTTGTTGGCGTTTGCAGGGTCCAACGATGAGAGAGTTTGCTTTCCTGGAGTCTCTCTCCTAGTCCCCCCTTCCTGAATTAGCAGCCTGGTGATCCAGCTATAAGGCTGCAACTGCTTCTGCCTGGGGAGTAAGAGGCTCAAAGAGCTAGGAAATCCCCACTCTATCCCCACTCAGCGCAAGGCTTTGGGAAAGGCTCTGGCAGTCAGAGCCTCCAGTGTAATCAGGCGGGGGTGGGAGTCAATTGTTGTCAAGGTGTCTGTTCAGCACCTAGCATTCAGTTGGACCACTCAACCCAGGCTTTCCACACTTTGTAGCCTGTTTTGGCTGGGAAGAAGAGGCATTAGTCTCTGCTTGCGACTAGTGTAGTAAAGATCTTATTATCTGCCAAGTCCCTCTTGTTAGCGTTTATCCCTGAATATGGAGGCTCTATCAATCAGAAGTTGCCCCCGCCCCTTTAGCGAGAGGCACTAAGAAATATCACGCCTCTTATCTTGGATCGCTGAACTGAGAGAGATCTTATCAATTAGAGCCCGTGGGTGCGCAGATTTCATGGGTTAAGCTAATTTCAGTGATTGGGTCCGCAGCTGTGCTCCCGAAGGTATTTCAGGCTGCCTGCGCGCCCCTCCCCCAACGCTTGATTGTTAGCTTGAATGGCTGGGTGAGGTGCCCCGCCCACGGAGAGAATCTCCCAAGTAGGGAAGACTGCCCTGGCGCCTCTCCCGCTCGCCCCGCCGCTGGCGGCTGGAGCGCACCGGGCGCAGGATAATGGGGCACCCTGGGTGTGCGGGCCAGTAGGGCGCACCGGGCACAGGATAATGGGGCACCCTGGGTGTGCGGGCCAGTAGGGCACGCGCGCGAATGGGGTGCTCCAGGCACCGGTGGCTGGGGACTCTCACTCGCAGTGTGCGGGCCGCTGGGAACGTTAGCGGTGCTTGCTCTGCAACCAGACCAGGCGTGCGCCGGCGGCTGCTCGCCGCTCCCGAGTGTGAGCCGACTCACCACAGGCGCACTCCCTCCGCGGCTTGAATGAACGTCCCTGCGGTAGTTAGCTTCCTCCACACCCTCGTCTCTCAGATTCAAGTGATAACAGTCTGTTGGGCAGATAAAATATATTATGCTCACTTTGTTAAAGATGACGCTGCCCACGTGAGGCCGTCACCCAGGTGATATTAATGTGTGTTGGGGGCAGGCAGGATCATTGTAGCCTGAGGCTTGGTTTTGGGATTAAGCCTTTCCCACCCTTTTTGATGTGGGGTGGTACAATCCAATCATGCCTCAGAGAAGTGACTTTGTATTAGACTTCCCTATTTTGTATATTGGATTAAGGGTTTGGATTTCTACACTATAAAATGGGGTTGGAGCGGGAGCTTGCTCTTGGTTCCTGAGATTATCATTAGAAGAGAGAGCAGAGGAGAGCAGAGAAAGGCCACGTGGAGGAGGCCAGGAGAAGCAGCCAAGATGGTGGAGTGCTGAGTGAGATGCCAGTTTGTGTAGAGTTTGTATTTGGGATAAGGAAGGAGATGGGGAACAGAGGTGAATAAGGCTGGTGAGCTAGAAACCTTTGATTCTAGGAAACTCGGATAAGTCAGTGGCTTTGTGAGCACTGAGTGTGACTGGGTTTTGGAGCCCAGTGTGTATTTTTACTTGCCTGCCGGGTGCAAGCTAGAATTAAAGACTATGGCCCATCAGTTTTTGGCTCCGCTGTTTCTTTACCGACTGTCCGAATCCAATGCAAACCTGCATAGGCCAGAAGGCTGCTGTGATAGTGGCCCTGGCCCCAGCTCCTGGCTTTACACAGTCCTTTCGCTTTCAGTTTGTGTGGAACTCCGGAATGCTCCGAGGATAAATTTTTCTGTTTCTAGTTGATAAATTTGTTGTGATTTTGGGGAGATCTGTCGGACGCGCTGCTCACGGCGCCATTTCCGTGACGTCACTACTCGAAAGGCTTAGTCTTAAAACTAAACCTTAGGCTATAAGGACCCTAACCGCTCAGAGCCTGTCCCCCACGACCAATGCAAACCACAAGCGAGCAAACATATACATCATATTTGCAAATTTATTTGACTCACAGTATGGTAGAAGGAGGCTGTCAGGAATAACTTTACAGCAGAGGTGATGCTCGAACTGTGTTCTGAAAGATGAGTAGGTATTTGCCCAAATACCAGGTGTTGGTCAAATAAGTTTGTAAATATGATATATATGTTTGCTCGCTTGTGACTTATATTGGGTGTGGGGGACAGGCTATAAGCAGGCCAGGTCGTTGTAGCCTAAGGTTTGGTTTTGGAACTAAGCTTTTCCCCACACCCTTGACTGATTGTATGATCTGGGTGGTGCACTCTCATGAGGAATCCAATTATGCCTTGGATAAGTGACTTTGTATCAAAGACTTCCTTGTTTGTATATTGGATTAAGGGATCTTGGTTTTCTACACTATAAAGTGGGACAGACCAGGAGCTTGGACACACAGTTCCTGCTATCACAATTGCAGGGGCTTCCCTGATCCCTTGCCCTTCATGGGAAGAGCTGGTTTTCTGCTTTTCCCTTGTCTTCTTTTGTGGTTTGCCTGTCTTGGTGAGACACCAATAAATAGGATGGCTCCCCGTCCTGTGACTCCGCCATTTCTTTATCGTCTGCCTGAATCCAATGGGAACCTGCATGTGAATGGCCACGATGGCGGCTCCTGTCCCTATGTAAAGCCAGCAGGCAGGGCCGGGGCCACTATCACAGCAGCCCGGCCCATGCAGGTTCGCATTGGATTCGGACAGTCGGTAAAGAAACAGCGGAGCCAAAAACTGATGGGCCATAGCCTTTAATCCTACCTTGCACCCGGCGGGCAAGTAAAAACATACACTGGGCTCCAAAACCCAGTCACACTCAGTGCTCACAAAGCCACTGACTTATCCGAGTTTCCTAGAATCAAAGGTTTCTAGCTCACCAGCCTTCTTCTCCTCAGTTCCCCATCTCCTTCCTTATCCCAGATACAAACTCTACACAAACTGGCATCTCACTCAGCACTCCGCCATCTTGGCTGCTTCTCCTGGCCTCCTCCACGTGGCCCCCTTTAGCTGCGGGCTCTACTCTCTCCGCTCTCTCATGCTAACCTCAGGAACCAAGAGCGCAAACTCTCGTTCTGTCCCCATTTTATAGTGTAGAAATCCAAACCCTTAATCCAATATTCATAACAGGGAAGTCTCTAATACAAAGTCACTTCTCTGAGGCATGATAGGATTGTACCACCTCACACCAAAAAGGGTGGGACAGGCTTAATCCCAAAACCAAGCCCCAGGCTACAAGGATTCTGCCTGCCTTTAGCCCACCCCAACACACATTAATATCACCTGGGCGACTGCCTCCTCGTTTTATCTTTAACAAAGTGAGCATAATACATTTTATCCACCCAACACCCTACAACTGGCGTAGTTTCCGGCAGGATTCAGAGATTGGTATGGAGCCACCACCCTTGATGGGTGGGATAGAGTACTGGTTGCTGCTCTGGCTCCCCATGGCTGTCCTTTTAGGGGCCATGGGCTACATGTTTTTTACTCAAGAGGAAACTGCCCGAGGTCAAAAGCTTCAGTATGAATTGCAAATAGAACGGCAGAAAAGGCTGGAATTGGAGCGAGCCCTGGAGAAGGAATTATGGGTTTGCGAGTTGCAGTTTACCCTGGAAGCTGAAAATCTTCACCGGCAGTTGTTGGAGAAACAACTGCGGATTCAAGAGCTCGAGTCTCAGCTTCTGTCCAAAAGCCAGCAGGCACAGGAGCCTAAACAGTCACCAAAGGAGCAGCAGCTTCCGTGCCGGTGGATTGGCTTTGAGTCAGCGGGAGCAGGCGCTTGCAACTCCTCTTCTGAGGATGAGAAGGCTTAGGCTGAAGCTGCCATATGCACACTGAGAGCCCGACCAGTTGTCGCCAAGAAGGTAAAAACCCAGCAACAAAAAGTCCCTCAGGGGCAGCCACAGCCTCCTGCTCAGGTAATGGAACACTCTGTGGTCCGGCCCTATACCCAAGCAGAGCTGATGGAGTTGGGGGCACAATTTAGGCAGAAACCTACTGAATCCCTGGTAACTTGGTGTAAAGCCAGCAGTCATGGCCAGAGCCACTATCACAGCAGCCTTCTGGCCTACGCAGGTTCGCATTGGATTCGGACAGTCGGTAAAGAAACCATGGAGCCAAAAACTGGTGGGCCATAGCCTTTAATCCTACCTTGCACCCGGCGGGCAAGTAAAAATACACACTGGGCTCCAAAACCCAGTCACACTCAGTGCTCACAAAGCCACTGACTTATCCGAGTTTCCTAGAATCAAAGGTTTCTAGCTCACCAGACTTATTCTCCTCAGTTCCCCATCTTCTTCCTTATCCCAGATACAAACTCTACACAAACTGGCATCTCACTCAGCACTCCGCCATCTTGGCTGCTTCCCTGGCCTTCTCCACGTGGCCTCCTCCCACCGCTGGCTCTATTCTCTCTGCTCTCTCATGCTAACCTCAGGAACCAAGAGCCCGAGTCCCGCTCTGCCTCCCCTTTACAGTGTAGAAATCCAAACCCTTAATCCAATATACATAACAGGGAAGTCTCCAGTACAAAGTCACTTCCCTGAGGCATGATAGGATTGTACCACCTCACACCAAAAAGGGCGGGACAGGCTTAATCCCAAAACCAAGCCTCAAGCTACAACAATTCTCAACACACATTAATATCACCTGGGCAACGGCCTCAAGTGGGCAGCGCCTATTTTTAACAAAGTGAGCATAATACATTTTATCTGCCCAACACTTGGTTACTAGGATTATGGGATATAGGGGTGGATGGCATCATGCTCTCCGGAACAGAGATGGAGAAATTGGCCGCCATCACCACACACTCTTCCTTGAGGCAGCGTCTTCAGAACTGCCATGGCATCCCAGGAGACCATACCCTATTAGAATGGGTGATGGCCGCCATTCGTATGGTCTGGCAGAATGCTGGAGAACTGCCGGGGGCAATGAGTCAGTGGCAGTGCTACAGTGAGTTAGTAAAGGTCCTTCGGGAACTAGGTATGAAGAATGCTGTTTTCAACCCTGGGTCTCGTGGGCCAGACGAGGAAGTGTTTATGGCAAAAATGAGGGAATTTGTCCTTGCTAACGCCCCGTCAGCCCTTTTTGGGTCACTTGTGGCTATCTTGGGCCCCTATGTGGGGCAGCCCATCAATGCAGTTACACAGATGGTAGCAGATTTGGGAGAGCAGGAGGCCGCTCGGGATCATAAAGCAGTGAGGGCTGCTGCCTATGTTTCCCCCCCAACTAAGAAGGGAAACGGGCCTGTAAAGGTTACCCGAACACAGATGTGGGTAGACTTGATTGCGGCTGGAGCAGATAAGGGGAAATTGGATGGCCAGTCTAATAAAATTCTTTTGGAGCTTTGGCGGCAGCTTAAACCGGAACAGAAGTTCCAGCCACTGAGATGAAAGGCCCCAGCAGCTACCAATAAAATGTTTGGTGCACGTACAGCTCTGTTACAAGATTATATGATAGAGATGGCCGAGGGAGAGGAGAACTCCCAAGACCCATTGTACCAGTTTGAATAGGAAAAAGGCCGAGGGACCCGTCTAATGGGGATGGGCGGGGACTGGAGGCCACATGTGGAACTGGCTATCCACTGGTCCCCTTCCAATGTACAACGGGTGTTGGCCTTGGTGGATACAGGTGCAGAATGTTCCCTTCTCTATGGAAACCCAGAGCAGTTTGCTGGGACCCCAGTGGCCATTGACGGTTATGGGGGTCAAACTGTTCAAGTGAAGCCAATAACTATTCCATTGGGGATAGGGAGACTGCCTCCTAAGCCATATAAGGTGTATGTATCTCCTATTCCTGAATATATTTTGGGGGTAGATGTCTTGCAAGGACTGTGGTTGGAAACTACAGCTGGGGAGTTCCGGCTGCGGATCAGGGTTGTGAAGGCAGTATTGCGGGGACACGCATCACATTCCCTTTGCAATTACCCGTCCCTCGGCGTGTGACTAACACCAAGCAGTACCGCCTGCCAGGTGGTTATGAAGAAGTCACAGGGACAATCCTCGAACTAGAAAAGGTGGGGATCATCCGGCCAGCACACAGTCCTTACAACTCCCCAGTATGGCCTGTGCGCAAAGCAGATGGAACCTGGAGAATGACAGTAGATTACAGGGAACTTAATAAAGTTGTTCCCCCTTTGCACGCTGCTGATCCTTCGATAGCTAACATGATGGATCGGCTAAGCCATGAGTTGGGGACATACCACTTTGTGGCAGACTTGGCCAATGCTTTTTTCTCTATTGATATAGCCGCAGAAAGTCAAGACCAATTTGCCTTCAGTTGGGAAGGGAGACAATGGACCTTTACAGTGTTACCCCAGGGCTATTTGCATAGCCCCACCTTGTGCCATGGGCTGGTGGCTGCTGACCTGGCTAAATGGAAACAGCCAGAGGTAGTCCGCATGTACCATTATATTGATGATATTATGCTAACTAGTGATTCTCTTTCAGAATTGGAGCAAGCAGTCCCTACCCTGCTATCCCATTTGAAAGCATGTGGCTGGGCAGTTAACGAGAACAAATTACAAGGACCTGGGTTATCTGTTAAATTCTTGGGAGTTGTCTGGTCGGGTAAGACAAAAGTTATCCCTGACGCAGTTATAGATAAGATTCAAGCATACCCCATGCCCACTACGGTAAAACAGTTACAGGAATTCTTAGGTTTGTTGGGGTATTGGCGAGCATTTATACCGCATTTGGCTCAGTTACTATGCCCCTTGTACAACCTTATTCGAAAGGGGGTTCGCTGGGATTGGACTGAGCAGGCGCAAGGTTCATTTGCAGCTGCTAAGAGAGCTGTCAAGGTGGCATAGGCCTTGAATGTGTTTGATCCTGCCAGGTCCTGTGAGCTGGATGTTCATGTAACCTCAGAGGGGTTTGGATGGGGCTTGTGGCAGCGGACAGAGCGCCTACGGCAACCTATTGGATTTTGGTCCCAATTGTGGAAAGGTGCTGAAGTTCGTTACTCATTAGTAGAGAAGCAGCTGGCAGCTGTGTATGCTGCCCTCCTGGCAACTGAGAGTATTACAACCACAACACCAGTTACAGTCAAAACAACATACCCTATAGCTGGATGGGTGAGAGATTGGGCAACTAAACCACGTAGTGGTATGGCCCAAATGTCTACCCTGGCCAAGTGGGGTGCCTATCTGCAACAACGCTGTGCTCTTAGCACCAGCCCATTGAGGGCAGAACTGCAGGAAGTCTTGGGTCCAGTCACCTATGCGACCTTAGAGTCAGGTGCAACTGGGGCTCAGGAGGCAGAACCTGAGGTCAGTCCCTACCAGGAGGGGCGGGTGCCCATCCCCGAAGATGCCTGGTATACTGATGGTTCCAGCAGGGGCCAACCTGCCAAATGGATGGCTATTGCCTTCCATCCGGCCACTGAGACTATTTGGATGGACACGGGTACAGGCCAAAGCAGGCAATGGGCAGAATTAAGAGCTGTTTGGCTAGTTGCCCATAATGAACCTTCTCCTCTGGTGATCTGTACTGACAGTTGGGCTGTCTATCGTAGACTGACCCTTTGGATTGCTACTTGGCACATTAACCAGTGGATGGTAATGCACCGTCCATTATGGGGTCAGGCCATGTGGCAGGACTTATGGGAAATAGGACACCAGAAGCAGGTGACAGTATATCATGTCACAGGGCATGCCCCTCTAGCCCATCCTGGGAATGATGAGGCAGATACGTTGGCAAGGGTGCGATGGTTGGAGACTGCACCTGCGGGTGATGTGGCACAGTGGCTCCACCGGCGCCTGCTCCATGCAGGACAGAAAACTATGTGGGCTACGGTTAAGGCTTGGAACTTGCCTGTGTCCTATGCAGAGGTACTTGCAGCCTGTGAGCAATGTGCAGTATGTTCCAAGGAACACCCTCGGAGACCACTGGTGTCACCTGGACAGATCCAGAGGGGTCATGTCCCACTGACACGATGGCAGATAGACATTATTGGACCCTTACCACAGTCAGAAGGGTACCAGTATGCAGTCACTTGTGTAAATACTGCCACTGGACTTCTTGCTGCTTACCCCGCTCGTAACCCTGACCAGAGGGCAGTCATACAGGCTCTGGACCGCCTGAGTGCTGCATACGGGCGACCGCTGGTCCTTGAAAGTGACAATGGTACCCACTTCACTGGTTCAACGGTGAAGCAATGGGCTCAAAAGCTGGGGGTGGACTTGAAGTACCATGTTCCCTACCACCCCCAGGCTGCTGGTATCATTGAGCGTTATAATGGACTCTTAAAGCAGGGACTGCGACAGGAGGGGGGCACCGGCTCTCTTACTGGATGGACACGCCGCTTATGGACAGTACTTCGGATTTTGAATGAGCGACCTCGACGGGGAAGCCCAGCTCCAGTAGAGGCCCTCCTGCATCGGACAGCTGCCCCTATTCAGTTGCAGATACGCACCAAGGACATTTTACTCAAGCCAGGTTTCGGACAGCAGGGCAACGTGCTCTTGCCTGCTCCAACAGCCCTGCTTAAAGGACAACGGCTTCAATGGACTTGGCCCTGGACTGTACAGGCCCCCCATCTGAGATGGGTGGCCTTGTTGGCACCATGGGGAAAGGGGTTAGAGGTGGACCTCCAGTTAACTCCTTGGGCAACCAGCACCTGGCCACCTAAGGTAGAAGTGTATTATCCCTTGAGTGCTCAAGGGGACAGCATTTTGAAGGGCACCTTTGTAATTTCTTTATGGCCAATAATGAGTTCCCCTATTTTACTACACATAGAACCAGCAGATGCTGGTGTATTGGCCAATAAGGTTTGGTATGCCCGCTCAGGGCAGCCTCTGGTGCCAGCTACGGTGCTGTCTGCAGACAAAACTCTGGCCTGTATTCTGCCAGAGGGAAAAGATTTGCCTCTCTTGGTGCCACTGACAGCTCTCTCATTTCGCCCATAGTTTTTGATCTGTTAATCCTATTGCTGTAGTTGGTACTATTTCTGTTTATGCAATGTATCCTACTCCTTGCACAGTGACCATCATGGAAGATGCCTGTGGTTTAGATTGTAAAGCGAGCAAAAAGGGTGGAATGTTGGTCAAATAAGTTTGTAAATATGATATATATGTTTGCTCGCTTGTGACTTATATTGGGTGTGGGGGACAGGCTATAAGCAGGCCAGGTCGTTGTACCCTAAGGTTTGGTTTTGGGACTAAGCTTTTCCCCACACCCTTGACTGATTGTATGATCTGGGTGGTACACTCTCATGAGGAATCCAATTATGCCTTGGATAAGTGACTTTGTATCAGAGACTTCCTTGTTTGTGTATTGGATTAAGGGATCTTGGTTTTCTACACTATAAAGTGGGACAGACCAGGAGCTTGGACACACAGTTCCTGCTATCACAATTGCAGGGGCTTCCCTGATACCTTGCCCTTCATGGGAAGAGCTGGTTTTCTGCTTTTCCCTTGTCTTCTTTTGTGGTTTGCCTGTCTTGGTGAGACACCAATAAATAGGATGGCCCCCCGTCCTCTGACTCCGCCATTTCTTTATTGTCTGCCCGAATCCAATGGGAACCTGCATGTGGATGGCCACGATGGCGGCTTCTGGCCCTACACCAGGGAAAGATTTAGAGGGGTGAGGACATTTCAGGCAAAGGAAGCAGTATGAACAGAGATACGGAATCCAAAACACAGGCAATTGGAAAGACCACAAGTAATCAAGATGTTACTGGTGGAGCAACAAAACCTCAATTCTTATCTAGCTTGGGAGAAATAATTGAATCAAGAGAAAAACTATAGCAAGCCAAGCAAGAGTTTGTTGGCTGTGCAGAAATATACTCAGGAAGGCCTGAGTGGGCAATTCACTTACAAGAATGAGTGTCCCAATTAGTTACAGAATTTATGTATTTATGGGCTTTACTTCCTGGATTTTCCCACTCCCATTTTTTTTTCTTTATAGCTGCTTCTTATTCATTTGTCTTCATTGTATTGCTATGTGGCTGATACCATATCAGCAAACTAGAGACCATCAGTCTGGGTGTGGTAAGGTAGATCCTGCATTCCTGGAATGCATGGGAGCAATTCATTCTTTCCCCTCCTTTGCCTATCCTGGCTCATCTCTAACTAGCCACCTAACCTAACAAAGACATTAAGTTGGAGGTTGACAGGGGCCAGATAATAGTCAGCCTTCAGTGCAATAGTAAGGAACAAGAAGCAGCTGGGATTTAAGCAGAGTCATGACATTATCTGATTTGTGTCTTGGGAAGATCATCTGGCTTCAGGTTAGAGAATAGGTTGGAAGGTATGGGGTAGGAATTAGGCCAAATGGATAGGAGACTATTGCTGTGTCCATGAGAAAGAACATGAGAGCCTGAATGAAGGACAGGAGAATGTTGGGCAGATAAAATATATTATGCTCACTTTGTTAAAGATGGTGCTGCCCACATGAAAGCCCGATGACTAGGTGTTGGTCAAATAAGTTTGTAAATGTGATATATATGTTTGCTCGCTTGTGACTTATATTGGGTGTGGGGGACAGGCTATAAGCAGGCCAGGTCGTTGTAGCCTGGGGTTTGGTTTTGGGACTAAGCTTTTCCCCACACACTTGAATGATTGTATTATCTGGGTGGTGCACTCTCATGAGGAATCCAATTATGCCTTGGATGGGTGACTTTGTATCGAAGACTTCCTTGTTTGTATATTGGATTAAGGGCTTTTGGTTTTCTACACTATAAAGTGGGACAGACCAGGAGCTGACACACAGTTCCTGCTATCACAATTGCAGGGGCTTCCCTGATCCCTTGCCCTTCATGGGAAGAGCTGGTTTTCTGCTTTTCCCTTGTCTTCTTTTGTGGTTTGCCTGTCTTGGTGAGACACCAATAAATAGGATGGCCCCCCGTCCTCTGACTCCGCCATTTCTTTATCGTCTGCCTGAATCCAATGGGAACCTGCATGTGAATGGCCACGATGGCGGTTCCTGGCCTTACAACTGGCGTAGTTTCCGGCAGGATTCAGAGATTGGTATGGAGCCACCACCCTTGATGGGTGGGATAGAGTACTGGTTGCTGCTCTGGCTCCCCATGGCTGTCCTCTTAGGGGCCATGGGCTACATGTTTTTTACTCAAGAGGAAACTGCCCGAGGTCAAAAGCTTCAGTATGAATTGAAAATAGAACGGCAGAAAAAGCTGGAATTGGAGAGAGCACTGGAGAAGGAATTACGGGTTCGCGAGTTGCAGTTTACCCTGGAAGTTGAACGTGTTCACCGGCAGTTGTTGGAGAAACAACTGCGGATTCAAGAGCTCGAGTCTCAGCTTCTGGCCAAAAGCCAGCAGCCACAGGAGCCTAAACAGTCACCAAAGGAGCAGCAGCATCCGTGCCGGTGGATTGGCTTTGAGTCAGCGGGAGCAGGCGCTTGCGACTCCTCTTCTGATGATGAGAAGGCTCAGGCTGAAGCTGCCATACGCACACTGAGAGCCCGACCAGTTGTCGCCAAGAAGGTAAAAACCCAGCAACAAAGAGTCCCTCAGGGGCAGCCACAGCCTCCAGCCCAGGTAATGGAACACTCTGTGGTCCGGCCCTATACCCAGGCAGAGTTGATGGAGTTGGGGGCACAATTTAGGCAGAAACCTACTGAATCGCTGGTAGCCTGGTTACTACGATTATGGGATATAGGGGTGGATGGCATCATGCTCTCCGGAACAGAGATGGAGAAATTGGCCGCCATTACCACACACTCTTCCTTGAGGCAGCGTCTTCAGAACTGCCATGGCAACCCAGGAGACCATACCCTATTAGAATGGGTGATGGCTGCCATTCGTATGGTCTGGCAGAATGCTGGAGAACTGCCGGGGGCAATGAGTCGGTGGCAGTGCTACAGTGAGTTAGTAAAGGTCCTTCGAGAACTAGGTATGAAGAATGCTGTTTTCAACCCTTGGTCTCGTGGGCCAGACGAGGAAGTGTTTACGGCCAAAATGAGGGAATTTGTCCTTGCTAGCGCCCCGTCAGCCCTTTTTGGGTCACTTGTGGCTATCTTGGGCCCCTATGTGGGGCAGCCCATCAATGCAGTTACACAGATGGTAGCAGATTTGGGAGAGCAGGAGGCCGCTCGGGATCATAAAGCAGTGAGGGCTGCTGCCTATGTTTCCCCCCCAACTAAGAAGGGAAACGGGCCTGTAAAGGTTACCCGAACACAGATGTGGGTAGACTTGATTGCGGCTGGAGCAGATAAGGGGAAATTGGATGGCCAGTCTAATAAAATTCTTTTGGAGCTTTGGCGGCAGCTTAAACCAGAACAGAAGTTCCAGCCACTGAGACGAAAGGCCCCAGCAGCTACCAATAAAACGTTTGGTGCGCGCACAGCTCGGTTACAAGATTATATGATAGAGACGGCCGAGGGAGAGGGGAACTCCCAAGACCCACTGTACCAGTTTGAATAGGAAAAAGGCCGAGGGACCCGTCTAACGGGGATGGGCGGGGACCGGAGGCCACATGTGGAACTGGGTATCCACTGGTCCCCTTCCAATGTACAACAGGTGTTGGCCTTGATGGATACAGGTCCAGAATGTTCCCTTCTCTATGGAAACCCAGAGCGGTTTGCTGGGACCCCAGTGGCCATTGACGGTTATGGGGGCCAAACTGTTCAAGTGAAGCCAATAACTATTCCATTGGGGATAGGGAGACTGCCTCCTAAGCCATATAAGGTGTATGTTTCTCCTATTCCTGAATATATTTTGGGGGTAGATGTCTTGCAAGGACTGTGGTTGGAAACTACAGCTGGGGAGTTCCGGCTGCGGATCAGGGTTGTGAAGGCAGTATTGCGGGGACATGCATCACATTCCCCTTTGCAATTACCCGTCCCTCGGCGTGTGACTAACACCAAGCAGTACCGCCTGCCAGGTGGTTATGAAGAAGTCACAGGGACAATCCTCGAACTAGAAAAGGTGGGGATCATCCGGCCAGCACACAGTCCTTACAACTCCCCAGTATGGCCTGTGCGCAAAGCAGATGGAACCTGGAGAATGACAGTAGATTACAGGGAACTTAATAAAGTTGTTCCCCCTTTGCACGCTGCTGATCCTTCGATAGCTAACATGATGGATCGGCTAAGCCATGAGTTGGGGACATACCACTTTGTGGCAGACTTGGCCAATGCTTTTTTCTCTATTGATATAGCCGCAGAAAGTCAAGACCAATTTGCCTTCAGTTGGGAAGGGAGACAATGGACCTTTACAGTGTTACCCCAGGGCTATTTGCATAGCCCCACCTTGTGCCATGGGCTGGTGGCTGCTGACCTGGCTAAATGGAAACAGCCAGAGGTAGTCCGCATGTACCATTATATTGATGATATTATGCTAACTAGTGATTCTCTTTCAGAATTGGAGCAAGCAGTCCCTACCCTGCTATCCCATTTGAAAGCATGTGGCTGGGCAGTTAACGAGAACAAATTACAAGGACCTGGGTTATCTGTTAAATTCTTGGGAGTTGTCTGGTCGGGTAAGACAAAAGTTATCCCTGACGCAGTTATAGATAAGATTCAAGCATACCCTGTGCCCACTACGGTAAAACAGTTACAGGAATTCTTAGGTTTGTTGGGGTATTGGCGAGCATTTATACCGCATTTGGCTCAGTTACTATGCCCCTTGTACAACCTTATTCGAAAGGGGGTTCGCTGGGATTGGACTGAGCAGGCGCAAGGTTCATTTGCAGCTGCTAAGAGAGCTGTCAAGGTGGCACAGGCCTTGAATGTGTTTGATCCTGCCAGGCCCTGTGAGCTGGATGTTCACGTAACCTCGGAGGGGTTTGGATGGGGCTTGTGGCAGCGGACAGAGCGCCTACGGCAACCTATTGGATTTTGGTCCCAATTGTGGAAAGGTGCTGAAGTTCGTTACTCATTAGTAGAGAAGCAGCTGGCAGCTGTGTATGCTGCCCTCCTGGCAACTGAGAGTATTACAACCACAACACCAGTTACAGTCAAAACAACATACCCTATAGCTGGATGGGTGAGAGATTGGGCAACTAAACCACGTAGTGGTATGGCCCAAATGTCTACCCTGGCCAAGTGGGGTGCCTATCTGCAACAACGCTGTGCTCTTAGCACCAGCCCATTGAGGGCAGAACTGCAGGAAGTCTTGGGTCCAGTCACCTATGCGACCTTAGAGTCAGGTGCAACTGGGGCTCAGGAGGCAGAACCTGAGGTCAGTCCCTACCAGGAGGGGCGGGTGCCCATCCCCGAAGATGCCTGGTATACTGATGGTTCCAGCAGGGGCCAACCTGCCAAATGGATGGCTATTGCCTTCCATCCGGCCACTGAGACTATTTGGATGGACACGGGTACAGGCCAAAGCAGCCAATGGGCAGAATTAAGAGCTGTTTGGCTAGTTGCCCATAATGAACCTTCACCTCTGGTGATCTGTACTGACAGTTGGGCTGTCTATCGTGGACTGACCCTTTGGATTGCTACTTGGCACATTAACCAGTGGATGGTAATTCACCGTCCATTATGGGGTCAGGCCATGTGGCAGGACTTATAGGAAATAGGACACCAGAAGCAGGTGACAGTATATCATGTCACAGGGCATGCCCCTCTAGCCCATCCTGGGAATGATGAGGCAGATACGTTGGCAAGGGTGCGATGGTTGGAGACTGCACCTGCAGGTGATGTGGCACAGTGGCTCCACCGGCGCCTGCTCCATGCAAGACAGAAAACTATGTGGGCTACGGTTAAGGCTTGGAACTTGCCTGTGTCCTATGCAGAGGTACTTGCAGCCTGTGAGCAATGTGCAGTATGTTCCAAGGAACACCCTCGGAGACCACTGGAGTCACCTGGACAGATCCAGAGGGGTCATGTCCCACTGACACGATGGCAGATAGACATCATTGGACCCTTACCAAAGTCAGAAGGGTACCAGTATGCAGTCACTTGTGTAGATACTGCCACCGGGCTGCTTGCTGCTTACCCCGCTCGTAACCCTGACCAGAGGGCAGTCATACAGGCTCTGGACCGCCTGAGTGCTGCATACGGGCGACCGCTGGTCCTTGAAAGTGACAATGGTACCCACTTCACTGGTTCAACGGTGAGGCAATGGGCTCAAAAGCTGGGGGTGGACTTGAAGTACCATGTTCCCTACCACCCCCAGGCTGCTGGTATCATTGAGCGTTATAATGGACTCTTAAAGCAGGGACTGCGACAGGAGGGGGGCACCGGCTCTCTTACTGGATGGACACGCCGCTTATGGACAGTACTTCGGATTTTGAATGAGCGACCTCGACGGGGAAGCCCAGCTCCAGTAGAGGCCCTCCTGCATCGGACAGCTGCCCCTATTCAGTTGCAGATATGCACCAAGGACATTTTACTCAAGCCAGGTTTCGGACAGCAGGGCAACGTGCTCTTGCCTGCTCCAACAGCCCTGCTTAAAGGACAACGGCTTCAATGGACTTGGCCCTGGACTGTACAGGCCCCCCATCTGAGATGGGTGGCCTTGTTGGCACCATGGGGAAAGGGGTTAGAGGTGGACCTCCAGTTAACTCCTTGGGCAACCAGCACCTGGCCACCTAAGGTAGAAGTGTATTATCCCTTGAGTGCTCAAGGGGACAGCATTTTGAAGGGCACCTTTGTAATTTCTTTATGGCCAATAATGAGTTCCCCTATTTTACTACACATAGAACCAGCAGATGCTGGTGTATTGGCCAATAAGGTTTGGTATGCCCACTCAGGGCAGCCTCTGGTGCCAGCTACGGTGCTGTCTGCAGACAAAACTCTGGCCTGTATTCTGCCAGAGGGAAAAGATTTGCCTCTCTTGGTGCCACTGACAGCTCTCTCATTTCGCCTATAGTTTTTGATCTGTTAATCCTATTGCTGTAGTTGGTACTATTTCTGTTTATGCAATGTATTCTACTCCTTGCACAGTGACCATCATGGAAGATGCCTGTGGTTTAGATTGTAAAGCGAGCAAAAAGGGTGGAATTTTGGTCAAATAAGTTTGTAAATATGATATATATGTTTGCTCGCTTGTGACTTATATTGGGTGTGGGGGACAGGCTATAAGCAGGCCAGGTCGTTGTACCCTAAGGTTTGGTTTTGGGACTAAGCTTTTCCCCACACACTTGAATGATTGTATTATCTGGGTGGTGCACTCTCATGAGGAATCCAATTATGCCTTGGATGGGTGACTTTGTATCGAAGACTTCCTTGTTTGTATATTGGATTAAGGGCTTTTGGTTTTCTACACTATAAAGTGGGACAGACCAGGAGCTGACACACAGTTCCTGCTATCACAATTGCAGGGGCTTCCCTGATCCCTTGCCCTTCATGGGAAGAGCTGGTTTTCTGCTTTTCCCTTGTCTTCTTTTGTGGTTTGCCTGTCTTGGTGAGACACCAATAAATAGGATGGCCCCCCGTCCTCTGACTCCGCCATTTCTTTATCGTCTGTCTGAATCCAATGGGAACCTGCATGTGAATGGCCACGATGGCGGTTCCTGGCCTTACACTAGGTGATGGTATTGGTTGCCCTTCTTGCTTGGGATGGGCGTGATTATGTTAATATCTGTTGGGAGAGGGCTTTTGTGCCAAAAGGTTTTAAAAAGAAGAGAGATTACATTGTTCAGGGGAAGAGTGATTATGTTCTAGGAGGAGCCCATGCTGTAGGAGAGCAGAGAAAGGCCATGCAGAGGAGGCCAGGAGAAGCAGCCAAGATGGTGGAGTGCTGAGGTACAAGCCAGTTTGTGCAGAGTTTGTGCAGAGAGAAGGAGATGGGGAACAGAGGTGAATAAGTCTGGTGAGCTAGAAACCTTTGATTCTAGGAAACTCGGATAAGTCAGTAGCTTGTGAACACTGAATGAGTGGGTTTTGGAGCCCAGTATGTGTTTTTACTTGCCCACAGTGTACAAGCTAGGATTAAAGGTAATGGCCCACCAGTTCTTGGCTCCATTGTTTCATTACCGTCTGTCTGAATCTAATGCGAACCTGCATGGACCAGGCGGCTGTGATGGTGGCCGTGGCTACTGGCTTTACATTTGGTGTAGTCTGTGGCAGGATTCGATGCAGTTTGGTATGGAGCCACCACCACCTTTGAGCGGTGGAGTAGAGCAGTGGTCCCCAACCTTTTTTGGTCCACGGACCAGTTTAATGTCAGAAAATATTTTCATGGACTGGGCTTTAGGGTGGGACAGATAAGTGTATCACGTGACCAAGACAAGCGTCAAGAGTGAGTCTTAGATGGATGTAACAGAGGGAATCTGGTCATTTTTAAAAAAATAAAACATTGTTCAGACTTAAATATAAATAAAACAGAAATAATGTAAGTTATTTATTCTTTCTCTGTGGACCGGTACCAAATGGCCCACGGACTGGTACTGGTCCATGGCCCGGGGGTTGGGGACCACTGGAGTAGAGGACTGGCTGCTGTTATGGTTCCCCATGGCTGTCCTTTTGGGGGCCGTAGGCTAGCTAACTTTTACGGCCATGCATGAGGAAACTGAGAGCTCCGTGGAAGAGGCTGCCCGGGACCTGCAAACCAAGCTGCGGAAGGAGCTGGAGCAAATGTGGGAAAAATAGATGCTGGCCCTGGAGCTGAAGCAAGCACCGGAGAAGGAGGCCAACCAGGTTCATGAGATTCGCTTGGAAATGGAGCAGCTGCTGGAGAAGGAATCACAGGTTTGTGAGTTGCAGCATGTCCTGGATGTGGTGGAGAGCCAGCAGCTGCGGGAGGCTGGGGCTGAGACTGGAGCTGGGGCTGCAAGACCTGATAAGCAGAAGGCAGCAGAGGCCTGGAGCTCAAGCCTGGCAGTGTGAGCTGATGTTTTCAGTTCATCTTTGGAGGTTGAGGAGAATCGGGCTGGAGTTGTGATCCACAGTCTCTAGAAGGTGAGAGCCCAGCAGCAAGGAGTACTTACTACGTCCCTGGTAGGTCTGTGATTTTGAGACATAGGGGTGAATGCCATCATGCTCTCTGGAGCAGAGATGGAAATGCTGACTGCCATTGCCATGTGCTCCACTTTGGGACAGTGTAAGACCTGCCAGGATGGCAGGGATGAGGGGGGTGGCTGAGGCCCCATGTGCATGGACTGATTCCTGGACTATGACTGAAATGAACACTGGCTCCTTTGTTGGATAGACTTACGGATTTTGGACAATGTGAAATACCCTGATGGGAGTAGGGGGCGGCTTTGCTGGAGGCCCTCCTGACCCGGGAAGCTTTTCAAACAGGTAGAAGGAAGGCCAAGGACATTTTGCACTTTGGGCAAAGTGCTCAGAGACTGGTGAAATGTACCTTTGTAATTGTTGAAATTGTATGATTTGTCATGTTGTTGTAATTTGTGTAACGTGCCTAATTTCTTTGCACAGGGATGCCAGTGGTATAGATTGTGGGTAGTAAAGTGAGTGTAGGGGCAGATTGTTGGGCAGATAAAATATATTATGCTCACTTTGTTAAAGATGGTGCTGTCCACATGGAAACCCGTAGCCCAGGTGATGGTATTGGTTGCCCTTCTTGCTTGGGATGGGCGTGATTATGTTAATATATGTTGGGGGAAGGC